>NC_045593.1:81337103-81701269 GCF_009819795.1 Aythya fuligula | reverse complement strand
AGCTTGCTAAACCATTAAAGGTGGCAGAAGCTTTTGGCACAAATCACAGAAGAGGAGATGGTTGTACTGGCTGAGTGACTCCAGTGGAAGGTTTCACTCCTCCCAGATTGCTTGTAGCTGCTCGTAACCACTCACATCGTTGGAGGTTTTTGTGTACTCAGATCTGATGGATGCACTGCTCACATACCCAGGCCTTTTTAATTTCGCACACATGTGTCAAGTTGGGCTCTGCTGTTAATTAAGCAAGGGTTGTGAATGCAGCTCGCCGTGCTGCACGCACAGCCCTATCTGAAGTGAGAGCCACGTCTTTCTTTGACATTCTCATTAGGTCAAGAGTTTACAGAAGATGGTGCCTGGCACCAGCAAAACTTTTGTGGAAGTCATTTTCTGTAGCACTCTCGCAGAGAGATAATTGCCACTGAAGTGAGTCCACAGGGATGCTGGGAGTGTTTTCATCACAGAGAAGTGATTCCACGGAGATAAGAGGTCAATGTTTTGGGCTCTTCTCCCTTCCCTGCGCTACACAGAGGGAAAATCTGTGCAAACCCACGCGGGCAGTCCCGCTAATAAGAAGGAAGCCAGAAGAAATACCATAAACATCTAGAGATCTGCAAGTATCTTACTCTTCTGGTAGCACAAGTGGTTCACCTGCTGTAAAACTGTTGCTAAGCAAACTGAATGTGTTGGCAATTACCAGCCGTCAGAAGTGATAGCTCTCAATATATAATAAGTGGAAGCTCTCCATATGTAGGTCTTTTTTTGAAATGCCGCACGAATGTTGGCCAGTGGAGGTTGTGTTTGTCACATATGCCCTTACTCATTTGAAAACTGCCTCGCTTTAAACGAATACTTAAAGGAAGTCTAAACAAATAAAGAGATTTAAAGAAGGAATTCCTTCAGACATTCCTCCTACAGGAATATGGAATGGACTATGGTACAGGAATATGGGAAATGACTGCTTTACTAATAATTATGAGTAGAGACCTGTTTCCAGCCAGGTAGTACCTGGAATGCTTTTCAGAAAACGTTCTAACCATTTGGATAAACATCTTTTATTGCAAAGGTTAATTGCAAATGCGTTATCTTCATGTAAGTTCATAAATTTCTGAAAGGGTCTTTCCACATTTCTGACTGTTTCTGAGAAATTTGAAATTTAACTAACAATAAAACCCGACTTACTGGTTGTGAATAGAATGTGGACATTTTGTGTTGGCAGAAACTTGGAGGAATTTACACCAGATTATGCAACCTGCTTTTACTTGGATGGGTGTCTCAGGTGTTGGAAGGACTGGCTCCTAGCCTGCTCCAGGGGGCAGAGGAGATGCAACACAGCATCTGTCCCCATTGTAAATTAAAATTTAGGATAAGAAAGAACTGTCTTAGAAAGCAGCTACACGTTGAAAAAGGAGCTGTGTAAGCTCATATAACAAACAGGTCTATTTAACCCAGTTATGATGGAAAATGAAAGAAATAATCCCTTGGGCTCTCTTGTTTATTGAAAGACAGAGCTACAATAATGCAGGTCAAAACTGTATAGTAATGTGCTACATCAAGGAACACAAAAAAAGGAAATATCTATATCATACTTGTGATTGCTGTGTGTAAAAACAAACCACAGGCCAACACACGAAGTAAAATGTAATCAGCAAAAAATGCTAGTTAATGTATCACACTATAGACCTCCCTTAGAAAGTCATTTGGAAATAAAGATGAAAATGTCCAAGGGCTTAAAGAATACGGTTGGCAGCCCACTTTTTTGGGGCTCCTTAGTGCTGAGGTATAATCCTGCTCAAAATGTAGCTGTCAGAAGAAGCATTAACGAAGCCGTCTCCGCAGTCTCCACTGGAAGTCAGATGATTCCCTGCTACTTTTAAAAGAGCGAAACACAACTCCCACTATCATAGCTGAGGTTTCGGCAGCTAATAAAATAGGTACTGATGTCTGGGGCTATGTGAGTGAACTAATTATGTCTGTTTATAATGGCTGCCACGTTTATAAAAAACAGTCTCAGTGCTAACAACATCTAATTCGTTACTTTGTGAAACATTCTGAGTATCATGGCTTGGAAAAGTGTTATTGTGACTCATTTTTGTAAAAAGGTAATATGTGTTGTCTTTCCCACACAGCTCTTTCTGACAAATTGATTGCATCCTTGCCAGGGCAACATTAATGGCAAAATCGATTTATATTATATGCATTTTCTTACATCTAGGTGTTTATGAGGTGGAGTTAGTGCCATGTTAGTGATGCACCAGGAAGAATTTTGACTTGATTGCTTAATGAAGGACCCCAAATGAAGTATATATCACTTCAGCTCTGCTTCACGTGTTCAGAAACTCGCACAAAAGTTAACCACCTTTTTTGTGTTCACATTTCTACAGGCTTCTGCTTGAAACCTGGTAGGTTGCATTGGTAAGAGGAAATCTGAAAGGACAAGGACAAGTTTTGTCAATTATTTTTTTACCCACTAGGGGGACCCATTGTTATGACTAAAAAGTGGAATCTGAAGTTAGTGAAACGAGAATAATCAAATGTCAGGTTGAATTTTTATAGCAGAAATCTTTTCGCTCTGTGTGTACACACATCTGAGAAACCTGTGTGCCTATTCCACCTGCATAACACAACTAGCCAACTAATATACAACTTCTACACAGTAGAAATTAAACCAGCATTTTGCACATGCTGAAAGCTCACCTCTCTCTGCTGGATCACTGTGCATCTTTACTTTGCAATACAAAGAGACAGAAAATAGATTAATTGCTCGTGATACCCAGGCTTGACTAAGAAAATGTATATTTGTTCAAAGATGTGCTAGTCGTTCTGTTTTCTTTCGGTGGAGGGGGGAATAAAACTATTATTTCTCTCTCCTGACAGCTGAAAGCAGCCCCATGTCCTGACTGTTTCCTGCTCCAGACACGCAGCCTTCTCCTCCATGGGCTTTGCATCTCTGTGCTCTGATGCTCAAAACCATCTCTGGTGCCTGCCTGGCATGCTGCGTTGCCTTCCTCCTGTCTCCTCAGCACACAGCATCTGCTGCCAGGCTCCTCTCCCTGTCCTCCTGATCTGTCCCCTGTCCTATGCCGCCCTCAGCATCCCTTTGAGCTTCCACAGACATCTCGAGGTTCATCTCATGTAGTGCTGCCCCAGCCACAGCACAACTCTCAGAGTGCGCTGCCTTGCTCAGGTAAGTCAGGTGTGAACAGACTGAAAAAACAAACAGTAATGGAGATTTTGGCACAAGGTGTTTTTTTTCTGATCAATGGTCATTTCATCCTGGTGTTACGTTTCTGCCGCTTCTCCCGTGCCCCCTTCTGGGCCTTCTGAGTCTGGCTGCTCTCTTGTGTCAGGATACATGTGGCACCCAAGCTTCAAAAGGCTGGGGACAGCACACATCTTGGGAGTGCCACAACAAAAAGCTACGGACCTTGTTTCTTACTGCCTATGCTGAAATCATTTTAATGCTGTTTCTAAAGCTTCTAGAAACCATACATTTTCTCTGAGCAAGGGTATAAAGTTCTCTTAGTTTTTGTTATTTCACTCATTTAATATTTTAAATACTTCTAGATTTGAGGGAAACACCATGTTTTCAAAAAAAAAAAAAAAAAAAAAAAAAGTATTTTTGCTTAAATATGCTTAAAAGGGTGGAAATTTATCTTGATTTTGCACTCAAGTAAAATGTTTTTTCCCAGCATAAAGGACCTGGTGTCTGACTGTGTTGTGCGACCATTTAAAAACTATTTCAGCAAACTGCACATCTGATCCCTTTCAATGCCCCTTTCTGATGCCTTGTGTCGAGCATTGGGATGAAATATTCAGATCATATCGCAGTTAACTAATGGGTCTGCAGCTCCCTTCCACGATGAGCCGCAGGAGCTGGGCACCTCAGTCCCCAGGGTCCTGGCCCTTATGTGTAAGAGGCTTTGAAATCCCTCTGCTGTCATTGGAAAAGAAGTGCCCGCACCCCCACAGAAGTGACTCAGCTCCTAAATCACGTCGGTGTTTTTGCAGTCATTACCTTCATCCTGCGCAGGAATTTTGATATTCTATGTGTGGCAGACTTCCAGATATTTTTTACTTTACTATTTATTTATTATTCATGGAAATTTAAGCTGGGGATGAAAACAATTAAACTGCAGGTGTTTTCGTGAGGCTGCGGTGTGGTTGAAATAAAAATGTGCATCTGTTTCTCTGTGGGTACCAAGGTGCTCAGCAGCAATGAACCTGGTGTGGGCGGCTATGTGCTAGCCTTTGTGCCCCCAGCAAACCTCAGGAGCACCAGGTACAGGTGTCACGATGACCCAGCAGATTTTAGGGAACGGTGGTTTCCACCCAGGGCTGTGGGGTTGGGTCACTGCAAGCACACTCTGTGTGATGAGCTTCCCACCTGAAGTGCCGCTACCTGGTTTTGCAAGCAGCGTTGCTGCCATCACAACACCCTGTCGAAGGGCAGAAGCTTCCAAGGACTCCCTGTCCTAGGGCTCTTCCTGACCACTGCTCAAGTAACCCCTGTGCTGGCATTTTCTGCCTTGTGAAGACTTAACCAGGCCATGGAAATTGACGGGCAGGTGTTGCACTGAGTAAAGGAGTTAAGTGTCCAGCATCAAGCACTGACTCCTGGAAATCCTGCTGTGAAGCAGCACACCCTGCTGAAGACAGACACCCTGAAGTCTGTCTGTTGAAACTTTGTTTGGTGCTAATGTCAGTCCGAGCCATTTTAGTTGAGCTGGTACCTGTAGCCTGGCTCCTGCTGGTGATGCACACAGGGTGGTGGAGTTATCCCACCTCCTGTTGAGGTGCTGGGCAGCCTTGGAGAGGGTCTCAGGGCTCTCCATCTTTCTTCTTGGATGCTGTAGTTCGCTGCTCTTTGTGGCATGCTTTGCAGAAAACATCAGGCAGGGAATTCACGGGGCTGCATGGGGCACATAAAGCTCACGTTAGCACGTGTTAGCATGCAAAGAAATGTGTTCATTCAGATTCTGTCCCAGGAAACAAGGACAACTTATGCAATCTAGTAGGAAATTACCGACTGTGGAAGCTTTTCAAGCTGCTGCAAAGGTCTCTGATCAGTAAGAATATGAGATATAAAAGAATAAATGAGCTATAATAAATACTGTAATAATACACTTGCCCCAGATTTTATTCAGTGCAAGCTAGTAGCACTTCATTCCTTGCTACTTCTGATTGCTAAATGACCATCTAAAAATGTGCAGGGGGTACGTATTTATATCAGATTTCATTTGCAATCATTGATGGTTTATTATTTATTTGTATTGGCAGATCTAAAAATTAAAATTACCTAAATGTACTGTTAACCTACTTTGATTGCAGCCTGTAAAATGTGTGCTTTAAAAAACCCAGGAACCTAGTCGCTGCTTCTGAGGCTGTTTTTCTTTTCAGCTTTGGAAAGAAGTATTTACATGCAAGGGTAACGATGCTAAAATTAATAAACTAAGGAATCTTTGCTCAGAAGAGACCAAAAGAAACTTGTGTGTTCTGAAATTGATTAAAATGCATTCTCTTTGGCTAGAATTGAGTTGGTGCCAGAAGAGTGGTCTCAAACCCATGTGGAAGATTTATTCTGTAATTTATTTATTTACTTTTTTTCATAGCTTGCAAAATCTCTGTGTAAATAAACAATATACCCTAAATCCAAACTAGCCAGGTCAACTGCAGTGTTTACTCAGCCCAATGTGCACAATTAAAAAAAAAAACAAAACACTAGTACAAACAAGAGTGTAATTACTGTGAGCTCTGTTTTGTTTTTTACAGACTCTTCTTGGTGTCTGACACTTGGTATTCTCAGATGTATATTAATATGGCTCGAGGATTCCTCATTTAAATTACTGTAATCTTAACTGCATTCTGAAGTAAATACAAAGTTTCATAAACTGCGGAGTTACTTAAATATTGCTATTTTCCTTGAGCACCTGCTTTTCCTGCTTGTTAGAAGTAAGCTTTGTGAATACTGATTGGCGTCCTCACTCAGCCCCAGAGCTCGAGCCAGGAGCATATGATGGATTTCACTTCTTCGCTATATTTGAATTTTAAAATCTTACCTTAAGAAAGAAAAACAAATTTAAAGGGCGGAAATTCAGTGAAAGGCACCCAGAAAATCTATCGGGATCTACTAACTTGCCATTTCATCTAAATATAAAATATGCACAGCAGTTGTACAACTGTATGTTTATATGCAGCTCGGCATTTTTGACTGAAAAAGAGAGCTTTCTTAATATAGCCTAAAGTGTGATTTCGCTTGGAAAAGTGAATCTGTAAACTTAGCATCATGTTTATTGTCTTAATGACTTTTCAAATTCCAGACTTGATTTGTACACTGGCGCAGCAGCTTGTTTATCCTAACTGCAAGCTCAGTCTGAGGTCAACAAGTCTAGCGGCGTTCGAGGGCCCACAATTAATGCAGTCGTACATCTGTGGGAACGGTTACGCAATTTAACATCTTATCATGTCACCACATCAATCCATGGTTGCGGTACGCTGGCCTATAAAAATGCTGCTGTCCTTCTCCAAGTCTCTCCACCCAGTATTGTGTTTTCCTGTCCTCCTCCCTTCTGCTTTCCGCACAAAAGGGAGTTCACTGAAATGCCTGGTTTGCCCCCATGAGTGCTAACCTTTGAAAGAAAGAGTGGGAAAGCAGCAAGGCTTTCAACTCACCTACAGAGCCAGGCTGAGGGAGCTGGGGTTATTCAGCATGGGGAAGAGAAGGACCTGGGGAGACCTCACAGAGGCCTCACAGTGCCTAAAGGGGGCTGCAGGAAAGCTGGGGAGGGACTCTGTGTCAGGGGGTGTAGGGATAGGGCAAGGGAGAATGACTTTAAACTGAAAGAGAGTAGGTTTAGATTAGATGTTAGGAGGAAATTCTTCCCTCAGAGGGTGGTGAGGCCCAGGCCCAGGCTGCCCAGAGGAGCTGCGGCTGCCCCATCCCTGGCAGTGCCCAAGGCCAGGCTGGATGGGGCTGGGGGCAGCCTGGGCTGGGGGGAGGTGTCCCTGCCCATGGCAGGGGGTGGATTTAGATGGTCTTTAAGGCCCCTTCCAGCCCAAACAATTTTGTGATTCTCTAAAGGAAGTACTTGTTTGTTCTCTTTCAAACCTAACACAAGGGTGCATTAAATTCATTCAATGTGAGCAATGTCTTACCCCAAGGAGCTCCCCTACTGCCATTGGCTTCTCTTACCTCAATCTTCAGAAGAATTTGAGCCATCACAGCCTGGTCCCTGCAAAAGTGTAGGTTGATGTTAACTGGAGGTGTTTGTTTGCTTGGTACCTCTTGCCTACTTTGCTGGGAAGTGCCTTCACCAGATATGGAGAAGTTATTGCTGCACTGCCTGTCTGATGCCACTCTGAGGACAAGTACAAGTTACTGTGTTTATTGATGATGTTACCGTGTAATGGATTATTACACTGAACTTCTGCTGCCTGTGAACATGATCAAAAATAGCCTATTCAGGCCGTGTGAAGGGGAAGGTGCCCTGCAGTCCTGGCAGCATGTAACCCAAGGTGGTTCGCTTCAGAGTGGCATAGAGCATTGGCTCTCTGCCACTGCAATTTTAGCTAGGATATAAATGCTGTACTTATTTATTTATTTTAATAAGTAATGCATTCTGAATGATATGACAGGATGCTGCTTCAGCATGGTGTAATGAGATCATTTGGTTCCAGTTAATAGAAATTAAGTATCGGTTATACTGCAAAATAACCCAGTGGAAGTCCTACCTAAAATCTACACAAATCCAGGAAAGTTTGCTTGTATTTATGTGGATTATTATTATTTTTAATACCTTTCTTTCAGAGCGCTGAAAAATCTGAAGAGAAGAGAAATTAAGTTGTTACTGAAAAACCAAACAGGCTGCCATCTCTTTTTATTTTCTGGGCTAAAGTCCAATTTTGCACAGCAGTTGCAAAGAAAAAGCAAACGCATCACTAGATTCAGCGAGAAATATTGTAACAGTATGTAATCTCTGTCAAGATAAAATTGCTTTGTGATTTACATTACAATAAATCCTGACCTTTAAGTGCTGCAGACTAAGCTAATCTGTGAAGTACTTTATTCTATCACTGAATCAGTGTGTGAAGCTGAAGCAAAGCGACTATATTCGTCCCACTGTGGTGTTGCTGAAGAGTATGTATGAAGGCAGATTATGGTGCGCCACTCCACATGCATGACAACAGTGGTGTAATTGGAATATGTAGCCAATTTCTCCACTGTGTATTACTCTGTGGAGTTACACTGTGGAGTTACTTTGATGCTGCTGTAGGAAGTATAAACTAATATTTTTATAGAGTATCATATCTAAATTGACATAAATCAGGACATAAAGTTTAAGAATACAGGCTGACCCTCCAATGTGAATTTGCTAATAGCTCATCCCCTCCTTCTCTTGCTCCCTTCTTTATTAATTTTATATTATTAATATTTATTCTTTTATATTATATATATATATGCTATTGTTATTGTTATTATTATTGTTATATGACAACTTACATGTCATCTTAGATATTTCAGCCTTAGTTTAAATGCTGTGGCCTTTGCCTCTTGAAGTCTGGCTTAGAGCACTGTTTGGGTGTCGCCTTTGGTACTCAACTTTGTGTTCTGTTGTTCTACTTGCTGAAAAAAAATAATCTCTAGAATGAATATTTCAGGGATTCTTCAATTATGCATTTACCCAATGGTCCTTACCAGAAAACACATAATATTCATCAGATTGAGTAAGTAGGTAATCAAGCAGTTACTAAAACAGGAATTCTTGACACATTAGCCCATAACACAGCAGTTAAGTTTATTGCGTCATGGTCTAAACACTTGGAACACTTTTAGCCTATGTATTTATATATGCACTTAGAACCACTCTTATTATGAAGCACTTAGGTCTATGGAGCCAATCAGATCTGCGGACTAGGAACATATTATAAACTCTGTAATTTTGCTTAGGGAGCATCTCATGCTGTGGAGCTAACTGCTCTTTAAAGCTTTTAACGTTACTGCAGGACCACCTCACTTTGATGTTCGTTGGAAAGTTGGGAAGAACCACAGATGGTGGAAAGTGTCTTTCAGGGTCTTTCTCAGGTCTTTGTCTTGTACTAGTTTTATTTTTTATTAATTTAATTCTATATAGTACTCTGTGTCCACTTATATTTTCTGATAAATGACAATATATCTCATTTATCTCGGAACAAGACTTCCATTTCTCTGTATGGCATTCCTTGAACTATGCCATCTGTATGCCTCCTCTTGAACTGTATGCATGCATATATACTATATACTGATTGCACATACATGTCACATACTCTGTTACACACGTATATTTATAAATATGCACATATACCTTTTTTTTTTTTTTTTTTTCATTTTGTATATAAATATACACATAAACACTGAAAAACAGCATCATTACTCAAGCCTGTTCGGATCTGGTGCTGTGGGACAAGTCAGGAAGGAAGAGCAGAGGCTGATCTGAAACAGATGCTGAAAACAAAGATGGGCACTGATATGCGGTGTTATGGAGAGGGGGGAAAAGTTACACGACTTCAGAAAAAGGAAGAAACAGGGTCATGAGAGAAAGAGCTGTAAGAACAAAATATTCTACATGATAATGAATGTGATGATGAGCAATATAAGTATTTCAGTTTCACTTAAATGGATGTGAAATATCTTTTAAATATTTTACTCTTATTGATGAGTCTTTTTAGATTATGACAGAAACTCTTTGGAAAACTAGAAGGAAAGAAGGGAGGCATTAGAAAAACTGTGGGGGGGGGGGGGAGGGAGGAGGGTGTTAAACTATTTGACATTGTGCTTTGAAGAAATCTTGTCATTTCAGCTTTTTCTTGCAAACCTGGATTTAAAAAAAAAAATCTTAAGAGTATGCAGGCAGGTCAGTAAGCCCCTGTTCCTCCCTGCTGGAGTCTGGGGTCAGGCAGACAGGCACAGAAGCTGCAGACACTTGGGCATGGCCTGGCTGGCGGAGGTATGTGATGTACAGCACACCTGCCATAGTCAGCAGAGTCCAGAACAGAGTTCACTGAGGACTTTCTGGTTTATTTATTTATTTTTAAGGCAGTGTTTTTACAACAAAACCACTTTCTGAAAATGATCTGTTTCAGTATCATTTTTGTTAAGAAGTGCTTTTGACAGAAAGTTTTGAAACTGTTAGATGCTTTTTGACATTTTGACATTTTATTTTTAATTAAAAAATCTCCCTTCAGTAATCCATGCAACCCCTTTACAGTATAAAAAATGCCTATACTAAAGTGGAATTTTTATTAACTTTCAAAAAGGGGAAAACTGGAGAATTTTCTCATATTTCAACTGTTGACTTGTTTGTTTTGTTACTTTTGTTCTTGCCTGTGAGGGTTTCCACTGAGATTTCACGTTTGACTGCGAGATCATTAGGGATACCATTACTTTGAGTGACTATCCCTGATAACATCCACCTCTGACAATGCCAAGGTTACATTTATACTAATGAACGTGTCAAAGAGCGATACTTGGAGCACTAACAGATGCTTTAGACATATTGTTCATCTCCCGCCATTCTGATATGCTGTTCTGGAGGCTTCTCAGAAAAAGAAAAAAAAAAAAAAAAAAAGAAAGAAAGTAAAATTAGACCTTGTTATATCATTTCAGTATGTTCAGGCTGAACAGCTGCTTGCAGTGAAGAAATAAGGGCACTTGTGTGAACTGGCAGCTAATGGCAACTGCTGGTGGCTGAGGCGGTATTTCAATAAATACAGTGCTGTGACAGCCTGAGGCATCAGTCCATGTAGACTTCATAGGATGTTTTTCAGGCAGTAGACTGAACCTCTGCATCACCCTGTGTACTCCTTTCTCTCCTGGATGCTACCTGTGTCCTGCTGAGCTCTGCCACCATGGTGTGGGCCATGGCAGGCTGCTTGCTGACCCAGAGAGGTCAGGAGGAGGAGGTGGTGGTCCTCCAAGCATGAGGCCGGGAGGCTGCAGAAGGAGAGGAGGGAGGCATGGCTGTCTTGTGTCTTCTCATCTAGGCAAAGGTTTGGGGAAACCCCTCTTTTCCTGACTGCTAACTCATCTGGGGGGCTTCCACAGGAAGGAGATTGAAGATTAAGGGTGTTGTGTTGAGAAGATCTACCATGTGTAGCCATGTGTCTTCCCAGTTGTTGTGCATGTCTCTGGATATCACTGATCCCCAGAGAAGCCTGCCCATACCCCTGTGTGTCTGTGTGGTGCACTGGCTTCTGCTCTGGGAGCAGGCGAAGTGAGGATGGGTTTAATGTCTGACATTTTGGGGCTTATTGCCAAGGTGGGAAGATTAAACATGAGCAGAATGAGCCCAGAAACCCCAAACACAAACATAACCGTTCTCAGACCCCAAATGTTTGATAGATAGTTTCCAAGATTCTGCCAGATTCTGCCACAGCCACCTTCTCTTAACCTTGCTTTCCTAAACAAAATGCGCATCTTCATGGGAAACAGATCTGCAAGATAGGCTTTTCAAAATAATACGTATCAGTGCTTCTCTGGGCAAGTGGTTGTGCCAGTCCATTTACACAATGGTTTTACAGTACTGTTGTCTGCAGGGACAAAAGCAGCTTGTCCTGAGATGTTCCACATACTTCCATTCAACATGACCTTAAATATTTTATCAGGGCTTAAAACACGGGACTCCATTTACTTAGAGGTGTTTTTTTTTTTTTTTTTTTTTTTTTTTCCCCTTTCTCTTCATTTATGGTTTTCACTCTCGGTTGCACAATAGCTTTATTTTTTGTAAGTTTCTGAAATATATATGTATTTGTTTGTTTTGAAGCACACAAAGAGCCAGAAAGGCAAACACTGAGATTGTTTCCTTGCTGTATTTCAGCTCTCAGCTCACCACCACGGGCTGGCTACCAGCAGCATAGTGCATGCACATCGCATCGACTGCTTCCTGCCCAATGCAGAGCACTTCATGTGGGCGCAGCCCCCAAGCATGGCTGATTCGTTTTTCAGACCATACCTACATAAAGACAGCACCGGTAGGGGACAGAGGTGCTTTAAATCTCTCTCTGAAGAGAGCAGCTGCGTATTTCTGCTAATCTCAGCGATCTGCTTGCAGAGGTTCAGCAAGCTGACACTGGAAGGAAAAAGCCCAGGCCTTCTGCTCCCCTCCAGGGACAAGAGAAGATGAGTTCTCCATGGCTTGCTTGCTGGCCATGGGCCTCCCCCTGCTCCCTGGGGTCTGAGGAGGGCGAGCGAAATGAAATCCCCAGCATGGTGGCAGACAGCCTTCCCCACCTCATGGGCCTCCTGCCACGGGAAGGGGGCTGCCTGCCGTGACTGCTTCGCCAGGGTGCTGACAGACCTCCCTCTCACACAGTGAAACGAGACCACCTGAAATTCACTCCCCTGAAAGCGCCAAGCGCTCCTGAGGGCTGCTCCTTCTTCCTCCCCACCTTTTACGCCTGATATCAGGACCTCCACCTCCCCTATGGTCACCCCCATTGGCAGCAGGCCTCTCCGCTCCATGCATTTGCTCCCACCCGCAGGATGAGTAGGGAGCAAAATGGCCTGTTCTCACCCAAAATATGGAGAAGGTTTGTGGCTGTCTTGTGGTGGCTGTGGCACATACTCTAGGGCTTTAGCTTTTGCCTGTGTGCCTTTGGAAGAGTAGCTTGCAAAACGATGTGCATCTGTACATGCAGGATGGTGTTTGCAGGTTTTTGGGTGTGCAATCCGTGTTAAGGTATGTATCTGTGTTCAAGGAAACTCTTCATGAAACTGTGCTTTCAAATCTTCCTGCTTCCCCTTTGGTGCTTTACAGAGATGACCACGATGGAGCTCTCGAGTTTAAAGGTGAAACTTTAGCACATACCATGCTGTGGGGTGAGGTGAGGTGGGAATATGGAGAATGGGGAGAGAGGGAAGGAAGGGTGGAAGTGGGACTGGCAGCTGGCTGGCCTCGCAGCCACAAACAGCTCCTGGCCTCCTCAGCTGCCGCCTCAACCACAGCTGCTCCACGTGGACACCGAGTGTGTGTGTGTGTGTCACACAAGGCCTGAGCCAACAGTCATGGCATTGGCACGGTCAGGACCTTCAAGCTGTTTGGAATCCTAGATCTTTGTCTGCATGTGCCTTTCTTCTCTTTTATTGATAATGTGTGATTTTGCCCCGTTCCTTCATCCCATCTGTAACGTAGTCCTGCTGGTGTCACTGGTATGGAGGTGACAACCACGGTGGTTTCCCTCTTGCTGTGGTGTCCCCTGCAGGAGAGTGGGGAGATGAGTAAACGTACATGCTGGAGATGTTGTGTTTGGGTGGTGTGGCTCCCACCATCTCCTGAAGCAACAAACAAGATGGTCACCTCCAGCCCAGCACCTTCATCCCCATCCTGAAGCACAGGAGCTGGGTGCCAAGGCAGAATGCCTTCGTCCCTTTGCTCCAGCACCCCAAGCCTGCATGCTTCTAGCAGAGTGGGGGCCTAGGGGCCTCTGAAGCACTCTGCTGTCCCTCCCCAGCCTCATCACATTACCTCTGTATCTGGTGAAAAAGTAATCTGCTCAACCTTTCTTTCTTCTTTTTCCTGAGGATAGTCACAGTAAAAATAAGTCCAAGGCCACAGGAGGAGTCTGCTGTTGGAAGGAACGAGTCCTGCCGCCTTTGTGAATTATGTCTATGATCTTTTGATCTTGGTGGATTGGTATAGACAGGACAAGAGTTTCTATTGCTGTGAGTAAGAGGGAAAAAAACCCAACAAAATACCCAGCACCAACCCCCAACCCTGTGCACATTCAGAAAATGTATGGTGGATGTCTGTACATTTTAGAAATAAAGTTAATATTCCTGGATAGATTACACACAGCTTGAAATAAACAAACATCCCCAATAGCAATTTAGATATAATTGTCTCTCTCTCTCTCTCTCTCTCTTTTTTTTTTTTTTTTTTAAACTTAGATTTATACAGTATTTACTGTAGAAAGACCAATAATGTCAAGAACGGTGGAAAAATATTTTTCATTAGGAAAAGATATACTGGAAATTTATTCCATCCCTGAACTCTGTGAACATGCTGGCAGTAAGTATAAAACAAAGCAAATACTCAGGTTGTGAAAAGTTGTTTTCTCTCTGTAACTTCCTGAATGTTACCCTAACTGGATTTTCAAATTGGTTTCTGTGGTCTGCAGCTATGCACAGCAGAAGAAATTGCAGGCATCTCTTAAGCTGAAAGAGTATTTTTAGATGTTTTGTGGGCTGTGTATCAATTACTTTATAACATAGAGTTAGTAAGGAATGTATGAAATATATTTAGTGTCTTTTGAGAGTATTTTAAGAGCATTTGATTCTGACACATAGAATATAATTTACAGGGATGCAAGTTACATCATTATAAAATTATATATTGAGAAAACAACACCACCAAAAAAAAAAAAAAAAAAAAAAAAAAGGAAGAAAATCCTTTGAACCTTGACTTGAGGTATCCACCCTTGAAAGGAGTGGAAGTTTTCACTAAAGAGTCTTTGCTTTCTGTTCAAAGGAAGCTTTTAGAAAATTGTATAACCAGTGATTTTTCTGTAAATTATTGTTGTATCAGTGGTTATGCTAATGCCAGATGCATTACTGGACGACTGTTTCTTTAGCCTTAAAATATCTTGCGGACACCTTCCGGCTTTCTCGGCTTGCCCTGTCTCTTGGCTTGCATGGGGAGAGGAGGAAGGAGGAGAAGGGCTCCTCTTTTCTGTTGCACATTTAATTTTTTAAATTACAGAAAAATGTCAAATTCTTTGATAAGAGGTTTTAAGATTTTTATTTTATTTATTTTTTATTTTTTAAATAACCAAACCAGAGCTAATATGTGTTCCTGATATGAATAACTGAGTGATCACACCCTGACTTTAATGTTTTTCCAAATGCCACTGCAGTGAATGGGTTGGAAGGAAGGAATTATCTCTTCTCTTTTTAGCAGTGACTAGACACATCATTTGCATGGGGCTAGTGCTACCTTTCCACTGGAAGCATTAGAAAAGTTTCAGATGCTTTCCCCACCCGCCAAAGAATGGCTGGACAGGATGGGAATAGAAACACCTCCTGCAAATTACATCAGCCTTGCCAACATTGCCAACATGGGCCGTGCACATGAACCCCCGCAAAGCACCCAGGAGTTACTTTCCACCACAATCTCCACTGCAGGCTTGCTCCCAGGAAGTCCAGAGTTGTTCAATGTCAAATTCAGGTACCTGATGGGCGCAGAAGCTGGCCTTTGGGCCAAGCAGAGTATCCTCTGTTTCTGAAATTATTTGTAAGTAGGCCAATTAACTATCTTTATTTATTTCTTTTTCTCCAAAAATTTGTTTTGTGTGTGTTACCATGACACTGGGGAGAACATGCCTGAACCTGATAGTGAAACCTGTCTGAAAGAATGGCAAAACTGGTGTTCTGCCCCTTCTAAATGATTATGGGACACTGTGAGTCTGGAAAGGCTGTCCTGTGAGAAGCAGGAAGGAGAATGTCTCTGCCCATCACCTGTTTATGGGACTTGGTCAGCAGGACCTGGTGATCTGCCCAGATCTCCTGGATTCCAGAGACTTGGTGATCATCTGTAGGACAGAGGTGTACTCACTGGTGAGACAAGGGATTGTGGCCACATACAAACCCCATCCAAAATTTACACCTGTGCTTCCAGATTTAGCACCTGAGTGTTCAGGTGCCTATTTGCAGAGAGAATCGACCCTTTCATCCCACTTATGCAAATTCTGGGCAGATACACATTTTGCAGTCACCACTCAGACAATGAAGCTTTGGTAAAAAAGAATGTCTCTTGACGGAAAATTTTCCACCCAGATCTCAGGAGATGTCTAGTAGTGACTGCTTCTGGGTGGAAACAACTATTCTTAGATCCTTTTAAAATTTCTACTTTCAAAATGAGACATAACATTTCAGATGTTAAAAAAAAAAAAAAAAATCATCTCTTTAAAAGGCAGTTAGTATCTGTCAAACCTTGCTGTGTTTCCAGATTTCTTTTCTTCTAACCAGTGCAACTGACCCATCCCTTCTGTTGACTGCTGAAGAAGCTGAAAATACCTGCAGCATTGTGAATTCCCTATCCTAAATTGTTTAATTTCCCCTATGGAGATGCCTTCTCAGCTGCAAGTAGCTGGGTCCAGCCTGCGCCAGAGCTGGGTAAAGCTTTGTCAGGCTCCTGTGCCATTGTCCAGTGATCCCGGCATGAGCCTGCTGTGGGATAAACCTAGAGCAATGTCCAACTGGCCAGGAGCTGTCTGGGCAATAAGCTTTACAAAGCTGGACTCCAAAACTGAGCTGACAAACCTATTGTGAGAGTGAGTATATTTAATGCTGCAAGGGGCTTGTATGCCCTAAAAGGATCATAATGCAGAGATCACATAAATATGACAGTAAACTGCTTGATCTTCTCCCTGTCCTCTGTAAAACAAACAAAAAAAGCCAGCATTGCACCCTGAATTGCTGGCATATATCAGCACTAGATTTTCTATGATTGATATAGTGAAGCACTGTAACATTTCTCATTGCAGATTCTGACCCCTGTACTATGACTCTCTTAAATGAAAATTGTATGATTTGACAGGATTCTTCCTTTGTGTCTCCAGAGTATGGCAAACAGGAGCCAAAGACCTTGTCTTTCTTTCTTTCATTCTTTCTTTCTTCCTTTCTTGCTTTCTTGATTTTCTTTCTTGCTTTCTTTTTCTTTCTTGGTTTCTTTCTTACTCTCTTGCTCGCTCTCTCTCTTGCTGTCTTTCTCTCTTTCTCTCTTTTTAAATTTAATTACAGGAGGTTCAAGTGATTAATTTTCAAGTGAGGCTGACACTTCCTCTGTTAGCCTTCAGCAACATTGCTGTGTGTTTGTTTGGCAGTGGCCTTGAAGCAATTGTTAGAGGATCAACTGCAAGGGATAAAAACAGACCTACTTTCTATTACCTTACTTCTCACTTACTTGCCATGCTGCTTCATGACATCGTGACACATGCACACGAGTACCATCCCAACCTGCCCAGAAGAAACTCCTACAGTCAAGGTAAGTGGATCTCCAAATGAATTCCCTAAGTGCTGGGTTGCTTCCCCAGAAAAGCTGTTGTTGCTTCTTAGTATTTCTGCTGCATTTCCAGCTAACTTAGCAGCCTTTTCACTTGTGGCATCAGCTGTTCATCTTTACAGCAGAAATCTGGGGCTTAATATGAGGGCATCAGCAGAATTTTTCTCTGTGAAACTCAGAAGACACTTTCCTCCTCTTTCTGCCGTCACATTTTTAGGAGTTAACTGAGTATCTGGAGAGGTGAGAGAACAGAAACTTCATAGTTAGCAGCAGGAAAAGTGTCTCTATCAACAGGCCTGGCCTCATTCCAGGCGAAGAACAGAGGTCATTTAAGGAGAAAAGTGAAAATAAAAACAGAAATGTGGGAACTTCAAAGAGCTGTCCCTTTCTGAACAGTTTGAACAACTTATTTTCCAAGAGTGGAAATTTGAATGGTGAACTGAACTGAAAATTCACAGTTTAGGAGAAGATGATCTGGTCTACCCAGAAGGCTGTTTTGTTTCTACTGCCATTACGTGTTTGGTCTCTCTTCTGAGTCTGCCAGCCAGACTGAAGAGTTAACCTCTTTCTAGCTCTGGTCTACATCACGTAGCAGTGCTGGTGGAAATGTACAGACTCTTTAAAGCCCATCTTCAGAAGAAGCGTTTCCAGACACAAAAAAAATTTAACACAAAGGCAGACTCGTGACTTGGAGCAAGCAGGAGATAGCGAGAGATTTGTCATATGCTGAGTGTGATGGCTTGTTTAGCTGTTTAGTGTCATGGTTGGATTCATTGATCTCTAGCTAGATACATCACAAATAAAATGACAAGTGGTATACAGCAATGTTGGAAAAGATAAATATCATTTATTATCTCCACGAGGATCTATGCAAGAGCTAGTTTCACAAATATTCCCTTATCAGGATGCTAGATATGATCACTGTCATAAAGGAATTAGCTCAGGCATGACAATATTTCATGTTGAGACAGAATGTGTAAAGCTGTCTGGCTGGTGTTTTATTGGAAATGCATACACAACCACTTTTCTGTGTGCTTCCTACAACACATTAGCTATGCTGAATTAAAGTACCACGACAACCCTAAATGTACCGAAATGTTGAGCAGTGGAAGTGTTTCCCCTTCTCCAAACAGTCCTGTTTTGCTCCGGAGAGGATGCATCTCCTCATGGGGATGCCCTCCTTACCCAAGGGAGCCAGGTCAGTGCTGGGACCAAATTTTGGGCCGCCTGATGCAGTCGTGGCCAGCTTCTTGGCTCCTGGTCCAGCTCCACCAGAGCCGAAACTCTGGAATGACTTTGGGAACACAGGGAGAGCTGCAACAGTGAGCCTGTGCCAGGACATGATGCAGTTGGGAAAGTTGTGTTATCTGGATGTTGCTTGGTGTGGAAGTGCTCCATCACGAAAAAAGTTTTTGTAAAATCAGACAGCGGTTGCTGGCAATGGAGCTGTCAGTAGCCTTGAGAGCTGACTGCATGAAAATAAAGCGTGTGCGTGACATGGCTTCACACAGATAAGGCAGGGAGAAGGTAAAAGCATAGAGGGGTTTGTAGATAGTCTAATGTTGAAGAGCCAATTTTCCATTTTTAGAGAGCTCACTGCTATCCACTGATTAGAAGAAAACGTTGAAAGAAAAAAAGAGAACAAGCGAGACAGGCAGGCAGGCAGAAAGAAAGAAAAAAGAAACTTTTTTTTATTTATTTTGGATTACTGTGTACACAAGTGCACAGGCATGATAGAAATGCAAGAGGTTACTGAAAGCATAATTTCTTAAAAATTGGAAGTGTGCTCTTGTGTGGGAAATAACAAAAGACATACTTCACATGTGAAAAAAATGCAAGAAATGGAAAGCATTTCATCACTTTCTGAGTGTTTGCAAGCACCTGGAGGAAGAGAGGAGCTAATAGACACTCAGAAATTTCTATAGGCATAATGGAGAATAGTGCAGCCAGAATGAGTGGAATACCAGCTTGCAAGCTTTTATTAACTTCAGCTGTATATGAACAATATACGGTTAAGAACACTGCAGAGAAGCTTTTGTTGTTGTTGTTGTTATTTTTGTTTCTTGAAATAATGGAATATGAAGAAACCACAAACTTTATTTGATAAAGAATGAGGAGAACTGCTTACACTTCGTGGCCATACATGCAGTGCAAGGACAAGAGTAAACCCAGTTGAGGGAGAGGTTAAAGATATCCAGGGAACAGAGAATATTTTGGCAGTATAGAAAACACACTTGAAAAATCTTCTAATGAATCGTGACCAGAGTTTCCTTTCATCTGTGCTAGAACTGGGAAGGGAACACTTCCCACTGTGCACTGGGGGCATTTTGGAAGAAATGGGTGCCAACTATTCTTCAACGACTGATGAACCAGCAGAGTTATGGGCTGTGTCTTTTGGGAAAAAAATATATAAAAAATAGAGCTTACATTCCTTAATTTGACTTCATCGAAGGGGCTGTGTCTAACGCCTTGCTGCTGAGAGGGGCCCTAGGGGTGGACCCCATTGTCTCTGCATCTCTGGCACAGGGGATCTGGGCCTGGGGAGCAGACTTCGCATTTGTCCTTGGGCTGTTCACCGAGGGTATTGTTTTTAAACATGAAAGGATTGAAAATCACTTCAATTATTTAAAAAAACTTAATCACTTGTCTCTCTCTGTGATTCATTTCCATGTTTTCTCCTATCTTTTACCTTGTGCATTTAAGGCTTGTCATGACAGGTGCTGTCTCTTACTATATGTTTGTAGAATATGAAGGATAATGGGAAATTGCCTGGGTGGAACTCATGACATATTGCTAAACTAGATATAATGAATGAGTTTTAGTAATTATAGTAGATGGCAGAGAGCATCCAATTTTCACATATTGTCTGAGGAACTGTATTTGTTGTTGAAAGCATACCTCAATTTCTAAGCTGCTTCTCTGTTATTTCACTTTCCAACACTACCCAGCTTGGAATCTTCTGTAAATGTCACCTTGTGCCTACTTATTTTGCCTGGGTCTGTATTTCCACTTTTTATTCTCTGTCTTGCATCAACATTTTCATGCTGTAATTACGCATAAAAGCCTTGGGAAAGTTCTGCTGCCATTTCTGTGGACACGTGCATTTTACCCTTAGCGTGGACTGAAGTTATGGTGGCAGTTTGATTCCCAGTCACCTGCTGGTTAGGTGTACAAACACAAACCCTACGATATGTTGCAGAAGACTGCACAGCCCCAAGCTGATGATCACGATAGAGGGTAGATAAGTGTTGCTTCACCCATCTGTGCCAGAAATGGGGGGACTGCAGTGGATGGAAAGGAAGTGGTGGGTGGCAAGCTGGACATGAGTGCACCTTTGCAGCACTGAACACAAACTGTGCCCTGGGCTGCATCAACAGGAGTGTAACCAGCTGATGAGGGATGTGATTAGCCCACTCTGTATGGCATTTCTTAGTGCCATATCTGGGAAAAACTACCTGCTTGAGTGGGGAGATTGGACGGATGACCTCCAGAAGTCCCTGCGAACCCCAGCTTTCTGTGATCCTAAGCCTCTATGAAGTCAAAGGTAGGGCGTGTGGTAGAAAGTAGGGTACGATAGGACAGCTCTTGCTCCATGATAAGTCAGTATTCAGTACGGATGCAAGCCATGGCATTAAATAGCAGTACGTGTTGAATCTGGCCTGTGCCCCTTTACCCTCAAGCTGCTCTTACAGACATATCCCAAATCTGTGTGTGAATATGGAGAAAACGCTTGGATCAGCAGCATACTCTTGATGACTGCAAGAGCAGATGAAATTAAAATAATAAAATAGGTTTTGTACTACATTAATGCCGTAGGTGCTAGGGTGACAAATTGTCATATCAGGCAAAGAAAATACTACAGAAGGTTTATGCTTAAGAAAGTTTTGAAGCCATGGCAGAGCATATTACTCTGCTTCACGTCAGATCACAAAATATGTCAGGACAGACTGTCATACCTTTGGATAGCCTCATGCGTTCCTGACAAGGAATCCGTTATACCAACCTATGCAAGTGAACCCTTCTCTAAAGCCTTCTGAAGTGCCCAGTTTGTCCTAATATATGCATATTCCAGGTATTTAGGTTACAGCACACCAGCATCGTCAGCCATGACTAATACATTCTTTACAGTGAGAAAAGCTTTACTAAGTACAGGCCTGGATAGCAAAGTGTTCCTGGAGTGAAGACATTTGAAAGACATTTTAATTCGGTGGCACCATGCAGAGGGCATTAATCTTTCTTGTGATTTCCTCTATTGTAACAAAGAAAAAGATTTTTAATGTGCAAACCTCGTTAAATCAATCATCCTTGGGAATTTAGATGCACAGTGTGATAAAGGCAACAACTTTCAATACCTAGAGGCAATTTTTTCCATATGTTTTGGATGATGGGATTTAGGAAAAATAAGCATTTTAATGGAATTTTGATCCTATTTAAGACAAAAAAAATAATTTAAAGATGTCCCACTTTAAGGTAAATAATATAAGTATACAGTTACTACAGTGAAATATCAACCTCTGTTGTGCAAACTCGCTTTTGGTGCATGGTCAGGCCAGTTTTGGAGATAATGATCTAAATTATTGATTATCTATTGCGGCAGCAGTATGATACAAAAACATGTCAAATATTGAAGGGAACATCTGGTTTAACAGACATCCTTGAATTTACTGAAAATTTAAGCAAGTCTTTGAGAAACTGAGTTTCTTCTGTTCTGGAGAGTTAGCAGTAACGAATCTGTACATCCAAACTGTTTGCAAACCTGGGATTCGGTTCTCTAGTCCGAGAAAGTAGAAGTGTAATACTATTTGAAAAAGTCAATGATTATGTCATTTTGCATCACAAAGAGATGGCTGACTATGACTAATCCTCGGGCGTTTGTCAAGCCTAGGCTTCCCACGGGAGAAGATTTTTACTAAGCGCCATAGCCTTTAGAGCAAACTAGGACATTTGATGTATTTCCACATGGATAACAGCATTACATGACATCTAAGTAAACTTACATTATCTATTAATTGACAGCTTAGATCTGCCTGGCTCAAGGGGAAGAGACAACTGTGTGAAGGCTGAGGTAAGGTTCGAGGACAAAATGTCAATTGTCACTGGGTTATATCTCACGAGACAACTAGCAGTCCAGCTTTGTAACCTGGATTTAGGCGTATATATCATGATCCTTTTCCATTCTCTCCTTTTGAAAAACATTTTTTTGCAAATGGTAAAGACCATGCATACTTAAACAAGAGGCTCTTATCTTTGTGTCTGTGTGTGTGTCAGTCTAATATTGATATAATTTTGGAAGATTTTAAGAGATGCTTAATGTATTTGCATAATCTGGTCCCATTAGACTAATCTGTGGCTCTGAACAATTATGCACTCCACTGTATAACAGAGGAGAGGCTCAGGAAGATTTGCCACTCTCTACTATCTGTTTCCCTCCCTGAAACAAAGCACCTCAGCAACAATAACAAGAACCCGAAACCCCAAATGCCAGCAGAGAAATAAACTGCTTATACCTGATTTAAAATGCCTTAAGTAGGCTTGGTCAATGACTGATTTTTTTTTTTTTGTTTGTTTATTTTTATTTTTATTTTTTTATTTTTTTTTTTTTGAGAAAATGTGGCCATTTTTGGCAATGCCTTTGTATGAAGTTAAAATTTAAACTTTGTACAACCTTTGTCTTCTGCATCTGTTTATCAAGAACTGTCTTAAGAGAGGTTGGTGTTAGAGCATGAAATACAGTCTTCTTACAGAGCTCACAGCTCTGTATAGAACAGACAAACAAAAGAAATTGGATAAGAAGGCAGAAAAAAAATACCCCTGGCATTAGAATTCCTTTATAAAAATAAAAGTTGCCCTCCCTGACCTCGCTCAGTCTTTGTGTCTGGTGCTAGGTTGTCTGTGGTAAGTGAAACCTGCCCACCACTCCTGCTCTGACAGGGCTGTAAGCCTGGTATGGGAAAGAGAAAGGCTATTTAACCTGCTGTCCTCTAAATCTATAGACACTTGGTGAGTTAATGTAGCATTCATCAACCTTTGTCTAGCAGAAGAATGTGCATCATCTGCTTGGTCAGGACTGGACACCGCGGGGATGGTGCAGCCGAAAGCAGCTCTCTGAACAACATCTGCTGGAAAATTTGCTACCAGGAGCCTGGTGACACTGGTATGAGCATCTTCAAGTCCGAAAGCAGAGATGATTTGTGATGATGGAGCCTTCTGTGAAGGCATCAAGCCACCCTGCACTCGTGGAGATGGGGAGAAGAGCATGGACATGGGGAGTATCCATGAGACAGCTGACACGCTGGCTGTTCAAGCCCAAACTCACCTTCTGGCTAATTGCTTGCCCTAGGGACTTTATAAAAATAACACCTAGGCCAAGCATAAGAAAGTCATCTAGTCTCCTAATATGTCTAACAGTTAGGTATATTATTGCTGATTAACTGAAAAGCACTGTGCGCTATGGAACTGAAGATACGCCCTTAAATTTATATTATGGAACCTTTTCTCTAAAAGAAATCAAAACCAAATTTGAGTATCTTCCCTAGTACCTTGCCTGGTAGCAGCAGTACTGCAAATAATGGTAAATATTCCAGGCATTTCATAATGCACTGTACTTTGGGCTGACTGTACTTTGTGGCTCAGTTATTAAGTGTTGTAATGTTTAGGTTGGCTCCAGAGTGAGCTCTCTACCACATTTGTTATCAGGATACTGTAAATATAGTCTTTTTTCTCACATGACTTCTTTCAGTGTGTGTTTTACAGACTAGGAGATGCACTATTGCAAAATATCTGGGAGTTTAAAATCATTAAATAGGACAACAGAAGATCATATATGCAGAATCTCAGATATTTCTGTCAAGCTTCTATCCGCAGAGGAGCTTGTTACTAAGAAAAGACAGATAAAGAACAACAGAAAATAATTAATATAATGAAGATGTGTGATGAAAACAGAGGCAATGGCCTTCTTAGTGAGACAAAGTCTGAGAGGACTACTGTAAGATGGATAAAAACGAGCTGTCACACAATAAGAGTGCTTTAAGAAAGCTCTGGGTCAATATTTTCAAACGTATATAATAAATTATTTACCGCCTACAAATCCATTTTTGGAAAATGCGTCGGGTATAAATTAAGTTTTCTGAATGCACTTTGTGGCCATTAAGGGTCGGACCCTGGCTTCTTCTAATACTAGAAATAAATAAGTCTGAAAATGCGAGAAGGTTTCCAGACAGGGGCTGCCTGGCCCTGCTGATGGATGCGGACAGACCACACCTCACCTGCTGACAGCAAAATCCACTGGTGCAAGGGGTAGGTCGCTGTGGGACCAAGGCACTCCTTCTGGCTCTGAAGATAACCGAAAGAGTTGGCTTTCGTGAACCCTGAGCTCATGGTCACGTTGGGAAATGACCACGGGAAAAAGCAGAGTGGGGCAGGTACTTGGTGGGTTCCTGATGCAGCCCTAATCAGGGAGCTTTTGGGTAAACTGGGTGGGCTGAGGCTCTGTGCTGGTTTAAGTCCCTTCTTTCCCACTGACAAAATCACTTTTACAGAGACCTTGAAGACTGAGGGGCTCCATGCCTTGCCAAGGATGGGGTACAGGGAGCAGGGTGGGGACAGAACTCCTCCTGGTAAAGGCGCCTCAATGGGAGCAGAAGCCAGAGAAAATGAGAGAGATCTGCAATTTTTTTTTCTTTCTTTTTTTTTTTTTTTTTTTTTTTCCCACCTGTACCCAGGAATGTTTTGTGGTGCCTCTGCTGTAATTTCCTGGCAGCTCTGTACATCAGCTGCTTTCCAAACCAGAGAGATGGGCGCATGACAAATACACACACACACGTGAATGTGCATGTATCCTCCCTTTCATGTGAGCCCACTGCCAGATTAGAGATCACTAATAGTTCTTTGAAAGATGATAAATACCATGATAAGAAAATTAAAATAGCAAAATGGGTCTGGCTGCAAATTCACTATTCAGGTTTAGTAATTTGAAGATACTTTCAGCAAATCTTCCATTTTTCCAGCATTTAGAGGCCATTCTTAGCCTGAATTTCAGCACACATTAGTTTGGAGATGCTATTACTTTAATAACTGTGCATGTATGATTTTTTACTGAGTCGAATTATAATGTCTTGCAGACATGTAGGCAAAACAGCGGATTTTTTAGGATCTGAGAAAGTACAAGTTGTAAACATAGTACAGTAAAAATGCCTTCTTCTCTGTTTCCCATTGGCTGTTTGTCAACTTGTTCCCTTCCCACACTCTCACAGCACTTGGTGTATCCCTCTGTCAGCCAGCGATCCTGGGATGCATGAGGTCTGGGCATTTCACGCAGCCTCTCTCATGCTGCAGCACAGACAAAGAAAAAGACAGAATGCTAATGAGGAAACAAATCTGCTAAATACTGCTGCACACCAGAGCATCCGAGCATTTGGTAGAAATTTATCATTGCGGGGAAAACAACAGATCAACCTTACAACAAGTATGATGGAGGTAACAATTAAAGACAGATTCTACTGATTTATTTATTTCTGAAGAGAAACACTACTCTGAATTCCAGTTTGGGGCACAAGTTTGTTTCCCTTGAAATCATAGTCCTTAATCACACTTAGCTCACAGACAGCCTGTATACACTTTACAAGTTACTGCAAATATTCGGTATTGACTTTCCCATTTGTCCTTTTCCCAAGGAGAAAAACTGATGTGGAGATTGCTCTGTCAACTACCATGCTATTTCACTGGTTGTAGAAACACAGAGGAACATACTGAAAATAGCGAGTTATCAGGCACAAATGTTTTTCTGTTATTTTCCCTTGCCATGGTCTTATGGCATCAAATCCTGTCCCTCATGCGGAGGCCCCATGGAAGAGGAGTAAGGGAGTGTGATGTGGTCTGAGCAAGGGTAGAGGAGATGTGGATGTAGCCCCTTTCCTCAGAAGTCTTGCAGCTTGCTTGCATGAAAGAGTTTGGGCAGAAAAGTATGAAATGAAAATGAAAAGTATGAAATCCAGCATCTCAGCCATGCCCTGCATCCTTGCCTTCTCTGTCTGTGGGTGCATATGGACAGATACAGAGACTGCTCAGCTACCATATGAATCCTGTGAGCAGTGTGTACACTCATTACTAATTTGAGGTGGCTTCTTTCTCATCACACAATTCCTACTGCAACTGGTGTCGTTGGCCATGCCAGCACTGTTACAGGAGAATATTTTTGGTAGGACCTTCCTGATTTACTTAATTACCCAAGACTGCCCCATTTTGGATGTCTGAAATGATGTTTCCAGGGCAAATCTCAAAGACAACATAAAGACTGGCCTGAAGCCTCAAGCAGACTGTGTAATCTGAAGGGTTTGCTATAGACTGTATCAGCATGAACAACCGAACCTCTTGGTTTGAGATGGGACACAAATTCCTGGGGTTCACTGCATTTATTTTTTAGTTCTGAGACTCGCTCTGGGCACAAAAAGTAATCCCTGCGGCTGCTTAAGCTCTGTCAAGGTACCAGTTTCAGCACGGTTTACATGATTGGCATTGATTATCTGAGCTAATGCCTTGCTACTTTGCTGAAGCCGTTTATACCTGTCAGACATACTGCTTCTGGCTTTCTGCTACAAAATACTTCCCAAAAGAGAGCAGGGCCTTCAAATATGGAACTTAAAAAAAGAAAAAAAAAGTTTAAAAAAAGGGTGAAAAAAAATAGTTACCCAGGCTCACTTTTTGGGTTTACACGTGTAGCACAAAGGTGATGCAATGCACCTGAAGCGGAGCTGGCAAGACACAGCACAGACACCTTCCCCTTGGCTCTGCGAAGCCATTTATCAGGCTGGGCTTGCACTTAAAAGCGTACGTCCTGCGCTTGTGTGTGTGCACTTCTGCTTATCGGCGCTGTGAAAGTTTGCAGTCCTGCAGGGCTGGTAATGATTAAAGCAGTCTGGAGCACCACAGCCTGTCTGGTGGGCTTTGACACCCAGGGCTCAGGCTGTATTCCTTACACATCCGAGCCTCCCATTTTAAGTCCTATTTTCTTCAAGTTAGTGGGAATCAAGCAAGGAATGCAGGTCAGTATGGAACATCAAAAGGCCACTGCTCTCCCCAGGGGTGAAGAGAAAAAAATAATAATAAAAAAAAATCACGTTTTTTTTCCAGAAGCTTTCAAGAAAAAACAAAAGCTGCAGCTCTATTTTACAAAACACACTTAAACAACCTAACACTGAATTATTCATGTCAGTTCTGAAACACAAGCTTTATAACCCTGAATTAATTGCCCTTGGTGGTGAGTATATCTAGTCTCATTGTAAATACTTTGCCAATTGAAATACAAACATGTTCTATACAAAAAAAGATGTTAACACAAACAGTGTCATAAGCTTAATAATATTGTCACCTCCTTCTTCCCAGCCACTTTACACCTAGTTTTACTTCTGAAGCCAGTAGGCTGACTGGAGTTTTACTGGTGTAGCTGGGAACAGACTGCATTTTTCAGGGGGAGATCACTGGTTCTACCAGTTTTTAGACACAAGTCTAAGATGAGTCTTTAAAGGCACATTTGTCTTATCAAACTCCCTTGGTAGGGTTTCTTTGCTAGGTAACAATCATTTCGTATGATTTTTTATTTTTTTTTTTTTATTTTTTTATTTTTTTTTTCCATTCTGGCTTGTTGTTAGCCAGCCAGCCACCTGAAATCTATGACGTTTTCCCTCCCCTTGAAATGAGCTCCTGAAGTTGTCATTTCCAGCCACACTTGCACATGCTGTGTCC
This sequence comes from Aythya fuligula, assembly GCF_009819795.1. Classification (NCBI taxonomy): domain Eukaryota; kingdom Metazoa; phylum Chordata; class Aves; order Anseriformes; family Anatidae; genus Aythya; species Aythya fuligula. The sequence goes on along the minus strand of NC_045593.1, from coordinate 81,673,499 downwards.
ATAGCAGTTTGCCTCTGGTGGCCTGTAATGTCAAAACCAAAACAAAACCAAGCAAACAAAAAACAATGAATAAAATAAGAAAGAGCTTAGGGCTTTTCTGAACTAAAAGCTAAATCCTGGCTTGTGCAGTAACTGGAAACAATTTCCTTGCCATGAAGATTTCTTTTTGCCTGCATTGTTGATCAGGTCCAAAATGAAGTGTTCCCCCCCCCCCCCCCCCCCCCTTTTTTTTTTCCTTTTCCTTTTCCTTTTCCTTTTCCTTTTCCTTTTCCTTTTCCTTTTCCTTTTCCTTTTCCTTTTCCTTTTCCTTTTCCTTTTTTCTTTTTCTTTTTCCACAAACACATAGAAACCTCTGGAATTGGTGGTGGAGATAGGGTGGTTATATTTTAAACCAAACCCTGCTGTGTGGTGCTGTCTGCTAATGAAGGAAAGCTGCTCCTCAGAAGAAATGCAGAGTACTTTCTTAAAAGAAACCTGTGCCCTCTTTCCTTTTACCGGGATTTAAAAAGATATATAGAATAAGATTTCATCTCACAACACAGGTGACATTTAGCTAATGGGAGGAAGCCTCCGCTGCAGTGAGCTCCTGCGTGGCACTTTTGATGTGGGTGGTGGGTGGAGAAGGACGACTCATTCATGGCTAAACTCCCCTGATCCAGGGACATGATGGCTGTCACTTCAGCTCCGAGGCCCTGCAGGCACCAGCAATCGCACGGGGCTGTCGTCCATGGCACCAGAGCTGCAGTGGGAAATGAGAGCAGCGACCACCGCTCTCCCATCGCAGCGCACCACTGAGGCACAGCTCTGCTCTCCCTTGGCTCGTGCTTCCCTGCAATCCCCTGGAGTGGTCTCTCTGTGCCCTTCTGTGTCTAAATTTACCACAGGCCCAGCCTCAGACATTGCTCTGGATCTCCGATGTTTCCCACGGCCGAAACCTGGAGGGGGAAGGACCGGGGCGGCACGAAGCCTGATGCTGACGTCCACGCGCCCAAACCCACCCCTTCCTCTCCTAGCACCTTTCTGGGGGATTTGACCTCTCCCCCTTGTGCTGGTGGAAGTTCATGGCATTTTGGGGCAACGTAAAACAGAAAAAATAATGTGATGTTAGTGCGTGGTGAAGCTTCTGCTGTCTTTAACAGGAGGCCCTGCAGAGGTTTTAGGACCTTGCCCCAGACACCTCCCCGTGAAGCCTTAGCAGGGTGTAGAAGCTGAGCGTGGGCCTGCTTCCTCAGCTGTTTGTGCAATTGGTAGACTGCAGCTTAAAGGCAGAGCACATGGGTTTAGTTAGCACCATGCAGGCTGTGGGAGCACTTTCCACATGAGAGGCCTGGTCAGCCAGGGTCACCCAAATATTGGGGGCACTGGGTAATGTGGTGCGCCTCCCAGGGATGGGGCAGGCACACCACCCTCTTCTCATTTCATCCTTTTTTTCCCCCTTCCTTTGATCTGTGACATTGGCAGGTGTCATGACACAGACGAGAAGCCAGAGTGAGAAATGGCTTTCCTTTCACTCCGAGCCGTGACATATGCTGGGAGGCAAGGCAAACCTTATTAAGGCTATTATTACTGTGTTTCCTAATGACTGCTGTGCATATAAAATATAATGTTTTTATACAGAGACACCCAAACATTCAAAAGCAACTAATGGTTTTGGACATGCCACCGGCAGCAGATTCTTCTCCCTTTAAATATCAGACTGGCTTCGAAATTGTTCAGAGACTCTGCAGCTAAAATCACTAGTCCCTTTGAAAATGTAAGCTATTTTTTACTGACTACGTATTGTGGCTCCTGCACTTTAAGGTTTTTATTCCTCAAAAAGTACTAGTAATTATCTTACAGTATGTTTTCCTGGTAAAGCCCACACTAGATGTGACAGCCAGGTGGACAGAAAAACACAATTGCACAGAGCCAGGGAGTGGTACACTTATAGGTCCAGGAAGAAGCAGAAATATAGAGCGGTGCTTGCTCTGTTCGTAGGGGTCAGGGAGATGCAGCCGTGTGTCAGGGTTGCACGCACAGGGCAGCGCCAGGGCACCCAGAATAAGCAGCTCTGCCCTGCCTTTATACGCTTTACGACACAGCAGCAATCTTTGGCTGGATGTAATGGAAGAGTACAACAGGCAGCTTGCTCTCAGAACACAGAAGTGTTAACCCTTCTTCCCTCCCTTTTGTGCCCATCAACAAAGCAACTGCTTGAGACAAGAGGCTTGTATTTAAGCCTTCCTATGCCCCATGCTTATGAGTTACCCTTACAGGGGCCACGTTTGTGCAGAGGGGATGGTGACAGCAAAACCTCTGTGCCTGCTGCATCCCTGCCCGGGCTGACTCCTTCCATCCCAAGTGGTGAAAATCGTGGACGATTACGGGAGTAACAAAGCGTGCAAGCCACGGCACGGCCTGGTTTTCCATCTCTGTCCGTGGCAGTGCGATTCACCCAGAAGGGGGAGATATCAGCCTGCGTGCTGCGGCAGCCAGCCCGTGCGGCGGCTCCCGCTTGAAATTTGTCTGACGGGGAGATTTCTGCGCAAACCGTGCAATTTGGTGCTGGAGCACGCTGGACCTCATCTGCTTAAAAAGATGCACAGATATAGTCATCACACTTCATAATTTAATAAACTGATAAAAAATTGCACACGTTTTCATTTTAGCAACTTAGGTCCCGCAACTAAACTCACGATGCTACAAAGACATTTGAATTTTTCACTAATATGTCATGAGCACTGCACCCATTGCAAATTAATGAGTCTCTGAATAGCACTGTGCATTTGTCATTTGAATTTATGCTAATGTGCTGAGGTCTCCTGATGATGTTGATAGTCCACAGCAGCTGCTCAAACTATAGAATGCACATGCATGTTCCTCCACTTTTTATTCATCTTTCCTCGGATTTTTCTGGTCTATCATTTGGGCTGCGGTCCTGCAGCTGGTTATTGATAGGGCTGCTAATTGTCTTTGACTTTACACTACAGGCTTGACCCCCAACACCGCGCAGAAGTAATGGATCAGCGCTGAGAGGATCGTGTACATCACACAGCAGCAGCCTCAGACCAGCGGGTCAAGAGGAGTTCATTGAGAACTGATGGTATTTACAAAGAATTGTTGGCATGGTAACCGATAACTTTTTTTTTTTTTTTCCAACTTCCAAATAAATTACATTGAGTATAATTTAAGTATAACAATTAAGCGCTATAACGAGGCCGTGGCTGTGCTCGCATCCAGCAAGTGTGGTGGAGGATGGCATCTGCTTCTTACTGCCCGTAGGAAAGAAGACAATTCCCAGCTCCCACCCTTCCCACTCAGCATGGGACAGTGGCCACAAGGTGCTGGCTGATTTGTGGGTGAAAACCTCCCCACCCAGAGCTCAGGGCAGCGTGGATCTGCATGGGGTCCTGCCAAGGAAACAAAGAAGAACCCGAGGGGGAAGCGAGTCATAAAAGTTTCAAAATATTTATCCGTGAGCTGTTGTGTATTGAAAGTTAGAATATTCCAGACCAGACTGCAGTCTTTACCAACTTTAGCTCTAAACATGACAATTATAGTGCCGCTAATATACCCAGGAAACAATTATTTGAGCTGCCTAATCATTTTCAAATGACTCAGAAAAATCAAGCACAGAGATGAAATACGGAGCCCAGAAACAGAAAACGCAGCTTGTTAAGAGTCTTTTTTTTTTTTTTTTTTTTTTTGTGCTCTTCTCCCTATCATGGGGCCAGAGAGGTTTGGTAGTTTAATTTTGAAACATCTGGGAGCAGCAATGCCATGCAATATACTGTGGCCTTTTGTTTGCAGCAGGTTCTTTTCAAGGGAACAAAGCTGTGTCACATGAGGGAACTTGACTGAATTATCTGATAAATGTCAAAATTAGACAGATGCATTCTGCCGTCTCTTAAACACTATCAGGAAAGGGCTTTAAAAAATTAACCAGTTCATCTCTAATATGACGGAGGAGCTACGGAGCTGAACAATGGCAGATACAAAGGGGAGAGATAGCAGACTGACTCCACGCTCTTGCAGCAGCTCTGAGCAGAGCTTTCAAGAGAGCTACTTAATATATATACGTCTATATATTCCAGCACCCTTCCCAGGGTTAAAGGGCCACTTCAGAGAAATGCGTGTCAGTAAGAAGCAGCAAATAGCTACTTTCCTATAGCACTGCAGTTTTCCCATCAAGGAGGGTAAAGACATTTTCACTGTTCTCAGAAAACTTTGAAATGTAAACTTGTTCGATTGATGGCTCCTTCTGGTCCTGGCAGCCTTTTTGATAGCTGGTGCTCTTTCTGGAATACTTGTTAAAAATGTCTCTGTAGCAAAGATGTTGTTTTTTTTTTTTTTTTTTTTTTTTTTTTTTTTTTCCTTTCTTTTTTTTTTTTTTTTTTTTTTTTTTTTTTTTTAAGTCAGTGCATGGGAGAGTGGAGATAGGCTTGTGTCTCCGTAGCAGCAGGCTGACAGGTGAACGCCTACCCTTACTGCCCTGGTGCACTCTAACCTGTGATGAGATCAGGCTGCAAGAAAGATGGATTTTGGTCCAAACTTCTGGTTGCCCTTGCAGGCAATCAGTGGTGGTGGGGAGGCTGGCTGTAGCCCTGCAGGCTGTGATGGAGGCCAGGTCTGTGCCAGCCTTTAAGGCTATAACTCCAGGTGCCTTCCTTTGTGGATGCTGACCCAAACTGGGGGGGAATGGGAGGCACCCCAGTCAGGAAAACACATTCTGCCCATAGGAGCCAGCTTCTGACCTTTGCCAGGAGATAACCCTCAGTCCTGTCCCAGCACCTGTCGGTCCACCCGAGGCAGCCCACCTTTGGGAATGTCTGTGCTTGCTTCAAGCTCCTAGTTTTGGAAATGTTTGTCTCTGGGCACGTAAATTGTTTCCTGGAGGTTGTTGCATGCACTCATTCCTCGCCTCTCATGCTACCTCCTCTGACCCTGCTAATTCCATCACGGTGGTGTAATTGCAAAAGAAATCTTCCCTGTCAAAATAGCAAGCAGTGCCACGGGAGTTTTCGGGAGTAATATCTTGATGCTAACCACTGCTCACAGAATCTGAGGAGGATTAAAGCTGCTCCGTGTGAGGAATTTTATATGTAGAGGCAATGAAAAATAATGTAGCCACCAGAAATAAATAATCTGAGGCAGTCAGTCAGCTTTTTTCCACTCCACTTTTCCTTTCACTGCACTCAGCATAGCTATTAACTAGCGATCATCTTTATTAAGGATTATTCTTCTGTGTAATAGCTGTGATTGTTTACCATATCACAACACAAGAATCTGCAGGCATGTTTCAGGGACCAAATCCTTCCCCTCCTTCCCCCTGCACCAGCCTCACCCATTCCCCTTTTTTCCTTCCTCAGGAAAGCTCCTGCAAACTCTGCCATGCAGAAGCCAGGCATCTCTGGTAACAAACCTCCTTGCAACAGGATAATCCAGCACGCTATGAAGCAGTGGCAGAGGAAGTCATTGGAGTGATCCAACAGAGGACTGCAGAGTACTTTATGATGGCTGATCCTGGTAATTCGTATTGCTAGCCATGGGTGTTGCTGAATGTGCAACACTCGAGCATCTCTCCAGGCACTGAGAAGACTCTCAGAAGCTATAAGAACTTTTCTGGGCTCCGCGAGTCCTTTGTGTTAAAGACTTGCGATCATTTTATATCTGCCTCTTTGCTGTTTTTTAAGCAGAGAATATTTGGTTTTATTACTATTTTTTTTTTTAATGACAGCAATGAGTTCTCTGAACATCTTTCCACCATTTCAGATTTCTATAAAAACAGCATATTCTTTTTCAGATGATTGTCTTAAAAAAATGTGAGGTATGGAAATAGTACTGCAGATGAGCTTCACATAACATTAGAAAACTACAAGGGAGAGGTTAATTTGCCTCAAAACCTGACCATCCCAGACAGGATATTCTCAGTACTACTGGACATCTGGGGAATTTGGAGTGTGACTGCAAGATTAGTGGGTCAGCCCCGCTCTGCTGATATCACGAGGTTGATTTGTAGCAACTGCTGGTCTGGTTCTTTGTGTGCTGCCCTTACGGCTCCTGATGGAGATGCTGCTGCCCCCAATGCCCAGCCTGCGATTGGTCTCAGACCTCAGACCACTTATTACAGAGGGCTCAGAAATACACTGAAATCAAAGCCTCCATATATCATTTAAAAATACGTATTATTTATACCGTTTCTTGTCCAAGTTAACAAAAAAGCGATGTCCAAAGCCTCATTCAAGGGCATGGGCTCACACAGCGTGAGAGGTTTCAGCTGTCTGGATACAGAGAATACCCAATACCGAGTTGTTACACCACAGACTCAGGTTCTCAGGGCCAAGCTGAGAATACCACTCAGCACCAGAAATGTAGGGTACAAACTGGAGGACACAGAATTTCACTGCAATCCTTCCTCTCTGCATCACCGACAAAACACCGTCCATTGGAGAACAAACTGATTTGCCTGGGGAAGAGCTCTGAAGGTGTGAATTTCTCTTTTGATTAGATAGGGAAAGGTATTTAAGTACCCATATCTGTACAGGGAATGGATCACAAATTTGCTCCCCACTCCAGTTCTTAAGTGCTAGAGGTGTCCTCAGAGGGCAGATTCTGAGATGAAGATGATTCTGAGTTGAGGTGGACCTGAACCAAACCCCGTGCTCTAAACGCTAGACATGTCTCTGCTCTAAATTAAACATTTTCTCTCGAGATATTTATTTGGTTTCCTATATGCAGCATGTACAGATGCTGTGTGTATTTCTGAAAGCAGATTCTTGCTTTTAAATTCCATGTGGAATAACTGTTTATTAATATATCAAATTGGATAAGATTTTAACTCTAAGGGAAAATAACCCTTCCAAGGGGCAATTGTTTGTCACACACTTTTTTGTGCATGAATCTCCTCTGGACTCACTCCTCAGCTTGATAGCTGCATGGAAAGCAAACCCTGTCCTTCTGGGCGTCCTGCAGAGCAGGCTTTGCCCTGTGAATGGTATGCTGGATCAACAGCTCTAATGATTCAAGGGCTCTCCCTGGGGATTTGTCCTTTCCCCTTCAAAATCCCTCCCTCGCATGATTCCCATGTCCCATGCAGAGGCTTACAGACCTGGCAGACGAGCTGATGCAAAAAGCTCCATGCTATCCGCCTGCCCAGTGACCACTCTGCTTTATGGGGCAGAGGGATCCTCACACTTACCTGGCACACCTGTATTAACTTACCTTTAAAGCACACTGTGACTGCTCTGTGTGCCGCTGTGCATCACGGACGTTTCTTATGTGTGTGGGAGTGAACCAAGATTTCTTTTCAAGTACAGGAGCTGCACATTTTGTGCTCCTTTTCCCCCCATATCCAAGCTCCCAGGTTGCTGAGATCCTGCTTTGCTCGGAGGGACTCAAACTGGTCAAACTGAAAAGAAATATATAACATATATATATACATACATATATATCACTCCATACTTCTTAGTAAGTTCTCTTGTCCCTTTCAACTAGCCAACATAAAACCCTTTTGTCCTGCCTTGTACAATCTTTTAAAGTACTAACAAGTGTCCTGAGTTTTCTAAGAGATTCTTTTTTTTTTTTTTTTTTCCCCTTTCATAGCCCCAGGGTTACCACCCTAGTAGACGTGCAAAATCTTTGTTCACTTCATTATAAGACACTTTTGTATACCTTCTAACTGGATTCAGCCAGCAAAGGAGAGCTGATATGTCATATGCCAAACACTTTCTTCACCGTCCCTTACATCCTAGGATATTGCATGCTTTCATGTCTAATGGAGGTTTCTTTCACTGATGACCAATATTTCCCTCTGCTCTCCCATGCTACTACAAGTTTCTGACCTGTTATAATTTCCCTACCTGCGGTGCAGTTTTAGCCATTGAGTACTGAGGAAATTAATATGCTGCTTAGGAAATAATTGCCAAATTTAGAAACTCTGTGTGCCAGAGGATGCTACTGTGTATACACCAACAACCCAAATGCTCTCAGCTATGTCTGTGTGAAAACTGGAGGGAATCAGGAAAGAAGGCCAAATAATTTGTGTAGGGGGCTTTGCTGCAAGCTGCCTTGCCAGCCTGTGCCCATCGAAGCCGTGCTGTGACCCTGCAAGTGTCACAGGCAGACAGCAAGTGCTCCTGAACCTGCTCACTGAGAACACACTCTTGGTGTTTGGTGACGAAAAAACTGCCCCAGCTCATTTCCAACAGGCGCTTACTCGGTAACGTATTCTTGTTACCCAGTTCTGTATCTGGGCTATTTTCAGAGACTGAAAACACTGCTTCTCTTTTAATGCCGGCCACTTCCTCTTTGACTGCCTTCCCACTCTCAGCATAAAACAGGTGCCTCAGCAATATTTGGCATGCTCAGAGCAAAAGAAGTTCTGCCTTTAATACCAGGCATTTCACGTAGTTTGTTTTATCTCACCAGCAGCTCTGACTCAAGCCTACTGAGTACCATGGTGCTGACCCTAAGCCATGTCAGGCAGGGTTGGCTGGGTCTGCAGATGCAAGAGGACCCAAAGACGGGCAGTAGCTATCCCTAATTGCTGAGAGATGCCAGCTATAGCACTTTCTTCATAGTTCCCTTGGTTTCTTGGTTTCTTTTGTTCTTTTAGGAACAGTGACTGGACTGATTAAGATTTCCAGAGGCAGGCAGACAGCTCATCTGACAACACTGGCAAGGGAAACAGAAGGGATCCCTCTCTGAAAAGGTTCAATTGAAAAGAATACAAGTGCACTTGGCAGAGTTATGAACAGCTGGAAATGGGCCGGGGCACTGCAGCCATTCAAGGAACCTTTGCTGGGAGCTGCCCACACTACCTGCAGCAAGCAAGGCAGAAACTCCTGCCTAATTTTGGGTCAGATGGACTGTGCCTCCTTCTCATACCCTATCGCACACTGAACTTTCACCCTGGTAATAATGACTCAGTTTTCCTCTTTGTCTTCCTCTTATGGTGCTGTTCCTATCCCTAGAAAAGTAAATCATGGGTGGTGTGCCTGCATTTTTCCCCATTACTTGAGATATGCAACACAAAAACATTCCAAAGTGAATAAACACTTAAGATTTTTTTTTTTTTCTTAATTTAAATAAAATTAAATACAATAATTTAAGAGTGGTACATGTTGTCACCATCCCTCACAGGTAACCTCAAACTGATTCTGAATTCCTCTACCTACCACAACCACAGGTCCTGCAGGCAGGGCCCAGAGAAGCCCTACTGTCCAGTTTATACAGCAACATCAGGAGGCACAGGATGAGGTTTAGGACATGTGATTGACAATCGGTTCAGTTTGTTTGCCATCATCTGGTGACTAAAGAGATGCAAACAAGAGATTCCCAGTAGCTTATAGTGTCCCTGTCCTGTGTTAGTGCCTCCTGTACCATTTGTAGAGCAACAATTTGCTTTTTGAAGCTGACGGTGCCTCCAGATCATAGACTGATAAATAAGAATCCTTCAGATTTTTTCCAAGTAAGTAATTCCTGCCACACTTAAGACCCTGGATGAGTTCAGCCTGGTGGCTAGTCCAAGACTTTTTGTCTTTCCAGCATATTTGATTCTGTTGTATCAACAGCATTTCTGCTCCTCTCCTTAAATGCATCAACAGATTACTATTTTTTGCTCTTTTAAAGCAGAAATGAAAACGATATGGAAGAGGTAAATCTAAAATTTACACAGGGCTATTTTCATCTACTAACTTACACAGGGATAATTTCATCTCCTATATTTAATGGTTTTCCCCCTCATCCTCCCAGCATTTTTTTATTTTCTTTTTACTTAGAAACAGTAAAAAAGAATCTTCTCCTGGAAGGTTCCTTTGGCAAATGAAATGAAGAAACTGTCTTAGTGTTGCCAGCACTAATGATGTTTCTTTTTCTTCTTCTTCTTTTTTTTTTTTTTCTTTTTTAAATAAAAACATTTATAAATTCTAGGTTTTATTTATTTATTTAATTTAAAAGGTCCAAATTCAGAAGTCACATCATTACATTTTATTTATTATATTTTATTATTATTTTTTTTTAATGTAAACTTAATAACATTTTATATTGTTTGCAATTTTATTTTCAGGACCATGTGTGTGGAGATAAAACCCTAAAAATGTAAAATTCACAAATTAATGTACAACAAAAACTTTTGTCAATACCTACATTGGGAATATACTTGTGGAATATTTCAATACCCATGGAAATAGGTATCAGACCATCTACTTATGCTTCAAATGTGGTGGGGGGACATTAAAATAGCATGATATCCTTTGAACCTCCAAGAGCATAGGTGAGAGAGACCTCATCTATATTTCTCCGTCATGGGGAAGGTCTTCATGAGGAATTCACACTTTAGGCATGAAAGTGAGGTCAAAGTGGATAGGCAAATGAGGTAGCCTCTGTAGTTTCAATACTGATTCAACTACTTATTGAGCAATTATGGTCAGAGGCCCACATAACTCCCAAATAAGAAACAAGCCAATCCTAGGACAGTCTTCCTGGGGAGGAAAGTGCCAATACTTGGGCAAACTTTCCACGGGAATTTTATTATTTTGTGGAAAGACCCTATTTTCACTGCTTTTCTGCCTCATCCAGGAGATGAGTAATAGATGGAGGAACTGGGTTTACTTAATACAGGTCAGCAGTAAATTAGGATGGTGCAGGTATTGCTCATTATTGCCCCAGAGGGCTCTTTCCTTTTGTAATCTTAATATTTTGTAATATTAATTGTAATATTAATTGAATCAAATTGCTGCCTGCCTGCCTTTCTGGGCTTAACTCTCCCTCTTTCTTTTGTCCATACCCACCTTCAAATATGCCCTGTGGAGAGGTTAGTGCCCACGTCATGCTGGAAAACAGAATCATTATGTATCTTTATCCAATTTAGAGACCCATTTGTGAGAACATGAACCCCGAGGGGGGATTCGCTTAGCTCTCATCTTGCCTTTTTTAAAGCCTAACTGTTTTAATATGAGACCCTTTCCTAATGTGGCTGCTTTCTTAGCTATCTCATCTTTATATGGCTTTTTTTCCCCCCTAGCTTTGATTTGTACATGTGGAATGTTTTTGATCAGATAACACCCACTGGATATGTTGCTGTCTTTGTTCAGGACATTGGTTTTGTAAGCTGCAAAGCTGATAAACACTTATATGTGCCTTGTTTCCTTTTCTGCATAAAGATTCTATTGAGACATCAGCACATCTGGGGAAAACATGTTTTTTAATATTATAGTTGTTGTTATTCATTTTAAATTCAGCACTATCATATTTGATGTCTGCATCTTTAAAAAATGCAAAATGATGCCTTGTTGGCAGTAATGAATACGAGTCTAGCAGAGAAGAAGAAAGGGAACCTGCCTTAAGGTTCCTTTGTTATAAAATTCTTATCTGAAAAAGGTACTTTTGAGGATATTAAAACTTGACTCTTTTTCTGTTAGCCTCATGAAAGATAGAGCTCTTGTTAAACTTGCGTTGCTTTGTTGTCTCTACAGTTCTGATGCCTTACACAGCAGTTTTTCCTTTAAAATAAATCCTCAGGACAGAAGATAAAACAAATGCCATGCTCTGGTGACTGGCATATACCAACTAGAGGCATATTCACATGAGAAAACTGCTTGACAAATATTTCATCTATCTGAGATATTTTCCAGCTGAGTTGCCTTGCTATTCTGTTCCCACCACATTCTCTGCATTGCACAGTGGAAAAGCAAAGACATTTAACTTCTGCACTGGACTGGGAACTTCAGATGCTAAAAAACAGGTCAATTTTCTTTCTTTCTTTCTTTCTTTCTTTCTTTCTTTCTTTTTTTTTTTCTCCTTTTTTTTTTTTTTCAAGGGCTTTTTTTTTTTTTTTTTTTTTTTTTTTGGCACTGAATAATGGAAACAAACTTAATATCAGCTATTTTGCTATTTTCTCTGAATGCATTGGTATAAAAGAAGAAAATATAGGAGGGGTTAGCTATATGACTTAAGAGGCCCTGCATACAATAGCTAAAAATTCTCATGAACTAAGACTATTCATGTATTTATTATAAAATTATGAAAAGCACACAATACCAACTTTCTTATCATTAATATAAGAACCTAACATGTCTAACTACACAAAAGTACAGCAGATAGAAAATAAAGGAAGCATTCAGAAAAACCTTGGATTCCAAATCAAGAGGAAATTGAAATACTTTTTATTGAGGTTAATTTATTGGAATTCATTGTTGCAATTAGCTAAACAGGTAATTTTTTAGCATACATTTATAATGAAAGTACTTGCCTAGTGCCAGCAATAAGTCAGTGTGCTATGTGCCACGGGTTTCTTCATTCTTGAGGAAAGCTGAAATAGCAGTATAAGAACACTAAAAATAAACAAGTTATTGATATAAGGATAAGAATGAGGAAAGAAGTTGAATACATTGGATGGTTCAATCTGTAGAGTTAAAACCAAACCAAACCAAACCCAAAACCAAACCAAATAAAAAAACACAAAACCAACAAAAAATTGATTTCACTGTACCTCGTGCAGTTGGAGAAATTAATAATGTATCAGCCTCAGAAAAAAGGGGGAAAATGGAGAAAAGTTGTACAACTCATTCCTGACACTTCACTCAGAATATAAGACCAAAACTCCTGATTAACTGGATGCAAGTAAAAAGCTTATATCACCTTTCAGAAAATGACTGTCTAATATAATTGTAGAGCTCTTTGTGTTCAGCCATGAAGAGACCAAACAACTCTACAGAAAGCGCTTGATAAATTTGAATAGAATTTTGCTTAAAAATATTGCTGCTTGCTCATGGAGTAGGAAAAAAAATATAAATTTGTTGTGTTCGTTTTTTACAGCATTTTTTTTTGCTCTACTCTGGTTTTGAGTAAGATGGGAAATGAGTAAAAAACACCATATAAGGAAAAAGCCTCAGCAGTCAGATGGTGAATTCTGCCTTTAGCACAGTGCTCTCATCTCCCTTGCAGTCCCAGACAAGCAGGGCTGGTGTGTGCCTGATGTGTGCAAAGCCTCCTCTATAGGTACAGGGAACATGGTTTTGGCATGGGGTGAAGCCCTCACCCTGGACCACCTCTGTGCATCCCTAGAAGCCATCTCCTGTTGCAAATCATCCTCAATTCCTCGTTACAATAAGTGGTGGACTTCACTTTCCAGTGCTGTCAGTTCCTAATATCCATAAGAACAAAAAAGTCAAGATAAACTGGACTCAGGGATACTCTCAGCACTCAAACTAGAGTAGGCTTGGATGTTTGTACTCCAGAGACAATGAGACAATGCTGTATATAATTTCTGTTTTCTTGTACCACCGTTTCAGGAAAAATAAAATTCATGACAAAAAGCAGAAGTTTTTGATTTAATTTCTATATATAGCTTCTCTGTGAACATCTATAGCAAGATTTTTCAAGAGCAGGAGACTTGATTTATGCTCCTTAATCCCTGTTGGGTTCTGATCACTCAGTGTGACAGTCAGGGTCCCACCAGAAAGTGCTTTGTAAACACCAAATCTGTCTGAAATGTTTTCTGGCTGACTCCTTTCACCTGAGCTCAATGAGATCAACTTTAAATGACCATTGCTTCTGAAGAACAGACTGCTAGAAATTTTCACAGAATCACAGAATTGTAGGGGTTGGAAGGGACCTCGAGAGATCATCGGGTCCAACCACCCTGCCAAAGCTGCTTCCTTAGAGCAGGCTGCCCAGGTAGGTGTCCAGACGGGCCTTGAATATCTCCAGAGAAGGAGACTCCACAACCTCCCTGGGCAGCCTGTCCCAGTGCTCCGTCACCCTCACTGTGAAGAAGATCTTTTGCATGTTGGTGTGGAGCTTCCTGTGCTCTATCTTGTGGCCATTACCGCTTGTCCTGTTCCCATAAACCACTGAAAAGAGGTTGGCCATGTCCCTCTGTCTCCCACATCTCAGGTATATATAAACATTGGTGAGATCCCCCCTCAGTCTTCTTTTCTCCAGGCTGAACAGACCCAGGTCTCTCAGCCTTTCCTCACTGGGAAGATGCTCCAGGCCCCATATCATCTTTGTGGCCCTCTGCTGGACTCCTTCCAGGAGAGTGTTCCCTGTCTTTTTTGTACCGGGGAGCCCAGAACTGGACTTTTTAGAAATCTTTTTTAGAAATCTTGCCCACAGTTACACTACTGTTACCTGTGCAAGTCCGTTCATTCCCCTTGGAGAGAAAAAAGATGTCATGGGAAAAAAAAATAAATAAAAAAATCAACCCCCCTCATTAACAGAGGCAGAAATTTTAAAGAAAAAGCGGGCTGAGGTAAGGATCATGATATTTCATCAGGACTCAGTCCAGACAAATTTCTGAACTTCAGATTGTTAATCTTTCTGCTAAAACCTGTCAGTATCTCCCTAATTAAACAGAGCCTTTATTCAGTAAAAGTTTTCACGTCAGAATTATACAGACTTCCAGTTCTGACATTCAGACTACTTCTTGGCTGGTGTTAATGAGGTACCTTAGTTTGTTTTAATGAGGTACAATGCACAGCTTCATTTATACATGAGAAGAGAAACAGGAAGATTTTGAACAGGTTTTGCTCTGTAATCCAAGCAAAATGTACAGCCTCTGCTACTCGCCATTAATAGCACGACAAAAAGAATTGGCAGCATTTTTCTGCCGAATACCCTAATCTCATGTGGCTACACTTAGAAAGTGGAAAATCATTGTTATCTCATATAGATCCTCACAATGCGCTGTATGTATCTAGTGAATGAGTATCAAACTGACCCTGTGGGTGTATGCTGAACATCCTGCCAGTCCATTGATTTTGGTACTACGCTGAAAACAAAAGGCTGGCTTTGAGGAAGGGCCATGAACTCACATTTAGGGGTGTAATTTTGCACAAGTCAGAACAGAGGAGAGACAAAACTGTCCTGCAGACAATAGGCTTCAGTATGGGGAATGCTAATTATAATGCTGGAAAGCTGCGGGGTCACGCTCTTTCCACTCTTCTGCAATTACGCTCCAGGAAGCACGGCAAACAAGAGGTTAACGTCTCTGCTTCTCTCTTTATTATGCTTGGGAATTTCGTGCAGATGCAAGGCATAATTCCATGAGAATTATATTGTTGGTTATCATTAATGGCTTCTTGTTATGAAGTGCAATATTCCTACCTTTTAAAATTCAGCAGGATCCTAGACAGGCCCTTCCTCTGTTAGGATCTCGGCCAGTAAATTACTCAATAGGGTGCATACAGTGGCTGGAGCAATATAATAGCATCACCCTTGGAAACTGCGTGGAGCAGGATTGGTAACCACAGGAGCAAAGGGGCACTTCTTCACAAGGATGTCTTTCAGTGGCGCAGACGGTCAACCAGAGGGCAAAACACAATGTTTCAGGCTAGATATAGATTTCAAATGGGGCAGATATTTGGCAGGCGGGAATCATATACATAAAGCTGACTTTGAAAAAATGTCATACAAAAAGAAAGATCCACTGTTACCACAGGAATCTGAATGCATTATATAGGGCTTTATTGGCTGGGTCTTGTTCGAGGAGGAAAAAACAAGACAAGCAGACCCAAACTGCAGCCTTCAGGAGCAGAAGGACATCGCTTCTGTGCTAGCTTCATCTTTTTTTAACACATAGCTTCTGCTGACTGCAGTTCTGGCAGCATTTCCTAGGTGGAATATATCTTTCTCCTCAGTTCCTGATTAATATCAGATATCATCCCAGTTCAACCTGTTTGAGACAATCTTCATGCACCAGGTACTTTTGGGATTTGCTATACTCCTTTTATGACTGATCCCACATGCTCCATCTACCTGCCAGGTCATGGGAGAAAATCACTCTTTATCACGGGGGGCAACTCTGTGAAGGAAAGTGAATGAAGGACTGTGCCTGCAGAGCCTGGTTTGTGAGAAAGCCCTGATGTGCTCCTTGCCCTCAATTTTCCATAAAAGCAATCCCAGTCCATTGCAGGTAGGGAAACATCTCCTTTTGCCCAGACATATTCTGGAATAGATTTTGCCATACAATGTTTTCGTGTTGTAAATATCCCTTCTGTAAGATGTCAGAGCATGTTCATCATTATTCTATTAAAACAAAGTCTCACCTGAGGCTACTGCCCTTGGACTGCTTCTGAAGTCTCCTTAAAGTAGGTGCAAAAAGAAGGGGCACAGGAAGGCGCACATCTGGGCACTCTTTGCTCTTCCAACCAAAATGACCACTAACTCTTTGCAGCTGGGGTGATAAGACATGAAGGCTGCTTCAGAGTGAGCTTAGGGCATGGCTTGAATTAATGTTTCTGGATCTGCAGCAAGATGCCTTAAAAGCTGTCTGCACCAGATTTGCTGTGTGTGCTGCACTGCCTGTGTGTTACCACTCACGTGCATTCCCAAAGATGTCTGACAGTGCCTCAGCTATCAGTTTGATGTGTATCTGCAGAACAGCAGAAGCAGCCCTGAAAAGCTGTGGATAGCCTGCATGTGCTCCACGGGCTCACTTACAGATGTATGCCTATGCAATATTTACATTCCTAATATATCTTATTATAGTCAAGGGCAGCTATATGCAGTTAAAAGTAAAATTGCTGCTATCAAATGAGAAGTGCAGTCACTCCTTAAAAATTGAGAAGATTATATCTGAAAAGCCTTTTCAAAAACTCTTACTCTGTTATTAACACCCTAAGAAAAGAGCTCAAGAAAAATGGGATAATTTTCCAAACGTAAAGGACAATATAAAAAGATGTTTATGAAAGTTTTAGACTAAACCCGGTCCTCTATTATTAAGCAACAGCTCATGTTGCATGCTGGAGACTCTACATGTTTTTATGGCACTTTTACATATTAATTGTCCAATTTTATCAAAGTTGGTAATAATTTACTTATTACCAGCATTGGGGTCTAAATAATATTTTTCTTTCCATTAAGTTTCTTTCCTAGGATTTTTTTTTGACAGCTATATCCTCTTATCATTAATGTTACTTCTCATCACAGACTGAATTCAATATTCACATGAAAGATCAAATCACTGTTATTTTGGCTTGTTACTATTTTTTCATCTAGATTGTTAGCCCATCATTTTTATGGCATTTTACAGTAGTTGCTACATTTATAGCATGCCTGCTAGTCCAATTCATTATACAGACTAATGTTTTTTGAGAAAAAAAATTAAAAGAATACCTCTTTATGAACCCACACATATTAATGTGAACATTTCACATTTCTTTTCCTTTAGTGATTCCTGATAACCTAAAAATATTTCCTTACTTTCTGATTTACATATTTCTGGGTTTTATTTTTCAGCCAGAAAGGGGCTTTGAGAAGCCTTATCTGAATTACTGCCTGATTTAGGTGTCTTAGAGGAAGGGACTGTGATCTTGGAACTGCAGAACAGAACTCACAGGATAGGAAAATTAGTCTATTCCTGATCATCGTCTTTGGAGCTCTCTCTAGGTAACAGAGAGCCTCATGAGTATTCAAGGCTGAATGCTGGTATTCCCTTTAGGTGGTAAAGATTCTTTTGTTTGTTTCTGTGTAGACAAAGAAACTGAGGTACAGAAAGTTTATTGGGTTTGGCAGAAGTCTTGACAAGTGTTCCTAGAGTAATAGGAACTATTATTTCCAAAATTTCCTGAAAAGAACTTTTATTTTCCGAAAAATATGAATTTTTATTTAAAGATTTAAAAAAAATAAAATTATTTTTTCTTCTAAAGCCTTAGATTTCTGGACTTCCTTTGTGATCCCAGGACAGTCCCATCAATCCCAGTCCTTCTCACACTGCCCCAGAAGGCATGGTATGAAACCTGTGGCTGTTCTTTGTTTGGTGTTGACATCTGGATGTGTTAGGAGTGACAGAATTGGAAGAGGCAAAGGGAGTGTTAATGGTCTAAATACATGGGAGAGATAAAGGAGGAGGTTCTATGTCACTTGTAAGATGGGAAGCAGAATCAGAGAGAAATGAAAAGGCTTCCCATGATCACACAAGAAATTTCTGGCAAAGCTGAGAATTTAACTCAGATCTTCTCTTTTCAAGGTCAGTTTGTTGGCATAATCCTCTTGCTGTTTTTAAAAGGAAAGAAACAAACAACCCCTCAATCTCCTGACTCGTCATACTTGGTTTTCTTACATGCCCAGTCCATCTAGGGTATTTTTCAGATAAGTTTGTAAAATTGAATTAACTGACACAGCAAATAGCGTTGTGGTCCTTGACTCATGGGCTTTGGATAAGCCCAAGCATGACTTCTGAGGTGTCTGCAAAATGTCTCAGCTAAGGCTGCAGTTGCCCCTGATACCTGCTCTTCCTGGAAATGCAGTGTGATGTACCAGATGTTGCTGGCACTGCATCAACCTTCAGGTCCACCAGCACTTCTGGCTATGAGATGGAGGCTCTCAGAGGACGTCCCGTCACCAGCATTCAGCTTCTAGCACTGAAAATATCGAGCTACCACTGTCTGTAGGCTAAACATGAAGACTTAATTTCTGCCGTAAATAATCTGAGATGGGGCTGGGGTGAGGAAAAGCATAACCTCAATATTAAAAGTTTACTCAGATTATAAATGCTTTGTTGCAGTGATCATCTCCTGTGTATGTTGTGCCCTGCACCATGGAGCTGTGACCAAAGCAACTTGCAAGAAACAATAACAATTGTGGTGATGGTGTTGCTCTACAAAACTAAAAGGAAGCCCTGGCCACACACATTTAGCACTCTGCAGCATGCATGTCAGTGAGGTGAGATCAGATGACAGAACTTCTAAAAATTAAGGTTTATTCGGCTATAAGAACCATGTGGCTGCATACCCTTAGTCTGCTCCCGACGTAGGAATCAATGGGATTTTGCTTTTGGTGCCAAACAGAGCAGAACTGAACCCTGAGTCTTCAAGTTGAAATATTGCAATTACCTGTGCAAACTGTGTAATTGTACTCATGACTGGACAGATGTTTAATGTTGAAGATTGGTTTCAAAAATGCTGAAAAACCAAATGCCTAATTATCATGTGCAGCTGACTCCAACCACAAAATTGTAGGTGCAGATACAAGAGGCTGTGTGTATGGCTCTTAATCTATAAATGTTTGATTTGGAACAAAATTTTTATTTAGCTTTAAAAAAACAACCTTCCAAGTAATTAAACAGACCAGTGAAGATTCTAAAAATACAGCAAATGCTGTAAAAGTGCCATAAAAATGATGGGTTAACAGTCTATCTGAAAAAATAGCAACGAGCCAAATTAACAGTGATTTGATCTACACATGAATATTCAGTTCTGCCTCTGAGAAAAGGTAAGAAGCAAATGTAATGGAAAGAAAAAAATGTTTTTCAGAAACCCATTGCTGATAATTAGTAAATTGTTACTAACTCCAACAAAATATGGTGATGATCTTGCAGATCATCAGACAGTATATGCTATTGAGCAATAGACTCACAAGACAATGAAGCTTCTGTCCAACCCATCCAAAGGCATGCTGTGATGATGTTATCAACTTGTCAAGGACCCTCACTCAGGAAAATATCATTAATATTGACAAAGCCTAATTTGTGCATGTGCGTTTCATTGGCATGTTCTATTCAAGCTGCCATTTGTCTTGGTGAAGTGCTGTTCCTGTCCAAATACCACCAAGGTAAATGTTTGAATGTTCAAAAAATGGAAAAGCAACAACAAAAATTAAGATCTTTGTTCAGTGTCTTTACACCCTCCTATGTGGCTCCTTCTCAGAAAAGCTTAAAGGTTGTCCTGGAATATAACTGAGTAAGCACTGAGAAACAATTTGCACTGGTAGCAAAAAATAAAAATAATAATAAATAAATAAATAAAAAGTGGAGTTCTTGTTTAAGCAATTACACACTGTTCTGCTGACCCCCTCCTGTGCAGGGCCATGCTGCCTGCCAGAAGCGATGCTTACCAAGTCAGTTAGTGTCTTTCCATGGGTATAAAAAATTGGTTGCAAAGTCGGGTTTGCAGCTTTGCGCCTCACTTGGCACCTCTCGGCATGGCTCCTTCCAGCCATGGAGCAACCCAACAGGGGGACTGCAGCTGTGGGGACCAATGACAGGGGCATGTTTTATTGTTGGACTGACATCTTTGGAAATGGTGGCTTCCATGCAGGGACCTGCTCTGCCACTTACCAACAGCTGCGAGGTTGTGTTTTCACAGGGGATGCTGCCTTGCCACTTGGTGTTCTGGTTCCCATCTCCACTGAGGGTGGAGGAACTTGGAGAAACCCTCCAAAACACAACCTCCAAATGAACCCTCTTGGAGCAGGGTTTGCTCCTTGGAGGGAGCGCTGTGCCCCGTCAGCTGTAGATCTGCAAAGCAACATTTTTTGCAGTAGCACAGGGCTCTTCTGGGGTGGCATCCTTATTTATGTTCCTGGGGGGCGGGGGGGGAGGGAGAGGGGCACTAACAGGGCTCCCCAACAACCACCCCTTGTCCTCCTCTTGGCCAGCTTTATATGGTTTGGGAACCAGCTCTGTGCTTGATTTCCTAACAGCTGAGGAATATAACTATTTGAATTGGTTATGTAAAGAGAAAAAAACAAAAAACAAAAAAACAAAAAACATTGAAAAGAGAAGGATTTTATCCTGAATTATTCTCCTCCCAGCCCCTGGTGAGAACTCAGCTTCTTGCACACCGCGCTTCTGAGCTTCACTCCTACAGTCATAATATACATGTTCAGCAGTCCCCGAGCGACAGCTTCAAAAATGTGAGTTCCTGGGTCTGGTGTTGCCTTCCAGGCATGGATAACCTTTGCAACGCTTCCCTGTTTGTCAGCCACAAGTGGGATGCTCGCGCGACTCCATCCAGGAGCTGGGGTTTTAACTCGCTGCAGCTGGCGAGCCGTGCTCCGGGTTTTTATGGGCCGATTTGGGGTTCTGGTAGGTCGGCACAAACAAGCCAGTCCCTTGTGCAGACCCTGCAAGCCCTGCAGCTTGTGTTCGTAATCAGGCAGGAATGACAGGCACTGCCAGTTCTCTGGGCTGGTGCTCACTGAGCACAAAAGTTAAAAAAAAAAAAAAAAAAAAAAAAAGATTAGACTGAGAGGAAAACCAGTAATTATTTTGTAAACGGGATTTCTGTGAATTAAGAAACTTTGCAAACCTGATACCGAGGCAATAAAGCAATTGGTATGAGAGGAAGCTTATTTCGCAGTGCTGCTTGTGCATACTCTATTGCCTTTCCTGCTCAGACCGCCTCAATCAAGTCATGCAGCTAGCTTATGAAATGCGAACTCTGAAAGCCCAAACCTGTTAAAAATGCTTCCCATTGCCAAACAAAGCAAAAATCTTTCCACTTTGGAATGAGCAACTTCTGTGATCAACCAAATCTGTTCTCTGATGAAAATAAATGCAGAATTCAGATCAATGAAGCGTGTGTGTGAAAGGGAAAGAAAGAGAGAGTGGGCGACTGGAAGTGAGAAGTGGAAGGAGCTGGGTATCCTTCAGTTTCCATATCTGCACATTATAGCTAATAAAAAAATATAATAGCTTGTAGTATTTCCAGCAGAAATGGGAAGCTGTGACTGTACAGTCTGCAGCGAGCTTGAATCATAGGAACCAAATGGAATATCCTGTAGGTTTTCTATAGATCTGCTCTGTGCGCACTTTCAAATAACCTTTAACAAAGGCAATGAATCGCTGCTGCCATTGTAAAAATCTCAGTGTGCTTCCCTAACGTGATACTAATGAAACGTATCTTAAAGAACAGAAGTTCAGATTACAGGAACTTCAGTAAATATGATCACTCACCTGTATCATTTTACCAGGATATTTTTCTCATTGATTTTTAAGGAGAAGCAGGTGTGGGGTAGTAATGACTAATTCACGCTGCAGAACGAAAAAGCTGTGTGGTTTGCTGCTCCTGTGATGTCTCTTCCCCACTCTCTGAGCTCTGCCATATTTTGGCAAAGATTCAGTTCCTATATTGGGTAGCTAATATAGGCCCTGTATTAGATAGATGATTAAGTAAGGTGAGAAGACAAAAAAGCAGTGACACTAACTCCCTGCAGAGCTCCATTACTGAACCATTCCCAGGACCTCCATTAGCCTTGGAAGAAAAGAGCAGGCACGTAACGATCCGGAGGGGCTGCTAAATGCTCAGTGCAGCCAGCGAGTACTACCTGTAAGGGTGTCCAGTCAGCCCCTGTGACTCATCAGTGCGTTATATTCTGCCCGGGAGGTACTGCCTCTCTGTTAATTCTCATGTGTTTTGGGGAAATTTCATCCTGGGTGCAGTTCCTGCGGTGATTAGCCTTGGCTCAGATCTTGGCATGCTCGCTCCAGCCTCGTTCAGCCGAGATGAAGCCTGGCACCCTGCTAGGAAATTATCAGTGGCTCGAGGTAGATTGTGCCTATCATGTTTTTCTCATGTACTTGCTGATGTGGCCCAAGCAGGTATATACCAGAGAAACACAATGCAGAACTCCTTTAGCAGCAGGTACATAAGATAAAAAGTTTTCTGCAGTTTTGTCTTATCCTGGGGTGGAGAGAAGACTGACATCTCATTAACCTGAGATTATTAAAACGTGACCTGCAGTCCCAGCAGAGTGCTTCATTTATCCACTTTTTGTTTAGAATTGGGCATCCATTTCCTGACAGTTGGCTCCCAGGACCTCACCCAAGGAAATATGAGGGAAGCTGCAGAGATTACAGCGCTCTGAGCAGACGGACAGGACATTTCCCCTCCAGATCACACCTGGTGTTTGTAGTTCAGCTTTCCAGCAGTGCGTGCTGCTGACCTCGCTTCACAGTGGGTAGTAAATTTCCCACTGTCTTTGAGAGATAGCCAGCACAGGCTGTTTTTTTGGAAACCCAAGTCCCATTTCTTTATTGCTCACCAAGTACATCAAGGGTTGTGCTGGTTTTGTGATCTGGCTGCTTCTGGAGCTGGGGGCAGCCTTGCTCGTGTTACTGCAGGAGGTTGCTGATGTTCACGGAGCTTTTTCAGGACTGGCTGTGGCCTTCCAAGGTGTGTGGACGTGTATGTGCACCTCTGAGTGTGAATTTGGCATGTGTTTTCCCTGGTTGAACTTGTGGCTGTAACCCCACTCTGGACCTGGTCTTTCTCCTTTCATAACCAGCTAAATTGTCAGAAAAAGCATCTATATCAAATACCTCTTTTTAAATGCTTATGGTTTTTTCCTGTCTTCTGTCCACCCTTTTCTTTTTCCTGAGAACATATTTCATCTTCCCACGCCCATGCTGGCAATGCTAGTAACTCTGAAGGGGACACTGCCTTTTATATTTCAGAAGCTTTCACATTGTGTGGATCTTAAAGAGTCCTGAACTATTAAAGTTATATATAAGGGAAATTCTGGTAACATTATTAATGCCTGTCATTTTAAAGATAAAAGCATTTCCTCAGTCTCCTTGTGATCTGATGGATTTACTGGCATATAAAATTAGTACCTTTCAGTCTTTGAAACCAAGTTATGTCTTAGTGACCTGATTCTCCCCAGATCAACAGACAGCCCCATGCAGGTGTGAATGCTTTAAAGGGACCGGATTCTCTCCGTGACAGAGGTACTCATTGCATGCACACAGGAAAAAAAAAAAGAAAAAAAAAAGTCTTCACGCTAATGGCTACATTTTCAGTGCAATACAGTGAAGATGCAAATTGCCACTTTCTAACCTTAAACATTCACAGAACTTGTGTTACAAATGATATGGTATCTTGCCTTTTTTTTTTTTTTTTTGATTCTGGGTTGTGCATTGTAAGAACCAAGTACATCTGAATGCCCCAGACTAATTATGGATGATATACCAACCATTACCAGCAGTATTACCACAAGGGAACTATTATTAGTACATAATATCATTGTGCTATCACTACTATTGTTATGATTCAAAAGATTATTTTATTTTTCAACCTTTATTTTCAGCGCCTCTCATAGTAAAATTACCTTTGAGGTTAAAAATTGACATTTGTTCCTCTCAGACCAAAGCAAACAAGCAAAAAGAAAAAAAAACAAACAGCTGAATAAAATCCATCCAGTCATTTCAGAACAATAAAGCCAGGGAAATATTATGGCTTTTTTTTTTTTTTTAACTTTATTTTTATTATTTTTTTTTCCATTACAGACTCTCTTTGAGAGTTTGAATGTAAAGCTCAAAACTTGGCATGTACACAGTTTTCAATGAAGATCACATGCTTTTGTAAGCTTGGAAAAAATGGTTAAGCAGCACATTACATGCACAGTATATATTATTTTTCCATGCTGCCTGATCCAGCTCAATCCTATGGGACACAGAGATGCCTGAGAAATGGGCAATGCCGTCGATTCCAAATGAAACCACAACGAGTGGAGAACTTCTAAGCCCCTGGGGACATGGACACGCAAGCTAGATGTCCCTCCCACCTTTGCAATGGCTGCAGAGCACTCAGCTGCTCTGCCATGTGAAAGCTAGGGCTTCTCTTCAGCTGGATTCACAGAAACCTATTTTGGCTGCTTCTAATAAACCAGAGGCATGCTACAGCCTTAACCCAGCACTTCCCAAGCTATTTTCTCTGGCTCTTCCTCCATGAACTCTGTCCCTCTCTCTAATTAGCTCAGGCCAGATCTGTGGTGTCCTGGTGATCCAACGTCCAGCCTTGGAGCGGACTCACGTCCCCCCCTTGCTGCTGTCCTGAGCCGATCTCGCAGCCCTCTGTGCTCCTGCTGCAGTGGGGACATGCCCTACAGCTTGGGAATAGCTGCCACCATTAAGCTGTTTAACATCAAGGAGCCTGCAGGGTTTGATTTATGGGGAAAAGCCATAAACTAAATATAGCTTTGCTAAACGATGAACAAGTCAGGATTAATAGTTCCGTAGAAGTCAATGGCATGTGTGTTCACCAGAACAAAGAAAATTACTAAATGGCAGCATGGAGTGATGCGGAGGTGAGATATTGGCCATTTCCCCAAGTATGTCCTGTGCTCTTCTCTTCGAGAAGACCCTGGGCAAGAAACCTTCATCCTCCCCTCCCCGTGTGCCCTAATCCCTATTTACCCCGACTCATTTTTCTGCATTTTGCCATGCCTCTTCCCATTGTGGAGGTGACGTGAGGTGGCAGCAAAGTGCACCACCTGCATGATGAGCTCACCATGCACTGGCCATGTGCAGGTGATGCTGCCTGCTCCCATTGCAGCCTCTCTAGTCAGCTGGCAGTTGTCCTGGCACTGGCTGCTGGATGGTCTTTATGGGATGGCAAAGATAGATCTAACAGGATGGAGATTGCTTGAGGCAGGTGTCCTTGTGAGGCCTAATTTTGCTGGCATTAAATGCCAATTCGTGTATACATATATATATATATATTATATATATATTTTTTTTTTTCAGGAGCACTAAATTGTACCATTTTAAAACAGGAAGTCTATGCTAAAAAGCTGTGTAAAACCATTATGCTGTAGCCAACACTCCAGGCTTTTCTAATTAGGTCATTTGGAAAAAAGATGACCTTTTAGTTTCTGTGCTGCTTTTCCTAGGGTCACATGTTTCTAATTATCGTTTGTATTTTACTTTGCTAAAGCTGTTGACAAGCTGTGGCTCTGTGTGTGTGCGTGTGTGTGTGTGTGTCTCTGTTTTGGTTAGAGTGAGAGAAAAAAAGAGTGCAAGAAAGAGACAGTAAACAGGCTTTACAAAGTTTCTGTCTGCAAGCCTTCAGTGAACATAAGAGGACAGAAACAACTCATGCACGTATTTTAAGTGGGCCCAAACAAGAGTAGCGATATCTATGGGATGAGGGAACCCGAAGCATCTTTCCAGGGTTTGCATTTCTGAGCCAGTTGCTCTTGAACTTGTCTGAAGTTTCTTCACAAACATTTGCACTTGCTTTCACTGTCAGATGAGACTCTTCTTTCAAACACTAGCTAGAAGGTCAATGAACAGACCACTCTACAGCTGAGATCAATCAGAAAGAAAAACACAAATTATAGAAGAAAATTTACATTTTTCAAGATGCATTTTGAATATAGAAAATCTACCATCAAAAGCAAAGAGAAATTACAATTACTTGGACCATACAGGGTCTTACACTCAGCCCTGACAAGCTGTAGATGAACTTGCACTAGAGACATCCAGGAGATTTTGACAGCAAAAATGTGCACAGTGTATAAAGAAGATGACCTGTGATATTCCAATCTCTTGCATTGCAGTTGTACTTCTGTCTTCACCCATTGGCTCTGCTGTTTGAAAATGAAAGGTATTGCTCCTTTGAACCACAGACCCTTTCATAAACTTTGTAATCAGACCAATAGGTTGTCTAAAAGAGTGTGTTTTCAACAGCTTTCCTTCAGCTGAGTGTTTAGTCCTTAATTAGTAGCTAATCTATTGTACACCCCTGCTTAAACTGTGGTAGGTAGCAGTAAATTTTGTGGTGCAATAAGCAGCTGATAATTTAGAAGACCTCCTGACCCAGAGCAGGATGGCACTGGGCATGCATGATTATTTCATTTGTGAAATAACTGAGCAAATGAGGGCAAGATCCTTGGGCTCTGACACGGGGCTGTACTCACTGTTCCAGGAATGAATTTCATTTCTTCATTTCTTATAGGAAAAATCTGTTTACAAGGAAGACTGAAAAGGGGAAAGGGTTCCCATCTGTGAGCACTGCTTTAGGAAGATTATGTTATAATTTCATGTGAGAGAGCATATTTTATTTCAAGAATGCTCATGAGGCAATTCATAATGAGAATGTAGTTTGACTGGTCAATTTGTATTGAGAAGGCATCCCATGACTTAAAAATTGATAGTGTAGTCATAGCATGAGTAAATGATTATTGTGAATGGCCCTGATTCAGAAAAGCACTGAACAGGTGCTTGATGTTAAATGAGAACTTTTGGATGGCAGTTTTGAAACAACGCACCAATATGGCACAAGCTTCCCAACTGTAAGTTTAAATGTTGCTATGACAGTTTTCAGGGTTTCTTTAGTTCTTGGCTATCTGTAGGTGGTTTCCAGGAAGAGACACAAACCGGCATTTGCAGAATGCGGTTACCTATAAGTTGTTGTAAAACCTAGCTGGTATTCATTTATTTTTCTGTATGTGCAAGTAGCTTGGTACATACACACTTGAATATATGAATCATTAGCTTTCACTTGAATTTTGTGACGCATATTTTCAAACCTACCTTCAGCTCTGTGTAAGTATAGGGAAACATGTTGTGGACAGCATGAATAGTCAGCACAAGTGTCCAAAATGCTGTGCCACTTGCTTTGTGTTTTGCTACTCATGCACTATAGCACTCATGCTATGCTACTGCTCTCAGGTTTGGAATTGTGTAACATCTGCATTCCCTGTGTCTGCCTGGTCGGGCACTCACCTTAATTTCAGAGTGAGAAAGAACAGACATACCTATTTCCATGAAAAGATAGCACTTAATGTGTTATAATGGCAGGACCAAGCTCAAAAACAATCAGTCACATCCCAAACACACACACATACAAATACTTTTAACCTTGGTCTGAAAAATGCTTTTCAAAATTGCTTGAAGAGCAAACATAGTTACAGATCTCCAGCCTGGAACAATGTAGCAGCTGGACATTTCCAATGAAAAACCTCCAGTTTTCTACAGAAAATAAAATCATTTAGCAAATCAGGCATAGTTTGCTTCCTTATCTCTGAGACTACCAGTAAAAATTTGGTGGTAATCAAAGCACAGCTTAATCAATTTTTAGAGGATTTCTGCAATGAACAAGAAAACAAATTGTATGTCAGACTGCACAGTCGTCTAAGAAATCAGCTCAGCTTGAGCATCCATGGGAATGTTTTGAAGGCATCTGAACTTCACCAGGACCACTTGTGTTCCTTAAGGGAATCACACATTCAAATGCTTTGATCTTCCCTTCCAACCCAAATTATTTTGTGATTATCCATGTATCTAATATTTTGTACCTTTGCATGTAAGTGAAATATTTGTGACTCACCCAGCTGCCGTCCTCTGGGCTCCCATGTACTGCTCCTGCACTGTCTCCATCTTCTGGTTGGGTGGACAGCAGCTTGGATACACTCGGCATTGCCAGGACCACCAAAGTCCTGTCTCTAGGCTACTCATATGTGAGCAACTGCTGCACAAAAGCAGATGAGATGTGGAGTGTAGTGCACAGGCATGATGCCAAAGCGAATGGGCCTGAAAGCTGGATAAAAGCTTTCAGAAAGTCTTCCAGAAATCCTAGCTGGGCCCTCTCCTAATGCCAGTCCACCCTGTAAGCTTTGGGGGGGTTTCATTTCCTTCTTCAGGTTTTACAACCTGCTCGTCGCCCAGTTCCTACATTATCAATCCTGTCATCTCAGGATCTATACAAGAAGACTTAAAATTAACCAAACATTTTGGTAACCTAACAGCAGCAGGGGCAAAAGTTCCGGTCTGTGCTTTAAATCTTGGGTCAGAGCCCTTCTGTCAGCGTTACTTGCAAGATGTTACTTGCCTTGAGCAAATATAGTAAGTAAAAAGAAGTTCCTGAGTTTATAATTGAGTTTTTTGAATATCTTCCAAGTCTTCTCTGCTCTGTTTTGTACAGGGAAGAAACAAAATATACCCAAAACATAAGACTGAAAAAGCACCAGAAAATCTGGAAAGAAGTGGTTAAATTGACCTACATACTAGCAACTTTGCTGACCAGATTATTTAAAAGGCTAAAGGGCTGCAGATGTCAAATCCATATATGTATCAGTAAAATGATCATGATAATCACAGCTTATAAAATAGAGCTGAAATGCTTCATTAGGTACTGACAGTTTCTAAACCATGTTGTCACTTTCTGAAAATGTGTCACACTGGCATTTTTTTTTTCTAGATATGGAGAGAAAGAAATAGAGAATTGCACTGTGAAGCAGGGATGAGCTGAAAGCAAATCAAAAAGGTCTCTTAAAGAGATCACCATTCTCTTTCAGCAAAGCAGGACAATGTATTAAATAAAACTGCTCTTAACCTGTTGGGCACTTGAATCCCATGGGTTTCCTGTAGTTATTCTATTGAAAAGGAAGCTTAAGAAGTACAGATTTCAACAGCTTTTCAATTGCCGGTAGCTCAATGTAAGGAAAAGTAAAATTTAAAGGCAAAGTGAATTCACTGCTGCATTCATATTAGCAACTTGCACTTGACATTTTTTCTTTTTATAAACAGTTTGTTCTTGAATTTGTGTTCTGGTTTATTTGTTTTATAGTTTCTCAAGTATACTTTGCATTGATTTGATTTGATTTGATTTGATTTGATTTAAGGATATACAATGATATTGATATATATTTCTTTCATGCACTCATCCAGTCCAATGTTTTAGAAGAGTAATTATTGGAAAAAGAAGATTTTTTTTTTTTTTCACTAAGCAATATGACATACGCATATGGGCAAAATATGCCCTCGTGTAGTCAAAATAAATGATATGTGTTTAAGTCCCCCTTTCAAAATATAATTTAAGGGATACTTTAACAATCACCGTGCCTACTTCTGCATATCTTAACTACAGTGAATTTTACAGAAGCTCCTTAAAATAAAATAAGGTCCCCAGCTTGAGTCTAATGATATGCAGCATACATGAATACTACCATACTGATCTGTGAAGTCCCTCCTGCAGGGGATTTCCTAGCAAGAATACCTTTCAAGTGAGCCAAAAAGGCTGGCAGAAGTGGTCTGAGTAACTGGTTTCTATCTATTAGATATAACTGCCAAAATAATTCACTTTATAATATACTCTAATCACAAGGGCGCTTCAAATTATAACCCTTTCACTTGTTTCATAAGGGTTCATAAAGTTTCCTCTTCCTTTCTTCTTCCCGTACTTCATGGTCACTGCAGCATTATTCTGCCCTTATCTCTGGAAAACAAGACCTGAACTGGAATAATGAGTTAAAGATATATCATATCAGCACAATCGTCCTCACCCACATAAAGACAATGGTGTAGAACCTCACTAAGCTTGCTCCAGGGAGAATTAAATTGGGCCCAATCCTAGCAGTGAGCATGAGAATAAAAATAATTACCTGTGAGGTGGTCATGTAGGAGACAGGTGAGATCATCTTATATTTTAAGCTATTAAATGAAAAAGAGGAGAACATTTACTTATTAAGATAATTTCCTAATCATTCTTATAAGATTTTAATGAGTGACAAACTGACTCTGGATACAAATTTATGATTTCCCAAAATAACAATTTGATTGGTTTGAGTGATGTCTTGCATCAAGTAATCACAGTTAATTTTGCTTCAGAAGCGATTTGACTTTGCCAGTCTATCACATCTTCCAGTGTGCACAGCTGTATTTCCATGGTTGCATCTCTGCTCTTTGTCTGATGCAACCCCCAATGCTTAGCAAGAGTTTCTTCTCTAACCTTTCTTCTTGCCATACTCATGGACCAACTCACAGTTAAGTGTCTGCTTGTCTATTTATTTTCTTTTCTTTATCTGAAATTTCCTCAATATACTCCCATCGAACTCCAGCCCCACTGAAATTTCAGTTTCTTCACAGGATGGAATAATAGAAATAAAATGAGAACACAAACCAGTGGCAGGCAATGTGATGGATTTCCATCCCCCGCCCCCCCCCAGCTCCACATGCCAAGCCAAGCTCAGAGAGGAGGGAATTGTCCCTAACAGCTTTCCCGGTAATGTGGACAGCAGAGAAAAGGGAAAGGACAGATGTGCTTTTCCTGGATAAGTGAGTCTAAACCAAAAAAGTAATTCTTTTTCCTTACACTTCCCTGGGTAACATAAGACTACATATTTCTTGTGTTGTACCTGGAAGAACTGAAGCCACAGGTTTCTACCTTGATGCCAAAGTCAGGCCTGCAAGCTGGTATTACACACCTCAACAAATATGGTTTGCTTTGAAGGGAACGGTCTTGGGAGGGGAAGGTGGTTAGTATTTCAGATAAAGTACTTATATCAAATCCTGAGACATCTAGTCCCTCTCTGATGCAGTTGCCCTGAGTTTAACTGCATGCATGGATGTGTGGATGAAGGCTGCAGCAAGTGAGAGGAGGCAAAGATGAAAGAGTGACAGCAGTATTTCTGGCTAGAGGACTGAACCTATTACAAAGGAAAAGTTAAGTCATAAACCACTCTGCAACAATGGCAGAGGGCTCGCTGAGAAATACGGACGCCGTTGGCTGACTTGCGGCACAAAGTCAGACAACTGTTTGCCAGATGTGTTGGGATGTATGCGTGCTACCACGGCTTTGTATGCAGCCCGTTGCATACCGCAACTGCATTGCTTGGGGTGGGCTGTGAGAAGCAGAAAGGAAGGCCAGAGCACAGTTGACATTTTTCCTTTTCACTGTTTGTTTTATATCCTCCCACTCCTCATTTTCCTCCTACTACACCCTGGTGTTGCATACTGATGAGAAAATACTTGGTTCAGACCCAAGCAGTTATTTTTGGTTATTAAGGTTGGTGCTGGCTGCCCAACCTACACTTTCCAATTTGCCAGAGCCGCACAGGGCTGCTTGTTTTGCATTGTCAGCATTTAAGGACACACGTAAAAAAGGTTATGAAAATAAAATACGCATGCACGCATCTGTGTGTATCTGGATGTAGATGAATGCATATGCATAGCCTTCTATCCCTTATATTGAGTTAGGTGAAATCAACTGTCTTTTGTCAGGTTTCCCAGATACTCTGTTCTTTCCAGCTCTTACGACAACACCTGTAAAAAGATATAAAAATGACAAAAGAAAGTGTTGGATGATGAAACAAGAGCGCATGCTGCTAGGATAGGACCGTGCAACTGAACGCAAATGTGAACAAGCAGTATCACAAAGTGAAGTGTGTGTCTTTCTGTCTACTTGGAAAGTGAGGTCTTGTGCAAGTTAATACAAAAGACACTGGGATGAAGTGAAGCAAGCAGCGAGCTTTCTCCTTACTGTTAGTGGGGGACCAGAAATCAAAGAAAACTCCAGTCACTAAATGAGGCACTCACCTCCCTGGCTAGACTTTTCATACATACAAAAGCAAATAATTTCCCAGACTGATATCTGCTCAGCATTTTTGCCTGCTGCAGGTGAGCTCTGACTGAGGCTTTTAAACTAATTTTGTCACAACAGGGCTTGTGCTCCAAGTGAGATCCCAGCTGGAGCTTATTTCAGATTAGTGCTTGATATTGTGCTTCCCTGGTGTAGGGTGAGAAAGGGAGGAGCAGATAATGCTGTAGTGACACACCATATGGCCATTGTGCCTTGGTCTTTTTTTCTGTCTTGATTTTTGCCACAGGTGTTGGTGATAACAGGTGAGACAAGGAGCCCACCAGAGAGGGCTAGGACAGCTTGTGACGTTTTGTACTTATCCCCTTCAGTGATAGCTTTCATTAGTCTTCTAGGCCTTGAGAAGACTTTTAGATAATTTTCTTGAAAGGATTTTATCTCAGATCTATTCATCAGGTCCTTTCACCTTCTTACTGCAACAATGTCTGAACCTGGATGGAGAATGGATCACCCTTCTTGAGTTCATGCTAGGGAACCAACAAAGCTATCTGGTAGGGAATTCGAGCAGAAGCACATGGTAACATGATGCTGTGACCCTTATTGTTATCTGTTTTAGGTAAGCCATCCCTGGAAAATCTTGCTGAGAGCTAACCACTATTGCCAAGCTGTCAAGGAGTGACTGTGTGTTCCTCCTAAAATTGCAGTCTACATCACAAGCCCAGATGCTGGCAGTCATGCTGCCTTTTAGACAAGTAGCTTTAGGAAGTCCAGCAGTGATGGACATGCTGGAGCTGGTGTTCGCCATGCCCCCCAGACAAAGAACGCACTGTGGATACCCGTACCGGCTGCTGAGCACTGAGGCTGTCCTGGTTTAGGCATCTGGCTGGTCTTCCTTCACAATTTTCTGTGATACATACCCAAGGACCCTCCGCGCCGGGGTGTGTCAGTCACTTCACATTACAGAGCATGAACCAGAAGGCAGCCCCATCCGCCCAGGAGCGTAGTGTGTGACAGCTGTGATAGCAGCTGCATCTCTGTCCTCCTGGCTGCAGGGAAAAGGCCAAGAAAGAGATCACCAGTTCTGTGCAAGGACATAGATGTGCTACTCATTCCCTCTCACAGCAACTGAGTTTTATTTTGGTCAGTATTTTAAAGACAGAGCTTGGGCACACCTCACTCTAGAGCAATGACTCTAGGGAAGTCACAGCTCTCTTTTTTGCCCTGGTCATCATTGTGCAGTGATGGTCATGGGGAATAAATCCTGTAGCAACTATGCAGATTGGACAGAAAGGCTGACCCCAAGCTGTGAATACAAATGATGAAGATGAGGTCAGTGTAATGAGTGAGACAAGCGTGCAGGTCAGACTCTTGGAGGTCTCCTGGTCTGCAGGGTGTGTGGTTCTGACTGCCAAGAGAACCTGTGCTTCCCTCATTCTTTGCCGACCTGCAATACTCTCTGCCTGCCCGGAGCAATCCCGACAACACTCACACGTCTGTAAACACCAGCAAACCAAGTACACTAAATCTATGCACGGCTATTTTTGGTAAGCTAAAGGAAAAATAGCAGCCTGCATTGGGAAAGCCTGGGAGTCTGCCAAGGCCATGATGTAAAGCTTTCCAAGTGAATGCTATGGCTGAATCAGTAAAAGCATGTCTGAGTCAGGATATGCTGTAAGATCTTGCCTTCTGAAATTAAATCCCTCCTCTTGCACAGAGAGGTAATATTTCATGCTGTTAACCCTTTCTTCTCTGCAGAGGAGTAAGCATTATAACTGCATAATTCAAAAGCTTCATTTAATTTAAGAGGAAATGCTTTGTTTAGTATTCAGCATTTGGCTGCTAACAACAAAGTCTGAATCTACTAACGAAGCCAGAAATTCCCAATGGAGAAATAATGAAAACCACTAGTATTTTCCTAGAGTCTTTTTATTTTTAAATCACATCAGTGGATTCTTGCTCAACAGTTACATTCAAATAGCTGCTAGCTCAGAACAGGCAGGGATTTTGAAAAATATATTTCCATATTTCTCCTCTAAGTTTTCATTTGTATTTGTCCTTTTCAACTAGGCTTATGGTTAGTTTTTATTTATGTTTTTCTTCTGTAGGGTATAGATAGAGTTGTTGACAGGGCTGTCCCCTAAAAGGAAAACAATTCAGCAACAAAATAGTTTTCCCTATAACTGGAACATTAACAATTTCCCTGGGCCTCTCCTCAACACCCTTGCAATGAAGCAATTCAAGGAACTTATCTGAGTTTTGATAAGAGAGGTTATAGGGAACAGAAAGCAATATCCAAAATCCAGAATCTCATTCCCTTAGTAAAAGTGTTTTACAGGACTACCCCTAAGATGTTCCTAAGACAAGGTTTTCAGTGAAGGAATGGTGAGTAATAACAGTTACCTGAATTATATAGGAAGTCTGTTTGAGGAATATCAAACTGTTAGTGGAGACAATGATACTGTTTATCTAAACAATAACACAATTTCTTTGCATCAGACACAGATATATATTTTTTGTCAACTAAAAATTTTTCAAAGCATCATGCTGTTGATGTTGCCCCATTTTCCCCTTCAGTTTCAGCTCCAGTTCCCCACACTTCATCTGCCTCTTTTCTAGGCTTTGTGCTCCTTTATTTCTTGCAGCTCTTACTGCTTCTTCAAGCTTTTCTTTCTCTGTTATTACAATTTCAGGCTTCTTTTCTCTTCTCTAACATCTACTTAATTTATGCTCTGTTCCTACTTTCACAGTGGTATAAGCCATGATCTGGTGGGGCCCAGTGGAAAAATCAAGCACACACTTGTGTACATTTGGGACTGTGTTGAGAGGCAGTTTCATCAGACTGCCATTGGACTGGTGACTAGCCCTTCAAATTTCTCTCTAGAAAGCTCAGCATGCTTTGGAGGATATAAAGGGTACTTGCAGGTGATATTTTGATGAAGAGGGGATAAAAACTGCACAACAATATGACCTCCACAAATCATATGGAGATTCTAGGCTAAAATACCCAGCCTGAAAATTTTATATAACTGAACATCAGATCTGACCATCAGCAACATGCCTAATTAACCAGACAAATAAAAGAAGTATTTTTTTAAATGATATTTTAGATGACTTTCTTAAATCCAGTCCTGAATGTTAATCACCTAGGTACTAACATCACAAAGTGTCCAAAGAGTATATGAGGCAAATATTAACAAAGAATTTTGGAAAATGAGATAGTTGCTTAAAGATTTGTCCAGTCCTGTAACAGCAAACTGACATCTGAGCTCTCCCCAATGGTTTCTAAGATGTCACACATCTCAACACTTGTATGCAGCTCCATGAGCTATGCACCATAGGGTTAGCACAGATGAGTGTCCACTATGCCCAAAGACAAAGACAAAATGAGGTATAAAGATTTCTTCATCTGTGAAATGGTATTTTCAGCTTGAGCAGAGCAAAGATTTCAGACTTGATTGGCAAAAGAAGTCTTTCCCCACTGCAGACTACCAGCACCATCACAAAACTGCAGTGGTTATTCCTTCAGCATAATAAATGCAAGATTTGTTAGTCAAACAGGGAAAAAATTCAAAAATTCAGGGGCCTTATAGGTGTTTTGGGTTGGCTGACTGCAAGCCCTCAGTGTTTTGAGGTTTACTGGTTCTAATCTGGAACAAGATGATAACAGAAATTCAAACAAACAAACAAACAAAAAAACATGAACCAGGGTGCATGGACACACAGCCCCTAACACAACTCTTGTCAGGTGTTCTGTTGCCCACAATGAGTACCCGTGGAAAGCCTGCTGGTGCCCAGGGCCTGCAGAGCACCTGGGGCCAGGGGCCTGCAGGCAGCCCTGCCTTCTGTCCCAGCTCTCCTTGTGTCTGACACATGGCTGACATAGCAAGCTGTGGGGTTGGTCTCAGTGGGCCTCTTGGCGGTGGTCAGTCTCCAGTATGCCCACTGGAGCTGCCCCACACAGGACTTCAGCAGTGAGAATCACTGAATCATTAGGGTTGGAAAAGACCTCCAAGATCACCTGGTCCATCCATCCCCCTACCACCAATGTCACCCACTAAACCATGTCCCCAAGCACCATGTCCAACCTTTCCTTGAACACCCGCAGGGACGGTGATGCCACCACCTCCCTGGACAACCTGTCCCAATGCCTGACTGCTCTTTCTGAAAAGAAATTTCTCCTAATTTCCAACCTAAACCTCCCCTGGCACAGCTTGACGCCATTCCCTCAAGAAGAAACATCAGTGGTCATAACCTCCCTCCATGCCCACATGCTGAAGAAGCTGGCTTGTTGGAAAGCAGTACCTGTTCCCCCCTCTTGCTGGAGTGTGCTGTCATAGAGTATTTACGCCCATGAAATGGTATGGGAGAGGGTTTGTATAAATGATGCAAAGTGAAATAAAGTTGTATTGTACTGAATTACTGCTTCCCATGACAGCTGTTTATCCCCTTCAGCGGTCTTTCTGCTGCTTCTCTCACCAAGGCCATTTAAATCTTAGGGGCATTTTAACCTTTTTTTACTTCTCTCAGCTACAGGAGAGCTCTCCTGTGGCTGCTTACCCTCCTGACTCTTTTGCATTCAAGGCTGCATTTTTGGCCCAAGCTGTTCTTTGTGTGTTGCTCCTCCATGAATCTGCCTTATGGCTTTCCGCTGAGGGACTGGTGCTGACACATATTTCCTTCTAGCAGCATCCTGTTCAATTAGTGCTCTATGACAGGTTGTGGTCCCTACTCAGCAGCAGCTGGGGAGTAGAAACATAAGCCTGTTTTTTTGCTTGGTAGCCCTACAGAGGCTTCTCCATCAAGATCTGAATCTCCGGTGAACAACTGAATCTCATTCCCGGTTCATTTGCATTTTATTCCTAGCATCTTACTTTGCATTCATCTATATTTATGATACATCACAGTATACAGGCAACTCCTATCAGAGCAATTTTCTTGATGTCATTAGCCTCGCTGGTAACTCGCTAAACGAACAGCGAAAGGGTTTAGGAGGATTCAAATAACAATTAGATAATTATGTCTACAAGAACAACATGACATTTTGTAGCTAGACAAGGGAGATGAAAAATGGTGCCAGTGATATTAACAGAAGCGAGTTTCAGGTGAATATCCAGAAGTTTTTCTAAACCAGCTGGAGTCCCACCAGGAGCCACACACCCCTTATCTACCCGTGAGGCTCTGGCTCCCGGTGTTTGCTATCCCTTGCTCTCAGTGTTTCTCAATATTGCTGACAGTTCAAGGCTCTTCACAACATGTCTGCTACCAATGTGCCCCAAAGCCATGCTCCTTTCTGTGCTAAAGCCTTTGGAACATTTTCCTTTGCAGTTTTGACAGATGACAATGACTTGAGGGGTTTGGAAAAGGCCATAGCTCCTTACCAAAGCTTAAATTAAGCTACACCAAACATATTATCTTGTGCTTGTTATGGGATTTACATGATACTCATTATTAGCTTGCTTAAGGGAAATTAAGTGGGAAAAAAGAACGTACTTCAGAGCTAGACATGCGTTTTGAAATCCTTTACAATGAGAGCAGAGCTGATTGTAATAAAAAAATAGCAATACACACTAGAGTTGTACCTATAAACAAGCATGTTCCTAGAGAGTTTTGTGAGAAACTTCTGAGCAGAGCAGAAGGGAAAGGACACAAATCACTACCAGTCATGGCTTTGTGGGAAAGGAGATGGCTGCTACCACTGTGGAAACTTTAGAAAAGCAGGATCATTATTATTATTATTATTGATAGTAATAATAATAATAATAATAATAATAATAATAATAATAATAATAATAATAATAATAATAATAATAATAATAATTTTTGCATTACCCATGTGCAAAAAGGCTAGAGAAAAGTTGCCCCCAAATACCACCATACTGTTTCCCCCAAAGGGAATGTACCTCACCAAGGCACACGTTAATCCTTGTTAATCCTTGTAGCTAGGACACCACAGCTGCAGTTCATTTTCACAGAATCACAGAGTGGTTGAGGCTGAAAGAAATTTCTGGAGGTCATCTGGTCCAAACCCCTTCTCAAGCAGGGACATCCAGAGCAGGTTGCCCAGGACCTCACATGACCTGTGCAGAAAAAGGTGAATATGCCTTTTTAGTGGCAAGGGCACATTGCTGACTCATGTTCAACTTGGTGTCCACCAGGACCTCCAGGTACTTTTCTGCAAATCTGCTTTCCAGCTGGGTGGCCCTCAGCATGTAGTTATGCCTGGGGTTATTCCTCCTCAGGTTCAGGATTCTGGACTTCTGTTTGTTGGATTTTGACTCAGGAAGGTTTATGGTAGAGTTCATTTTTCCAAAGCTGAAATTGAGTTTTAATATCATGGATGTCTGCTGCTAAATTCTAAGTCTTTGTTGTATTTTGGTTAGAAAATCCATTAACAGATATAAATTTAAGATCATAACATAGTTGGAAGGTATGTTTAAGTGGATGAGACTGTTCCCAAACTCATGTGAATCCCCTAAGGAGACCTTTTCACCACCAGCCCATTCTTTAAATTCAATACTATTTGTGTAAAGTAAAATAAAGGGCAAGGGCAGCCTATGCACTGTAATAAATGTGCATACAATTGTGCAAGTAACAGCACCTATATCACCATGAAACTTCTGCAGTTAAGCTTTGTACACAGACATATAAACGAGGAATTGAATAGATAGCAAAGCATCCAGGTTCAGCATTGTCCACTAGGGGAGATCATGGATCAGATGATTTTAAAGGTATTTAGTCAGTATTTTAAATGTATGTAGTCATAGTTCTACTACTTTAGAGGTGGGAATAATTTCACAGACCGAATTTCAGAAACAGCTGACAAAGAGCTCTTGAGTACCTTGTGGGATATTTGACTTTGTTTTAATATAAATAAAGACTTTGAAATATGACCTATATAATTAAGAAAATTGGCTCCCATTATTTCATTTTGCCGGAGAATGGTCCAGAATAATCAATAGGGAAAGATTCTTTAAAGGTGGTCTCTGGTTGCTCTTCAGCTATGAAATATTGCCATACAATGAACAGAAAAAAAAAAAAAAAAAAAAGTTTACAAAGTCAGATTCTTCCTAGTCCAGAGAGAAGCTGGAAGAAACCCACTAGATGGTTAGTATGTGCCCAGGAAGGAAAAGAGGGTGGAAATTATACTGAAATTCCCCTTCCCTGACATTTCCAAAGGAAACTCAAATAGGGACCATCTTCTTTACCACCAGATGGAATGAAACCTAATAAAATAAATCTCTGCTTATAGTATGGAGGAACATGCTGCTACAGAAAAAAAGAAGTATACAAGAATTACAATAATCTATCCAAGGTGTTCCCTCTGACTATTTAGCACATCACACTGCACTGAGCAAGATAGAATATAGAATAAGCCTGAGTGTTTGTCTTTTGGAAGCATTTAAAAAGCTATTTAACCAAGTGTTCCTGTAGCTTAATCTGACTGCTGCAGAACTCTGGCAGGCTATACAATTTCTTCCAGCAACAGCTGAGGACAATTTTGTTGCACAACAATGAGAATTAGAGGTTTATGTCCTAAAGACATGCAGAGAAACAGCCGTCTTTGAGGTTAAGAGCTGTTATGTACTTCTAGCAGTTATTGTGACACTTCACATGGCCAACCCCATTCTGGAAGTTTTTCCAAAAGTGAACAAATTAAGTGATGAAGAAATACTGTTTTTCTTAATTTTTGGCCAGAGAAAGGGAGACAAATAAAGAATAAGTGAGGATTTGGTAGTATCAAGAATAAAATCCAGAGCTTCTTTGTCCCTTTCATATCCTTTAAACTTTATTTCATTTCATGGTCTTCTGTTTGGATATACATGATCCTGCCAATGTATGTATGGCTGCTCCACTCAGTCTGAAATCTTGCTAAATTACACCATGGTTTCTTGGCAGAAGGTTCATATCCTCCCTTATAACTTTGTGAAAAACAGTGTACTACTGCAGTGCTGCCAAAGTCACAAGTCAATCAATAAGTAAGGTGCTTCAAAATTATGAATTTATTGTAACTATAGAGAAATAAAAGAGAGAAAATGTTTGGGGAGAATTTTCTTAAACAAGTAGTTTTCAACTTTCCATGTCCATTGAGAATATATATATATATATATATTATTCCATGATGTGTGCTAGAAAGATGTTTATGTCTAAAAATGTTAAGAATAAATTTTGACATATTTTCATAACTGCTGAAGCTTCATCCTTAAACAACACACTAAACACTGCATTATGGACAATAATATTGTAAGTTGCCAATGCTGTGAATGACACCCAAACCGTAACAAAAAATATTAACATAGTTTAGATTTCTTGAAAATAAGTGTCTTCCATCTGAGCAGTGTTAGTTAAAGGTTGGACAGCTGTAAGTGTGATAAATATGTGCTTATTATAGACAGTTGCATCAAGGAAATCTCACATAGGACTGAACATCTGCAAGTGGTGTAGCAAATAACATTCATCTGACAGACCAACTAATTTACCGCAGTTACTCCAGGAAGATTTTACATCCAGACAGCTGAAGTTTCTGTATAAAATGTAATTTACTGCTGAAATGCCCTAAGAGGAAACTTCACAATTCAGTAGTGCCTATGCAGTGTTTGCCAAATAGCTCAGGTCCTTAAATAACCAGGCCAAATTTCCAGCCGGTGTAAATTAGTCCACCTCTGCTGGTGTCAGTGGAATGACTCTGATTTACACCGGGAAAGAATAAAAGCATCTGTGTTTATTCATGCAAATAAATGATTTCATGGAATAATTGCAAAACAATTAATCCTGCCATTTATTGGCATCATAGAACTGCATGCCATTCTGTGTACCTGCATGTACAGTCAGTAGCACAGGGTGTACATGAGCTGAATATCAGGTTGAATTCATAATAGATAGCTAAAGCAGCAGTGACACCATTCCCTGTTGAAATGAAATTTAATGAGGATGACGGAGAGAAATAATTCTGCAATCTACCTTTCTTTGCCCTTAATTTAACCAGAAGCTGAATGCTTTGTGCACGGTTACAGCTACTTAGTCAACTGATTATTTGTCTTTCTACCTTTTTTAATTCACGTAGAACATAGCATGAGTTAATACTTACAGATAGCCCACCACAGAAATACTTTTAGACAAATCAGACAGATGGACTCTCTCTTCCCTGAAGCCGTGTTAAACTAATAATCTATAACATTCATCCTTTAACTTTTAATTGCATTTCATCAGCTAGCATCTCCTAGTTTACACTTCAATTGTAAAGTACAGGATTATATTGTGTATGTGTACAGGACTCCTCATTTGAAAATCTCAGTGGGTTTTGGCTCTTCATCTGTGCGGCTGTGATTCAGCATGGCAGGGGTTAGCTCTTAGATGCCACTATACTCCAGAGAATTGGTAGTGATGATTAAGTTGAGAATCCCAACCCTGATAATTAGCTCAGAGATTCTGTATCTGGATATGTGCTGTGGAAAAAAAAAAAAAAAAAAAAAAAAAAAAAAAAAAAAAAGGAATAGAAGAAAAGAAGTGATTTTTAGAGCAGTTAGCCCTAAGGAGCTGGCTAACCAGCTGTCTGAGATTTTGTATCTGCTAGCAGCTGGTTGGTCAAAATAGTTATTTACTGCTTGAAGCGGGCATGTTTACTGTCTCCTCCTTGATTTACTGCTTTAATATGTTGCTTTTTGAAAGGCTAAGAAAGAAGAAAAAGAGAGAGTGAGAAAAAAAAAGGAAGGAAGGAAGAAAGGGAGGGAGGGAGGAAGGAAGGAAGGAAGGAAGGAAGGAAGGAAGGAAGGAAAAAAAAAATTACAAACTGCTGGAGTTAGCTCATAATAGGATCCTGAAAATAGGCAGGATAATCCTTCAGCTGTGTGAGGCACCTAATTTTAAATATTAGTGAATCATTTCAGTAACCACCAGGTCTTGAGTTTACATCCTGGCACAAAAAGCACTGGAGACTTACCTAAGTCTTGAGATTTTTGCCTAGAAGATATTCTGAGGAAAGAATCTGGGCTGAGAAAGATATATGTTTTTAAAGACGGTCAATAGAACATTTTTGTATCTGTTGTTGTAATCCTCTGGTGTATTATTCCAACCATACTGTTTGATATCTCATTAAATCTGTTTGTGGACTCCTTCCAATTCCCAGAATGAACTTTATGTTGCAAGATTTCTCAATGTTGAGTTTACAACTTCAGAGCCAATAGAGATGGGTCAGTCAGATCAGCCAACGGAGAAAATGTCTGTCTGATAAGTGAATCTGAATGACTCCTAATTCCCCACAGGTAGACATGCAATTACCTTGGTTGTGCCTGCCAAGGCACAAGTAGCAAGGAAAAAAACAGAAGTCCAACCTGTGGCCCTGCCCATGAAAAAAAAAAATGTTCCAGATGTCCTCTTTACGGTATTACCCTTCAGTGTTCACATAGTATCTTAAAAGTGTACCTGTGTATCTCCTCTTTTACACTTTAAAAGTGTAAAAGTGTATCTCCTCTTTAGCAGATAAAGCAGAAATCAAAGTGTTTTAGTACTTTGAAAACTAGTTTTATGGAATGCTTTCTACAAGGATGCCTGAAGCCCAATAAGTTGTTCTTTTCTCTATCTCTTTTAGACCTCAATCCAAAACAATACAAACAGTGATATAAA
The DNA here is from genome assembly GCF_009819795.1 of Aythya fuligula. Lineage (NCBI taxonomy): Eukaryota > Metazoa > Chordata > Aves > Anseriformes > Anatidae > Aythya > Aythya fuligula. The sequence continues at coordinate 81,631,077 of NC_045593.1, read as the reverse complement.
AAGACAGCATGACAGCTGATTACTACATAAACAAACAGTGACAGTGGTGGTTGTAGCATTAGTGTAGGTATTTTCAAGCACAGGACATCTGGCATTATTGCTCAAGAACTAGGTCGGCCTAACAGACATACATGTTGCACAGTATGTAAATAAGAACAGTTGTCAGTTCGTAAATAAATAAATAAATAAAACCCCAACAACCCCAAAAACAAATCAAGAAACCCCTTACTGTAAATAGATCACAGGCTTCTTAAAAACAAAATCTTCAGCAGGTTGGAAAATGCTCTGGAAGAAAATTTCAGAGATGCCACACAGCTGAATGAAACCATGCTCCAGATGATGGACTAAATGCATATGGGTTTATTCTATGGACATGTAGTTTTAAAGGTACAAAAGCACATTCATTTAAGTTAGCTATGTAAAATCTATTACTGAGGAAGAATAATAAAAAATGGTCATAATTCCATGAAACGTAAAGGTTGGTGAATTAAGTGAAATTGTGGAGGATCTTCTCATTGTAAAAATATGGAAGATCTAATAAAAAGCCTGTTAACTCTGTGTAAAACCACAAATGAGTGAAATCAGAACTAGTGTGTTGCAGACTGTGAGATCCGAAGACTGATATTATCCTGTGATGCCTGGTTTCCTGTGTTTTCTCATTCATACAGACTGAATCATACAAACAAAAACAATTGGTTCTGATTATGAAGACAGTGTATATATGGGACTTCTATTAATTTCAGTGAGAATTAGATACATACTACTGAGACCATAATCTGGTCCCTGACATTTAAAAGGCCACAGGCCTCTATTTTTTCCTGTTAAAAATCTGTATACTTTTAAATACTGTAAAATTTATATCCATGGATTTTAATGAGGAAAGGCACCATATAAATTCTGAACGATCTTTTCAAGACATTTAAATTAATTTCTGGAACAAAAGACGTACACCAAGAGAGTTTTTCTGGATCTAGCTTTCACAATAATATGGATAATTAATCTTTCATTCCAAAATTTCTCTGGGGAGAACGGTAAATGGTTTTCATTTGTTGCTAAACATCAATCTTAAATGATTCTAAAGACTGTGCCTTGATTTGTCATGCAACATGTTATATATTCCTAATCTGTTGAATGAGGACATTGTAAGCCATATTTTAAAAGGCATCACGCAACTGTCTTCCCTAAATAGAGGAGAATTATTTTTTTATTATTTTTATTTTTCCCAATTCTGAATCTTCTAACCAAGGTTATATTCTTTGTATTAATTTGTATCAAAGTTGCATTTAAAAACCCTGACTTTAAATACCTTCAAACCATGCAGTCATGCAACTATCTGTACAGATAAAAAGGTCTGGAATCTAACTTTAATTGATCATTATTCACAGAATCACAGAATCACAGAATTTCTAGGTTGGAAGAGACCTCAAGATCATCGAGTCCAACCTCTGACCTAACACTAACAGTCCCCACTAAACCATATCCCTAAGCTCTACATCTAAACGTCTTTTAAAGTCTTCCAGGGATGGTGAATTAATAATAATTATGGTGGAGTCACCATATGAATATTGATAATTATTATTATCAATAATATTATTATGGTTGTTGTTGTTATTTTTTGTTGTTATTATTATTATTATTATTGCTATTGTTACTGTTATATTTTTACTTTCCCTCTCATTTCCTAAACTAATTCAGGTTTTATTCTCACTGGGATGCATTTGAAGCTGAAGATAAAAGAACTTCTCTACCTTTGCTCAGCTTGACTAATATATATTCCAAAGTGAACTTAAATAGCATCTGACATGCAGACAGGTGGACAAGAAAATAGAAATAGTAAAATTTTGAAAGTGTTAGTTTCTTTATTAATGCACAGGTAACACAGCTGAAATGGAAAGACAATCACAAGGCTGAGCTAAGTCTGGTTAAGAAATCTGGCATTATGTGTTTCAACATAAACATGAAAATGTACAGTGAGATCTGGGATGGGTGGTTCTGTTAAGACAAAGAGGTAAATCACTTTCATCTATTAAGACAAAGAGGTAAATCACTTTCATCTATTGAGGATTTTATCCAAACCTTGACTAATATTGATAGGGTTAGAAATCTTATTTAAATACAGAGAAAGAACAGCTTGAAATTGTATCTATAAAGTATGCAGTAACTCTTCTATCTCCTTTCAGTTTGAGTCAATTTGAAGTCTAATCCCTTTAATGACATTTGTTACAGTTTGGGATACATTTCAGTGTTCTGTTTCATCTTTTTGTCTTTTCAATTGACAAATAGAGAAGTGAATAGTCTGCATAGATCATCCTTGGGAGGACTAGCACAGTCCTCCTTAGAGTGTCACCAGGGATCCAGACACCTTTTCTCTTCTCTAGTTTCACCTGAAAGACCGGGGTTGGATATCTGACAGGTCTTTGCTTAGGGTAATCTCTTTGGCAAAATCAATAAAACTGGATTATGGACAATAATGGCAATTAACATATCCCAGAAATCAGTTTGAACTACCTCCAAACCACTTATGGATGGCCAGTTTTGTTGTCACGTTTATGAGAGCATTGCTGCTCAATATCACAATGACCCACCCGCATTATCTAATAGAGCTCCCAGCTGTGGGCTGCTTGCATATTTGGTGAAGAGAAGAGCATGGATGCTTAAGTTATCCTTTTTTTTTTTTTTTTTAAGAGGCAGTCTGTACATGGGCCATTTTGATTTTTTTTTTTGATCTGTGTTGTGATTCCTAATGTTGCAGCATGCTACCTGAAAAATCACCAGACACAAACAATGTATCCATAAAATTAAAAGTTACAAGGAGGGACACTGAGGTAGAGACAAACTGAGTATTGGAATAACTTGCAGGGAAAAAATGGAAAAAAGAGATTAAAAATAGGAAGCTATGACCCCAAATATCAGTCTGACATTCTCTGTAGTTTCGGAAATTAGAGATATTTTTAACTCAATTGCAATAAGTAAATATATATATATATATATTCAAAACACAGATAGAAAATAAAAATGTTGTTTGAGATATCTGTATATCTGGAGGTGCCACCAACGATATGGACTGTATGAAGAGGGAATGCTGAAAAAAACAGAAGGATGAAACATTGAGACATAGCCAATCATCCATCCCTTTGGAAAGCTATATTATACCACAGTACTGGACAACATAAAACTCCCCGAGAAACAGTAATTTTCTGTTCTTCTCACTCAGACCCTCATGCAATGTTCATTCATCTAGATTACACATTCTGATAGAGCAGGGAGGCCATCATTCAGCTCTGGAAGCTGTTAGAAACATGAGTAAGGAAATATATTTCTCCACATCAGCAAAGGCTGATGGATCAATAGCTGATACTGTCTCTCCTGGAGGGAATGGTGGAGCAGCATAGCTGCATCACCAGTGATTCCCTTGGAGATACAGACCACAGAGTGATCACGAAGGCAAAGGAGAGCAGAAGCAGTACATGGAATAAAGCCCAAAAGAATTACGCCTGCTTGTGACTGAAGCTCATCCATAGGTGGAGATGGGCCTGTGTATTACTACTGCACCTCCCTTATTTTTCCTGATGTGTTTGTGCATGGCTTGGCCCCTTTTTCCACCCCCTCAAGTCTCAGTAACATGGGAGAGATGCTTTCTGACAGACAAAAGATAATCTTACACTTGACTTCCAATATCAAGGCATTTTAACTGGCACACTTTATATTGAATAATTCATGGGTATTCAAGCTTTACTTCACTTCACAAAGAAAGTGCTTTCTCTTAGAAGCGACAGTAGATATGAGCAGCTAATTCATTATTTAAAGAGATTAAGTATTAGCAACTGGTATGGGCTCTTCAGAGCTCTTTTTATTCCCTTTGCTCATGTTATCCCCTGCCACTTGCCTGCCTAGTACAGATTTTAGATTGATTTTACCATATTATTATTATTTTTTTTTTAAACAGATCAGTACCCTAAAACCTCACTATTTCCAGTGTAGCACTGTCCCACTTTAAAAATGTAAATACAATACAATAGGGTGGTGAAACACTGAATCCATGTGAACTCATGGGAATGCACACCAATGAAACATTTTCAGCCCCAGTGTACTAAAAACAGCAGGTGAAAGCTGGGAGAGGTGGATCTGTGTTTATAAGTGATGTCTGTCTTCCCAAACTATGGGCCAGGGGAGAGGGGATATTTGATTGAAATGATGCAAATTGTCCCCATTGTTAAACCCCCGAAGAACTGCTGTTGTGGTAGATCAGCTTCTTGCACCTGAGGATTTGTGTTCTTTGGGATGCAGACCCCAAAATGCTGAAATCAGGTGAGGTGTTTTCAATGCTAAAAACTCTACCATTAGATGTTACTTGGCAGACGGGTATGTCCCTTTGGACCTGAGAGAATTACGTTTTTTTCTTCTTAACAAAACTCCTACGAGCAAATTCTCATGTAGACAGAAATTCAGGAGACTATTTTCCTGTGACTTGTTCAGACCTTGCAGCAGCCTTTTGTCTCTCCACAGACTGGCATTCAGTTTACTGGAGATTTCTAGACATAGAGCCATATTTTTTTGGTGAGAAAGAGTGACAACTTAAGAAGGCTATAATTAGGGAAGTTTTATGCCTGAACCTCTCAGCAAATCTGCACAGTGTATAGTCCATGGTGCCAGCATCTCCTCTTCAACCTCCTGCTCCTTGGGTCTTCTGGCTCCGCTTGATTACCTGTGTGTGGGCGGCTGTGCACAGATACATGTGGCACGAAAGAAAATGCTACGTTTGGGTTTTTGACACGGATGCCCACACACACTGGGGACAATGACAGGCACTGTCCACACCAGCAGAGTGTTTAAACACATTTTCAGGTTAATGCAAGTGTAATGTTTGACCAGTCAGAGCTGAAGCTTTACAGATTTGTATCTGCATTTTGGTAAACACCACAAATCTTCTCCGCAGCAAAGAGATGTCTCCTCCAACACACAGAGGTGAGCTAAGCTGGACTGGTTTTTGTCAGTGCATGGGAAGGGCTTCTGTTAAGGTAAAAGGAATATTGAGAGTTATGAAATATTAGAAGATGTGAACCATCAAAATGTTAATTGTACCACAAAAGAAAAGTCTTCTTGCAGTTACTTAGTTTTGCTGTGAAGACCCCGAGTCAAGCCTCCAAACAGGTAAGAAGACAAGACAAGCAAAGTGAAGCAAACTGTCTTGTATCAGGGAAAGATGAAATAGAAAAACAGGGGAAACAAGACCAGCTTCAAAATATCTGCTTTGATGGAGACATTTTGCCTCACTTAGGGTTTTCTCCTGGAAGGCCATCTCATGAGGGGTCCTGCCTTAAGAAGCCCATGCCCAGGCCCCCTGGCTTCAGTGCAGTGACATCCTGCATGTGCCCGGATGCTGCTCCTTGGGTGGCAAAACAAATCCTGCTGTCCTGCTCATTGTTAGCAGCAAGCTGTCATTGCCAGAAGCTGCTGGGCTCCCCAGGTGGCATTTCAGGCAGGGATACCCAGGGAGAGGCAGTCTGTTGCCTCCTCTGAGAGTGGGGGACGACTGATGCATTCCTGGCACCTGACCAAGTGTTTGAACCTTGGTTAGGTCTAGACAACCCTGCTAGTGTGCAGTGATGGCAGTGTCTCAGGGCTTTTGTTTTTGTTGACTGAAGAGTCACAGAAAACAGAATTATACCCACTTTAGGCAGACATGCCTTTCTAGCACACAGTTCCTTTTCCTTATGTATGGGCAGTTCTCATTTCTGCTAAAATAACAAACCTGTAGAGAAAGACAAAACACTTGAGTCTTCCTGCTGACCCTTGTACTTCTCCTCTCTCCTGCCTCTTACCCAGCTTCACACTTAACTCAATTTTTTTTCCTCTTGTGCAAAAATATGAGTTAGAAAATCTGCTTTATTCAAGTTTGCACTGAAATTTTAGCCAAATAACTTGCAAATCCCAGGCATTACAAAGAAAAAGAGCAATACCTGAGGTCACAAATAAAACTTAATTCAGACCACTTGTTTTAAGCTCCATTTAAAAAGCTCATAATTTTTTTATTAAAGGAAAAGATATGTTTTCATTCCACTGTTTGGACTGAACTTGAGGAGATTTGATATGATTCTCACAACTTAAGCCAAGCTTAATCACTGGTTTCAACTCCAGCTGGTGGCTGACTGAATCAAAGCATTGTTACTGGAGAAAGTGCAGAGAGCACAGAGCTCTTTACCTTATGCAAAGCCACAGCTCTGGCAAGCAAAAACATTTTCCAGAATAACCTCAGGTACAGGGCTGGAGCATTCTCTTGGAAATATTTTTGTTACTCTTGGTATTGCTTATACCAGGAACAAAAGAAGGTGAAAAGGAAAACATTGCTTTCCTTAACCCTGATAGTTCCCTACTCTAGAGACATAGACAATGCAGAGAAAACAGCAAAGAGAAATAAAGCACTAGGGTTTTTCAGTCCATACCTGTGTGGAGCTGTTGACTATGTCTTCCGCTAACAGTTCTGCCGAAGGCAGTGCAAATCCTTGCAGATAAAGGTGCTAAATCTGATCCCGGCTCTAATTAAGAGGGTCATATTCAGAACTTTTTTGCATACTTGCAAAAGTCTGTCTCCCAGATTTCATGCTTATTTTTTTCAGAAATCTTCAAATCCATAAATAAATTTTCTTTTGTTGATGCTGTCTTTGCTATCTATGAATCTAATCAGAAGACAATTTTATTTCAGGATAACCGTTTCTGATGCTTTTAGGGGGGTTTGGTTGAGGGCCATCAAATGAAACTGGTCTTGAATTCACCTCCAAATATACGAATATATGAATTTCTCCCTTTGCTAGGGACCAGAAAGGAAAGGGAGTGAATGGTAATTACTTTATATAGGACATGTCCTTTTTAACCCTTAAGTATAAGCTAAGTGTTGTGAAGTGCTGTGTAACTTCCGTAGACACAATTTTCTTAAGTCAGTGCTAAAAATGTTGAGGATAAGGCCATCAGTAATTCTGTTTTTTAAGTAAAGAAATAAAGCAGATTCTAATATATATATATATATATACACATCTATATATACATCTATATATATTAGTATATATATCTTTATATCCTTGTCTTTTATCAACCTTTTGCTTCAGAGCAGATTTTGACCTCATATTGGGTACTAAAAAATATGCAGCACTAAAAATAGATGACATTCTTTTTCTTCTAAATTGGAAGCCTGTTTCCAGAATACTTTAGATTGTATATTTTTACTGAAAATGGATTATATATTAAGGGAAAATAATAACTGCATTTTAGATGGGACAAGAAAGGTGGCTCAAAAATTGTAAATAGTCCACAACCAACTCATGTTGTTTTTACTAGACAATACAAGATGTGTAAAAAGGCAAATGCTTTGTTCAGTGATTTAAACGTGTCTTGGTTTAGGATTATTGGCTTCCATATCTCGCTGTGTGGGTGGTCTAAAGCTATGTCAAAAGATATTACATTTCCTCCGGAATTTATACATTTTTCTCTTTTATAAAAGACAATTATGTCTACTAGGCAAAGGTAACCGAACATCATTTTGTACAGAAATAAAACATAAGGTAGTAAAATCTGTGTTCATGGAGATAAAACATACATGCAGTGGTCCTTAGACTCTCTCTGTTCCAATCTCTGTCACCAGCAATTTATCTTCTTAGTTTATCTGTCCCATATCAGCAATTTCTCAATTGCGTTAAAGCAAGGTGATTGCCTATACAATGAAATGATGCTGTCCTTTTCAAGTGTTTCTCTGCTTCTGCACTCTAATTATTTTAAAGAGGAACTAAATGACTTTTTTTTTTTTTTTTTTTTTTTTTTTTTCTGTGTGGAGTGACCCATTTCACTCTGCAAGAAAAATTTTGATTGCAGAAGTGGTGTTTTCCAATGAACCTTCCTTCATACAGCTGATCTAATATCTGTGGAGGGTGTTAGAGTCTATTTTGGGCTCTAAAGAGTGACTGGAGAGGGGTTGTTATCACTTCTAGAATGTGGTGGAGTGAGCTTTGAATAAACTTCTGCAGAAGATGGACATCCATCTTCTCTCCATTTCCCTGTGTTTTACCTATCATGTCTAGGATCCTGAAGAACCACCACTACCATGTAACCTGTCCACCAGGCCCTGGTCCAATGGTGTTTCCTTGGAAAAGAGTTTGGCTTACTGAATTGTAAAACTGGCCGCAACTCCCCACAGCTGTTGCAGATGATTTCCCCTCTGCCAGTGGAAGAATCCCTCATGCTGTAGATCTTGCTGCCTTGAAGAGGAGCGGTGGCAATAACGGTGTTTTAGCTGATGTCCAAGCTCAGGTCTAAGTGGTCACCGAGTAGCATTTTACTACTGTTGCATCTGCTGACCATTATGTTTCTTTTTGTCTAGCTAGATCTCAGAGATATAGCTAGATCTCAGAGACATTTTTTTTTCTTCTGCAGAAAACTGTGAGCAGTCACCTGCTGCTTCATATAATACCGTGTTTTGTTTAGCATTTGGAACAATGTGTTGGTGGAAAGCAAGTTTGAGGCAATAAACATACATGCTTATTTAGTTTCAAGTATGGACAAGCTGTGAGTGATTCTTGTTTCACAGTCTGAAAATATATTTAAGAAAATAAGGAGAATATATAACTACAGAAACCTTGTTCTGCTCTTTATAACATCTCATTTTATGTATGTATGTATATATGTTAAGTAAAATATAAAAAAGCAGAATCTCACTGAAGCAAAAGGGATGATTACTTAACCACAAACTGGAGCTTGATTAGGTTAATATTAAAGGTATCCTTAATTGCTAACATACATACATACATACATAAATGATTGCCTGCTAAAATATCTGAAATGATTAAAGGAAGATGTTTCATTGTAAGGCTGTTCAAGCAAATCATGCATGTTAAGTGAAATACTGTATTAGCAAATAACTGATAAAAAGATAAAATTCCTAATAAATGAGTTGATCTCTACAAAGAGTATATAGGGAACTTTAAAAAAATACAGGATAGAGGAAGTGTTAATCAGTATCTTCTGGACTAAATAAAAGTTAATAGGATTTTATGTTGGTGCTGGTATGGACAAAGTAGATTCTGGATTTCTTTTACTAATGTGAGAAAAATATATTTTGCCTTATTCAAGCAATGAGATGAAGGAGCATTGTCTACAAGTTAACTCCTCACTTCAAGCAAAAGTTTTAATTGACAGATGAAAAGAATATATTTATTTTCTTCAGTACATAAGATCATATTAAATCAGATTATTGTTTTTCAGCCCGTAAATATTTGCAGATGATGGAGGATGGAGATAGGGCAATTTGACGAATTAATTCTTCAAAGTGTCTTTTGTGTGTGTGAATGTGTGTGTGTATGAATAAAGCAATCTATGCATGTTCCTTGTGGCAGGAAAGGCAAAAGAAGGAAACTTTCAAGGTCAAATCTTGAAACTTTACTGAACTGTAAAGTTATTGAGAGCATTGCCTGAAAAGGAATTAGGGGATAAGCTCCTTGCAACAACTGTCTTCAGCAGAGCTTGTGAGGACATCTTTTCTAAAAAATTGTTTGTGGAAGTGTTTTTATGTTTTCAAGTTTCGTTTGAGAAAATATTTATTTGAAAAAATGCTACATTTTTTACAAATGCTACAGCTGAAAAGGCATTCTTTCCAAAAACAAAATGAAAAAATATTCAAAAAATATTTAATTTCTCATGAAAAAATATCAATCCTTCATAGTTGTTTATTATTATTATTATTATTATTATTATTATTATTATTATTATTATTATTATTATTATTATTATTATTATTATTATTATTATTATTATTATTTTCACTCTTGGCTTTAGAATGCCAAAATGCTTCAACCCATCAGTAGTTTCTTCAGGAATGGGTCTGGGATTTGGAAAGGATGGATGGGGCCACCTGCCCTCCAACAGCATGATGTTGGACAGACAGACCTTCCCAACGGACAGACTTGGGGAAGAAAGCATCATTGTATTTCCCTTTCATTAAATGAACAGCACATTTAGATGTGTTTAGCCGTGGAAATACTTGGGTGGGAGTTGCAATACACCTGTTTTAAGGATTCTGGAAGCAGCCTCAGAATTAAAAACTCTGTTTTACAGTAACTTTAAATAAAAATCCATAGATATATGTTGGCATGCATATGTATCTGTCCATCAGTCTTTATTACACATATGCACACACACACACACATATATACTCATCTGCTATGTCTCTTTTCCACATTTCAAGGAAGACAATTTATATTCCATGGAATTCAAAGTAAATGCAAAGTTTTTGGCTTCCTTAGATTAATAACTATATTAGAACGTGATAGATATCTTTGATATCTTGTCTTTATTGTACACAGAGGTACTTAGGAACGATATGATTCAAATGAATGTGGATTTCTATTCATTTTTCTTCTGTACATAGATTTTTAAATTAAAAATCAGATATCTTTGCTACACCAGGGCTTATTTTGACCCACCTAAAATTTAGCTTCTTAAAAGCTTCCTTTAATTTTTAGGATTTTCATTACTGCCCTCTCATCTGTATTTCAAAAGTAGGTTTATATGTAATCCTAAAGCTGCTGCTTTTTCAGTTTATCCAGACAACCTCTGTGTAAATGTATGCCAGATGTTTTCTTTTCTAACATGCCACTTCTCATCTTTCTTCTAGAGCACTTGCAACTCCCTCTCTTTCTCCCTGTGAGAGACCATACTTCGATCTCTTGCTGATACTTTGATATCTTGCTCAAAGTATTAATAAACTCAGTTTCAGCCTGAGAGTTTCTCCTGTGGCTTGAATGAAGTCCAGGCTTTCGCTTCGGATGTGTGTCCTCTCAGGTTCCTTTGTTTTCATCAGGAACTTCACATGCATCTTGAGGACATGTTTTTGCTCTGAGACTTTGATTTGGAAAAATCTTGATCTACAAATACTTTGCCATGATCCATGTATGATAATCTATAATACTTGGGTCATTTGAATTTTCTAGGGAGGTACATCAACACATCCCCATGCATTTTATTTATTGTCTAATGGAGGTGAATATTACTGTAAAAGCATTTTGCTTGCTCACATCCAGAAACTTCCTCAGGTGGAGCACACAGAGAATTCATCAATGCAAGGATTCTTGGGCTTATTCTATTTCTTTGAAAGATAAATCTCAGAAAATATAGATGGTTGGAGATGATCTCCACAGATTTCTGTGTGTCTTTTCTGTGTTGAATATGCATACTTCATGATAATTCCTGAACTCAAACACAGTAATATTGTTTGGGCTCAGGTGAAAACTAAAATACAAAGCACTGAAATGTTATTTCTATCTGAAAAATAAAAAATTTGGAAAAGAGATGAGATATTTCTTGATGTAAAAATCTGGGTTGGTATGTAGTAGAAACAAACAATGGGAAATTCCTTTGCTCGTAAATCTGAGTTTGCTGTTCAAGGACACTGGATGCAAAGATGACCTCTCCCTTGTGCTAAAATCAAAATAATTTCTTATACACTTTCCTGGCTTGCTTTCTTCTTGCAACCAGCTGTTCTAAGGTCTACTGTCTTTGCTGTCTGTCCCCATCAAACCCTTCAATCCATATGGCTTAACTCCACCAAGGTTTCACCATACCACTGCCACCTCCTTGGTCAGGACCTCCAGTTTCGAGCTGTCTGTGAGTAGATAGAGTAACTTCCCCTGCTCTTGCAATTTTGCTCAAATGAAGAGCATTTCACACAGATATTACCTTTACACATCTCAATCACCTTACCACTCTGTAAAGTATTTTTTTTCTTCCTTTGTGAGATATTTTCATGTGATTTCAGATCCCACAGAGTAAATGGAGAAATCAGTAATAACTCTTCACTGAGACAAAGTTCTCGACAGTCTGTGAAACAGTTCACATTATTGTCAAGGAAAGAAGATTAGAAGAAAAACATCTTCACATTCAGACATGAAACAAAAGGCCTTTTAGAGTTAAATGGTTACATTAGTCACATTTGAAAGTTAAAAATTGCTTCTTTGAGGCCCGTGTAGCTGATGGTACAGAAGATAATGAGGATGTGGAAGCCAATACTAAGAGAATTTCACTATTTGGAAGTCTGAGTAATGTAAACCAAACAGAGCAGAGATCCTGGCTCTGCACAAGGTACATAATATAATATTCAAGGATATCTCTAGAGTTGTATTTTGTGTTTTGGAGAAGTGCCAGAGAGATTTTTAAATTATCTAAGTTTTGCCTCCTCATTTCCTTTCTTTACAATGTACAGTATATGCCTGTGCTTTTTGATCTTTAAACAACAAAAACAATATGAAAAAACCACAGGGGCACAGCTGGGTACCAAATAACTATGTTTACTAAAAATACACAAACATGCAAGGCCTGGTTATATACATATTGCTGCTCTGGCTGGTTTCTGGTGGCTCTGAAACAACGAATACAGTGAACAGCACTGGGAGGTTTGCAAGCTGTTTAAGGGGAAGCTGCTCTCTGCATATACACTGCACTAGAAAAATAACATCTGGGAATGTTATACTGCAATGGGATTTTTCTCTCACACATGAACAACGTCTTTCTTACATTATTCATATATTAGTTGCACACACACCACTCCTACCATGTTAAAGAACGTCAGAGAAGCAGTTAGTAAGCTTGCCTGCCCAACTGTTGCCTGCTGAAATGCATTGTCTTCCCAGAAATCCAGCTTTTCATATCACCATTGCTCATTGTGACTATCACATTATTGTCACTAAGACTACATTAATAAGAGCACAAAGCAAGGCACTTGAAAGTAAGGAAACAGCAGAAGAGAGTGCCTACACATTATTATTCAACTTTAAATTGTATGACCACATTGTCGTCTTTTCAGAGATGACTATCTTATTCAGTGCACAGGATGGTTGATGATTAATGATGAGATATCTGGTATTTTCTTTTCTTTCTTCAGTATGTCGCTCTGTGCTTTGTTTAAAGCTTTTCTGTAAAAACAGTATTATTTACTCTTTAACATTCTCTCACCTGAGTTCCATCACAACTTCATGAAAAAAAAGGGGGATACTTTTACTTGTGCGTTGAGTAAAGAGTTGGTAAACACGGGGCAGTCAGATAAGCAGTTCTCTTTTATTTTAGTAGTATTAGTTTTATACAGAAGTTCAGCTTCCACTGAATTCATTGGCAGCTGTGAGCTGTGAAATAGGTTTATGATTTTGTCTAAATTTGGATGCACTTTCCCAAGAACAGCAAAAGCCACACACATGATGCAAATGACAGCCTTTGTCAAAGATCAGTTACATTCCTTAGAAGCTGTGTAACTACAACTTTTCAGAGAAAACACAATGGCCATTTATTCAGTGAAAAAGATAACAAAATAAGATTTATCTATTTATTTATTTTCACATGTTCCATCTCAGATATGGCTAATCCTTTTCTGAAGTATTCACAAATTCACACACTGTGTGTGAAAGATTTTGACCCAGATAATTACTTTTTCTTAAAGGTTTCAGACAGTGAAACTGTGCTTGATAACAGACAACATCAGTTGACCAAAATGCAGTATGACTTGAGAATAGGTAATTTTATAATCTGACCTGAAAAAACTCAAAACGTTAGCAGAATTTAAGTGCTAAGACCATAAAGTGATTTGGTCATTCATTACTGTAGAACTTACCTTGTACTCATTCCTCTGATCTTATTTTGCTGTTGTAAAGCTGAGTAAAGGCAGGATGTCGTTTCACTTGTTGTGGCTTATCTGTGTTTTATTATATGCCTGATGACTCTGCGCTTAGACATACACTGCATGAAAAGATTAATAATTATGCTTTTAAGATTGCATACACTGAATTATTTTGTTCTGTAATGCTGGTATAGCATCTACTTCTGGCCTGCTTGGGCTGTGTTTGCATCTCTTGGGAGTATTTTATAATGTAAAAATAAGATAAAAAAAATGCAGAAAGGAATCAATACTGTATACGTCAAACTTCCTGAGTCCTTTTCGATATTGTGCTATCTCTAATTTTAATGAACTAGGAAAGAGTAAGGATTATTGATTGTAAAATTGGATTCATCTTGCAGATTTCACTTCCATGATTTCCTGAGTCTGAAACCCAGTTTAAGTGAACAATGCAGGATAAATTCTCTTTTATCTTTATATTAATTTATCAGACTTAGCTTTGGGGTACATTTCTAGTAGTAACAGTAACAAATAGCTTACATTTAACATGAAATGTCTAAATATCATGTGATAACCAAGAAGTTCAAATTTTGAGAAGATTAAGGAAAAGGAAAAAAGAAGAAAGAAAAGAGAAAAAAAAAAAAAAAAAAAACAGAAAAAGAAAAAAGAGAAAAGAGAACAAGAAAAAAAAAAAAAAAGGAAAAGGGAATGAATTGGTGCATTTACACTTTGTTTTTTTTTTTTTTTTTTGAGGCAAGGGTCTTATGTCATATGAACACAGCAGTGTCCTTTAGTGGTTTTCAGATCCATGGAACCTTTCGATTAGTTTAGGGTGGATGTAACCTGTAGTTCTCAAGAGACATTTTAACCTTAAAGACCTCTGTTCAAATCAGTGAATAAAATAAAGTTAATGCATAGATGATAAGTCACTGTGGCTTAAATTAAGCTAATGTGTAGATGCTGAAGTCACTGTGGGTATCACTTGTGGTATAAATTAAGGGCCCAGAAGACGTGACTCGATTGTCTTAATAGTATTTCAGACTATTCATTGGACAAAGTGATTAGACCTCAGAGAGCAGGGCTAATACAATTTATCTCCGTGTTTTACTTTTTTTTTTTTTTTTTTTTTTTTCCCGAGCTATGGAATTCAGATATAAAATTATAAGTAAAAAAACAGGCATGTTTGCCCGTTTACATGTACATTTCAGTCACCAGTAACCCAGGTACCTAGACATTCTCCCGTCTCCATATTTGCCATTCTGATGCACTTCCATTGTGAATTTCATCTATTCCCTTTCCTTTATAGGATATGGTTGGTGTTAATGATTCTCCATGAAAATTCCTCGGGTCTGCTGAGGAACAGACAGCAATACTGAATTCAATGACTTATAAATTAAATGAAGCTAAGTGCTAAAATGTATAAAGATAAAAGAACAGATATTTTCATGTTCTCCGTCCCATTTCCTATATTCCCTATTTTCATAATGTTAAAAAGTATCTTAGCCTAAGAAGCCACACCACATAATCTTGTTTCCGAATGTTTTCTGCAGGGTATGATGCCCACCAGAAATCATAGAGACCCTGTTATTTTGAGGTAACATACTGTCTTGCAACATATTTCTACTCACCCAGTAATTATCATAGTGCTTTGATCACATGTTGCAAGTCAGTCATCTCAGGAAGTCAAAACGTTTTGGGGGAACGTCTAAAGTGAGGTGGAAGAAGACATAGGGATGGAGACGGATGAGTGCCCTCTGTCTGAGGAGCTCAAATTTCTGCTGCATGCATGTTAGCAGACTAGTTTCTCATTGTATTTACCCAATTAGCTCGAGTTCCTAATTTTGACAGGGCTGGGACACCTTGCATAGCATTGGGATGCACCATGCTGTGGCACCTCCAGCATCCCCATACCGAGAAAGGACTCACAGAGCTCCCTTCTTAAGGCATGCAGAGTGTGTACTCTGACCTGTTGTGTCCTGCTTTTAGAGAACAGGATGCTCTTGTGACTGCTCTTCCCCTTCCTGAAGCTCCTGCAGGACCTGGGGTTTGAGGCACTGCCTCAACCCCCTGTTCTTTCAGCACTTACCTATGAGATCTGAGCAGTTGTGCTTTAACATCTGCCATCTAAAGTAGCGATAACAGCATTTTCCTCTCTCAGAGGATTTCAATGATGGCAAATACATGAAAGACTTCTGCGGTTTTCTGGTACTACTGAAATAGATAAGTTTCAAAAATAGATTGAGATATCTTTTTTGTTTGTTTGTTTTGCTTTTTTTTTTCCTTACATGAGCTCCAGAATGGTGAAGTATTCAAATAAATGTTAAACTCCAGAAATCTCAGTTTTCTTTCTGAAAATCAAAATAAAATAGTAATACACTTTGCCTCTAACAAAACATCAATTCTTCCCCCCACCCCCATTAATTCTTTCTCCTTTCCTTTTCTGAAGTTTATTATAACATGATATAGAAAGAAGATATAGAACCCCAATAATTTCAAATAGGAATGTAATCTTTTTACAGGAAGCCTTGATTTATAAAGCGAACTCCCTGAGGTACAGACAGGTTTATCATTCTGCTATAAATGTCTGAATGCATAATGGAATGCAGACTCTAATTTCTATAATGTGTTTGGATGATGCATTGCTCATTGAGAACTGCAGATGAAGCCAAAGAAGAAATCTCAAAAAAAATTCTTCTGAAATTTCTTTTGTCTAATGCATTATTAAGGATTTCAGATAACAGGCAAAAATGTCACACAATCTTGTGAAGTCAGAAGAGAGTTCATAAGTTAATATTTGACTGCAATTTAATCTATAATAATAAACTTGCTTTTGCTTTCAGGCAATTACAAGTACCCACAGAAATGCAGTGCCCCAGTGGTTTAGCTTGGAGTCAACTTTTCACAAGAAATAGGAATTAATTATGATTATGATATTGCTATGTTTAACTAACAATGTACATAGGCACTAGCCAGGTCTAACAAAAGGATTACAAAGGTTTGGTATGATACTTAATTGAATGCACACTTTGGAGGCTCTATTTTCCCACTGAAATAATTCGTAGAAATAAATTTTGATTATGACTAGTTTTACACCCACTATTAGAAACCCATCCAGATAGCTTCTTTCTTCTATTTTCTTTCCTTTCTTTTTTAAGTGCTGAATTGCTTAAGCTATTTCAAACAAAAGAAAGTAACTGGTTTTAATTAAAGCACAGCTAGGATATAAAATGTGTAAGTCTTATTAAAGTGCCTGGGAAAGACTATTTCAATGTATAGATGCTTTTCCTTTGTTGCCAGCTCTTATGATGTTATCAGAAGTCTGGCAATGTTTGATGTTTTTCTTGAAAACCAAAGTTCCTCGTATCATGCAGTATTTTAACAATCTCAGATTTCCTTTCAAAAAAAAAAAAAAAAAAGAAGGAAATTTGAAAATTTGCACTCTTGTATACTTTAAAGATAACAAAGCCAGAAGGCAGTTTAGAGAAACCAACATTCATTATTATTATTATTATTATTATTATTATTATTATTATTATTATTATTATTATTATTATTATTATTATTATTATTAAAGAGATCATTATTTTAAGACTATCTCATGGCTTGTGCAGCCTGGTTCATTAGTTTGGAACATCTGAATTTGGCCACAGTGCCTTCATTTTACAATTTAAAATTATCTCAGCATCTGTGAGTAGGTCACTTCTTTCTTGTCTGCTGCCTTCCTTAAACAAGTAATTAACAATAGCAACAAGAAGAAAAATATAAAGAAAATATTTGTGACTTTTTTTTTTTTTTTTTTTTTTTTTTTTTTTTTTTTTTGTTGCTAAAGATCTGATCCTCCAAGCAAAGCTTCCTGCTGAGGGGAAAACTTTGTCTTTCTACAGGCAAGAGAGTTGCATTTGGCAGCAGTGAGTATGGTGTGGACAATTGAGACGTAGTGTGGAAGCTGCAGGAGTGTGGACAAAACATTCCTCCCTCTGCCATGAATAAAACAGTTCTCTGCAGCCATTGCATAATGCTTCAGGTACAGACCAGACTTGACACAAGGGTCATGCTTGCTCCTCCTAACAGATTTTAAAGGAAATAATTAAATTCTACACATGCACAAAAGTTCAATATGATTATTTTTCACATCTCATAACCATGTTTTCTCTGGCAAACAGCTTTTCAACTAAGAAGGGCCAAGGAAAGAACTAATGTGGGCAGGAGAAATGATACTCCAAAATTTCTATTTCTTCACTTCCCTCTGTCCCCCCTCCTGCTGTATTTCTTTCCACCCCTGACAGCCTACCAAGGATGACTGACAGCATAGCTGACAGCTTTGACCTGTCAGCAAAACTGATTCAAATCTGAAATAAGTTTAATGTCCTTTGGTTTGCAGGCCTGCATTTGGAAATGATCTAAGGAATGGCACTGTAACTGCAGACTGTCCTCTCTTTTAATTTAGTGACAGCACTCCTAACATTTATTATTATTATTGTTGTTGTTGTTGTTGTTTGTTGTTGTTATGTTTTATGATACAGAATTATCTGAGTTTCCAGAGATGGAGAACTATTTAATGCTTAGGTGCTCTATTGCTTGCCCATCTGACTTTTATGTGTCTTCATGTTAAGATCTGTCTACAGAGAAGCAGACAGGTATGTTGCAACCTAGAATGAGCAGAGCTCCCATTTCTATTAACATGCAGGGATATGCAGTTCTTGTCCGTGTTTCTGAAATCCTTTGGTCTCTCCTGACACTGGAAAATGGGGCATGGGGAGGGGAAGAAAAAAAAAAAAGGAAAAAGAGGACCATTGTCACCCTGATTTATAGGACATTCAAAGTTAACATGGAACTGTGGAATTGCACATTGTAGTAAGTGAACCTTGAATATGCTCTTTCAGAGGATGTTGTGAAAGACATTTCTACCCACTGCTGAGAGATTTTGCTCTAAACCCTGTGCCTAGTCATTGCCTGACTAGAAAATGGTCCATAAATTGGGAATAAGAAAAGGACACCTAATGGCTCTGGGAGAGCAGACTGAACAACTCAGTCCTACATGGTCTTGAAAAAACACTGACTTTTTCCACACTTAAGTATTTTCTCTTTTGCCCAGATGCAAGAGAAGTGTCCTAGGCTCTTCTTACAGCTCAGAAAATCTTGTTTTTAACCCCTGAGTCCAAGAGATTGCTCTAACCATTGGCAATCTGGATGAAAAGCTCCCTTACACTTTTGAGCAGAGGCCCAATGGCAAAGGAAAACCCAACATTTTGTGGTACAAAGAATGGCAGGCAAGAGTAAACTGGGCTACAAAGTCATCTGAATGCTGTGACTTTTGATATTTCTCTTTTGTGGAAAGGTTGAAAAGGCTTGAATGAGGCACTAGGAATTCTGGAGAAATAAATGTCTGCACGGGGAATGTCAACCTACCAGAAATGTGTCTGTCATTAGGAAGTTGGCTTCTAGAAAGTATCCAGATACTATTTACTTCAAATTATAGCCTTTTATATTGTATCTCTTCATTCAAAATTGGAGATCAACTTCTAGGTCAATTACTAGAAGAAAAACTATGCAAGTTGGCATATTTCTTTTAATGTAGCCATCACTGGTGGCTACTCATTATATATATCCTTGCACATCTGCCTTGCACTGGATTATTGTTTGCATGAGAATGTAGTTTATAACAGGCTAAAGAAAAATTCTATTATATCAAGATAGAAAAGATTTGTGCTTTCAATACTAACAGGCAGGCCTGTCCTTCCTGAGAAAAATACTGTACACAGAGCCATCAGCTTTTAGGCCATTTCTTCTCATGACTGAAAGACAATTAATGTTTGATGTTGGAATAAGTGATGTGGGACTTCCTGTAGCTAATGGATATTCCTGTTGCTTGTAAATGCCGTGTGCTTGTTAGCTATTTCAGAGAAAAAAACAAAACAAAACAAAACACCACTTTCCCTATGAAAGTAATGCTGTTTCTGCAGAAAATCTTTTAATTCCATGTTTATCATTACATAGGCTTACTAAGTTTTGACTGTAAAGGTGTTTTTAATTGGAGTTGGTCATTTTTATTATGAATTATGGTATGCTTAATAGAAATATTCTTTACCAAAAGTGCAGTTCAGTGCTTATTGCAAACAACAACAGTGATGTTGTTATTATGTGACTGTGTGAAAGAAAAAGAGATATTTTCCTGCAGCAGAGAATTAAGCACAATGTTTTTTGAATGTTAAGTTTCAACAGGGTGAGTGTTAAGCGATTGCAGCATGCAACTGTCCATATGTGACTCCTGTAATGTACCAAACGTGGACAGTGAGGTTGAGGAGTTCCAGCTCCGTTTGTGTGGATGCAGAAGCAACCAGAGGAGTTCACAGTATGTCTGTCCACCCAGGTGGAGAAAGGGAAGGAAAAGACCTCACAGCTGTCTCTCCATTGCACACAGTCTCAAATGCCTGTCCAGGATGTGGCAATATGAGGTTGCTCCTTTTTGAACCATTGGTGATGAGCCAGTCACCAAAAAAAACCTGGTGCTGATTTTCATCTGGTCAAGGTTGCAACTCTTTGTGCTGCAACAACTTGTGGATGACCCTAGGAACAGAGCTCACATATACTCTGTGGAGCAAACCCTGAAATGTAAAGGAAAAGGAGCACAAACAAGTCCATGTAGTCTGTTTATATAGCCCTAGAGATTCAGATAAAGAAAAACAAACATAACCTTTTCAGCTGTTCCTCACAAGGGAAAAAGAAAATGAAACATTTGATTATAATTGTTTTAATGAGCTTTGATTCAAAATGAAGTCATAATGGTCTGGTTAAAAAATATTCTGTTAATGAGCTTATATTTCTATCAAAGTCTGTAAGATGCAAAATTCTCTGAGGATAAAATTAAACAGCAAGCAATATTTATTTGCTGATAAATAAAATCCTGCTTATTCCTTGAAAAAAAATAGTATTAGTAATGGTGATGGCAGTAGTAGCAATGGTAATGGCAGTAAAACTGGTAGGAGCACAGTGATAATAATCTAACCAGATGGCTTATCTTAGGTTTCACCATGAAATTAGAGAAATGGTGTAGAGAATTCATTTTTATGGAGGCCTAAAATGTAATCTTAGATATCTTGCAAAATGCAAAACCGACTGTAGGCCACCTCTAAATGTAAATTCCTCGCAACAGTTTATTTTTTTATGGAAAACTACCACTTTACGTTTAGAAAGATGCATATTATATCTGGGTTAGAATCAATTGCAAAAAAAAAAAAAAGGGATTCAATGTGCTAATTAGGGGGTACTCCTTGTGAGCAGCACTAGCTCTGACTGTTGTGCTGTTAGAAGAGAATGTTTCTGTCTGTGCTACATTTTATGATGCTGGATTGTGATGCAGTTTTCCCTGCCACATACCCCACCCAGTAAACCAACTGGCCTCCAGGCTTAGAGCCCTGCAGCAGATCTGGAATTTGTCCACTGAAAGGATATCCCCTCCTGAAAAAGATCTTATATATAATGGTTTTCCCTTTCATGCACTGCAGAGGATAATAGGATAATATGTGAGAATAGAATATGCTTCACTCTGACTAGAATATTTTTATTCTGATTCAAATCTAATTCCTTTCAAATCTGAGCACAGATCTCGCCTTTAGATTTCCATGTCAAGATATTTCTGAGCATTGCCTTGTGCAGCATATTACCTCTTCAGTGCAACCACTCATTCTCATGTCACTTGATTTGCCTAATCAGGCTCTGGTTAAACAATGCGACTTGTCTTATGTAAAAAGAGACAGCTACAATCTGTTGTGTTTGTAGTTTCCGTTTCATAAGGAAAACAAAAAACTCACATTAGCAGGATGGATTTCAAGACAAACTCTTAATTACATTAAAAAATAAAATTTAATTAGTGGGATGCAGGAAGAAAGCAAAATAATATGTTCAGCTCTATGAATACAGTAGTAGCATTACTGAAGTATTTGTTGTAAACAGGGATGTCATGGTTAGATTATGTAGATATAAAAAAAAAAAAAAACCTTATGTAAAGGGGAAAAAATGTGCAAAAGTATTAAATTGGTTTATGTTTCTCAGAGCCTCCTTCCTCCTTCCTAATGATTAAGAAGTTGCCCTATTACAAAGCTGTTTGCTTTCTCTTTTTCTTCCTTCCTTCCTTCCTTCCTTCCTTCCTTCCTTCCTTCCTTCCTTCCTTCCTTCCTTCCTTCCTTCCTTCCTTCCTTCCTTCCTTCCTTCCTTCCTTCCTTCCTTCCTTCCTTCCTTCCTTCCTTCCCTCCTTCCTTCCCTCCTTCCTCCCTTCCTTCCTTCCTTCCTTCCTCCCTTCCTTCCTTCCTTCCTTCCTTCCCTCCTTCCTTCCTTCCTTCCTTCCTTCCTTCCTTCCTTCCTTCCTTCCTTCCTTCCTTCCTTCCTTCCTTCCTTCCTTCCTTCCTTCCTTCCTTCCTTCCTTCCTTCCTTCCTTCCTTCCTTCCTTCCTTCCTTCCTTCCTTCCTTCCTTTCTCCCTTTCCCTTTCCCTTTCCCTTTCCCTTTCCCTTTCCCTTTCCCTTTCCCTTTCCCTTTCCCTTTCCCTTTCCCTTTCCCTTTCCCTTTCCCTTTCCCTTTCCCTTTCCCTTTCCCTTTCCCTTTCCCTTTCCCCTCTTAGTTTCTTTCCATAGATCAACTTTTTTAAGGATATATATATATATGCAGTAATACTTACATTAAGCAAGGAAGGGGACACTGGACCTTAGGGCAGAGATATGACTAACTCTGTTCCAAGCTTTTTAGCTCATAAGAAAACACATTTGTGGCAGAACTTCCTGACAACCTGCTGTGCTTGACTCATCCTTAATTATTGTCTTTTCCAGTGCCCATTTCTGTTTGTTCCCCAGCCCAGAGGAACTTTTTTTTTTTTGTTTGTTTGTTTTTGTTTTTATTTTCCTTTTTATGTGTGCATCTGTGTCAGCTTCACCTTCTTCCTCCCTGGTACCTGAGCACATTGTGAAGGACTATTCCTGGACCTGGCTTTAACCATCCTTTAAAATAAAGAACAAACTGCTCCCAGAGTGATAATTCTACTTAGGAATGGATAGATTCTCACAAGCTTAAATTCTGAAAGGTACACGAAATGGTCTGCTCTAAACTACACGTTGCCATGGTTACATCCTTCCGTGGCTCAGACGGGGATAGGGGCCAATTATCAAGTTTTGTTTGCTTGATTTTAAGTAGTTTGTTACCTGGATACTCAACAAATAAGAAAACTGAAAAAAGGCTTGTTTTCCTCTCCCTTAACTGAAGAAAAGAGAAAACAGTCATACCTGCATGTTAAAAAATCCAGCAACACTCAGATTCTTAGTTACGGGGTGTGGGGGTGAAACAGTTCTGGACTGTTTGCTTTGCAGAGGGCTGGAAACCGGCCTGCCCATGGCTTCTGTAGCAGCATTGCAACATGTTAGTAATTGTGAAATAAGCAATTGATCACATAATATCGCTGTAAATCTCCACGGAGGTCAGGGAGAGGGGGTTAAATGCTGTCATTATTTTATTGTTATTTACGCAACGGGGGTGTTTTTCTGCAAGGATCGCCAGGGTGTCTAATTAATGTAAGAAAAGGCCCTTTCTGCTGGGTTGTAGCACGCTGATGCTTACCTGTGTCATTCACGTTCCTGCTTTTTAAAGATCTCCCCAGCATGTTGTGTGTGTTACCTTCCTCCTGGGTTTCATCAGAGGATTTGGTAACAAGCTGAAGATGGAAGAGGGAGGGAGAGTGGAGGAAGGAGGGGAGAACAGGACAAAATTAAAATACCGTCCTGTCAGTGTCCCTAATAGTTTATATGGGCAATGACAGAACAGTATTTTAATTTTTATCTGGTCTCCTTTCTACTCATTTATTCCATCTCCTGCTTGTTATCTAAGTTTCAGATTAAACTTAAAGATATGAATGTATTGCCATAATAAATTTATAAGAGGATATTTAAAGAGCAAAGATTTGAATGACACAAATGAACCTCAGTGTAGCAGAGCTGCAGAAAGGATTTGCAGAGCGATGCCACAGCAGTCAGAAATGACTGCTAGAATCTCCTTAATTAAAAAAAAAAAAAAAAAAAGAGAAAAGGACTGGAATGCAATAGGCACAGAAGGTGTTTCATATAAATTTAGGCTTAACTTTAAATTATTGAGGCTATTTTAAATAATCTTTAAAAAGGTTAAGAAAAACTAGTTTAAAGAAGATTATTTAAAAGTAAGCTGGCTAGTTAGAATGTGGAAAAACTAAGATCATAAAAACAGCACATTTATTCCTAATATAATCCTAAAATTTGAGTTGTTTTGACTTAATCTCTGTTGCACCACTTATATCTCCAAATGGCATGAAAAACACTGTTTAGGCAGTGTGGTCTTCATATTTGTTATTGTTTTATCCTAATGAATAAGACACTTCTGTCTGAGCAAATCAAAGAGCTGCCACCTTAAGGCAAAACCTTTTGGTTTTCACTTTCTGGAATGAATGATGGTCCTGCTTATGAAGAACTAGTTTGCAATTTGTTTAGATTACAAGCGAGAATCATACAACATGGCTTTTCTTTGTGATTTAAACAAAATTGACATCCACCAAGAAGGTTACTAGCACAAAGCAGGGCTTAGCAAACACAAGAAGAGTGAGTGAGTGGAAAAGTGATAAAAAACCATGTGTGACTGGTCAGTTCTGTGATTGTAACTTTTGCTCCATGAACCTGATTTGCAATTTATTATTAAAAAAAAAAAAAAAAAAAAGTAAAATGTGATTATCAGTCCCATTCCTGCAATCTTGCTTATGGGTAAAGCAGAGAGACACAATCTGTTGAAATGATGCTGCAAACAATTAAACTTTGTGCCAGACAGTGTCTGGAGGCATGTTATTGCAAAAAGACCCTGCTGGGGAGCTTGGTGGGCCAAGAAGAGCACCCCACAGAGAAAAGCAAGGTGAGAGAGAAGGCGTGGGAAGGACACAAGCCTCCCGAGGGACAATGATAGAGGCTCTGCAGCCTTGTGCCATCCCAGCACACAGGACTGGACTCTGGGCTTTGTCACATCCCTGCAGGGACTGCAGAGCTCCATTGTCCAGGCTCTGGGGATGGCATTAGAAAACAAAATGGGGAGACAGTGGTAGAAGGGATTGCATTTCGGTGGGAAGTTTAAATCTTCCACAGAACAGCAGTGCAATCACAAGTCATATCTGCAGTTCATGCTGCCTTGAGACTCACTTATATGTGCACACATATACACATACACTAATATCTGCAGTGTGCGAGATAGCATCAGCTCATTTATTTAATAAATTGCTTCTAGGTGCTCCTCCAGCTTGAACTTTTCCAGAGTGAAACTTTTCTTTGGCTATTTAAATTCTTTCATCTCTACCTGCATCTGATCTACCTCTTGAAAGGAAGGTATAAGAAACATATTAAGTTCAAATACTACAGCTACAGTAACATGAGGCAGAAACAGAAGTCTTTCCTTCAGTTATATGGCTACAATTCATGCTGAGCATTCATTCAAGTGTCTTAGCCAGGGATTCTTATCATGGGATAAAATAAGGTTTTACACATATATACTGCCCTGCAGCTGGTTTTTATGCCAGATCACTACAAATAACAGAGGAGTTATACTAAAACTTATATAGCTAATACTATGCCTTTTTCCAAGGGATAAATATCTATTCTTTCTTTGCTTTCACTGAAATCAGTTGCAAAACTCTTTTTTGGGGCCAGATTTTTGCTTAGCAATCTCATGCTCTCTATTTATACCAGAGACAACAAAATTACGGAGCAGAGAACAGGGAGAAAGAGAAAAAAAATACAACAGAAAAGTGAATCAGAGGTATAGGTGGGCACTTAATGCACAGATGACCCTGTTCTGCCAGCCTAACTTAACAGGGGGTGGAAATACAAAGTCTTCCAATTAGTCAGAAACAAACAAGCAGACTTAAAGCAAAGAAAAAAGAGGCAGCAGGGACAGGTATTTGGTTTTGAAAGAAGAGGTATTTGTGGGCAGAAGCTGTTTTTGCAGAATGCTTGCTGAGCCCCAAGCCTCAGGAAGTTTGCCCATCCTTCTCCATAACCTCATCAGGTGTCAATGGGCAGCTGCTGGAGAGGGGAGATGTTGAAATCCTAGCCTAGGGCTGGTGGCTCGTGACCATGCTGCACTCTATTCTCTGGTCCCCATCTGAGGTAGTGATGAGGAGAAAGCAAGCTGGAAGAAAATGCTTCAACAGAGGTGGCTGCAGCCAGGAGTCCCTGGGCTCCTCCAGGCTGCGAAGCAATCCTGGTGCATTCCTGGGGACTGCAGTACCATGCTGTGGGCAGCGCTCTCCTGCCTAAATATTCCCTGTGGCTTGGCTTTTCCTGGGTTTACAGGATTCAGTCAGATCCTCGGCTTACTCTGGATTAGCTTTACCTTTAAAGTTGGCTTGGACAATGCCAGTGGAGAAAAACAGATGTAACTTGTAACAGCATAAAAAGGCCAGGAACTCTGCAAATACCAAATTTTCTTGAAAAAACAAACAAAACCTGTTTTTCATAAAAATAATTTTAGAAAAGGCTATTTACTTTAAACAACAACATCAACAAAACAAAACCAACCAACCAAACAAACAACCAACCAAACAAACAAAAAAAAAAACACAAAACAACAACAAAAACACAGGTATTAATTTTCAGGGATGTAATTAGCATGTGATGGGCCAGATTGACCCCTGGGGTACTATCATTAAAGCTGGTTTTGTTTGTACTGTAGCTTAATTTAACCCAGTGTGTGATAGCTGGGTATGTACAGTAACCATACTGCTCCTGAGAAAAAAAGGATGTGGCAATATCATGCTTTTTCACTTCTAACTCTTTCTCCTTTGTATTATGCTTACACATATTTCACATATTTAATAAAGTGCACTTTTGACTGTGAAAGTGCAGATAGATTTTGTATCTACTATTCATATTTGGGTTTAAGCTCTAAAACTTAAAAAGGAAGCCTAGGCATCCTGACTTTCCCATTTTTGATGTAAGAGCTGACTGATTGCTCAGGAGCAGAGCTGGTTCTAGCTCCCCATGTATGAAAGCCTGAGCAATGTGCACAGTATGCCCATTTTTTCAAATGAGTTGGCCCTACAGCTGCTCTTACTCATCCACCTGGACCAAAGACACTTGCCAGCATCCTTCACAGCTCAGCTCTGTGATGGACACATCAAAGCTTGGGAGCACCTCACCTGTTCCAAAAATTAGTTGAAATCTGTAATTCAACTACAGTGGTTTAGTTTGCTGCATTGTCTTTCAGCAAGTTCTGTTCTTACTTCTGTTGTAGCATTTCTCAGATAAAGAAGATGTAATGGGCTGGGCATGGCATTTCAAAGCCAGTCATTAGGGCTCATGAGAGGCAGGAAAAAACAGAGTTGAGAAGAAAACGCGCAAGGCCCTCAGCTCGCAGACAATGTATCACTTCTCTCATGTAGCACTCCTGACTGACCAAAATGATAGTTGTCATTTTACCTCATTTGCTATCCAAATGCAAAGCTAAACAGAGCAAAGCAATTGCTTGACTATAAAATTAACTCTGAAAAAGCATCTGTAATACAAGTACATATCATTATCTGTATTAACATAATTACTTGTCCACAATACCACTGCTCTTGATGCTAAATTAGTGTACCTTCTTGCATGACCTAGAAATGTGGGAGAAGTGCTTATAAAAAGCTCTTTTAAAGATGTTTGTGACTTTGTGGTAGACATTCACATATTGGTGCCCAACATGAAGGAGACACTTTTATATGTTACTGGAGAGGGACTGTAAAATTCAAAGCTTTTGAACATCTATAAGTAGGGCAAGGCAAATTTAATCGTATTTGGGAGCCAAAGTAATAGACTTTCAGAACTTCTAGTCAGATCCCCTGACAACTTCTTTCTCATAATTTCATGTCTTTCTTCTTCTGCTATGTCAAAGCACTCAGTGTGTCATCTGTAAGGACTATTTCAGAGCGGTAAATCTTAACCATTGGTATGAACTTTAATTTTAATGGAAAACTAACTATATTATGCTATAGTTGAGCTACCTAGGTGTCATGATGGAAAAAATGGATCCACCTTCAAACATGCATGGTTTGGGGATGATCCGGCAAGGGAGAAATGTTTCAGGGTTAAAATAATAACAACATAAAAAGGCTAGAGTCTTGTTTGTGGGAGAAGACCTCTGCCAGAAGCAGATAAAAAGAACAAATGTGACCAAAATCTGTGTCTGGTGGCTCTGAGATCTTCTTAAGATATGAAATACTAATAACATTTTTACAATGTGACTGCTAAACCTCAGCTTGCTGTGCTGGTATCGCATCCAGTAGCACTGCAACTCACAGTTTGTTGTTATCATTGTACCAGTGACCACAGCAGTGGGGATGCCTGTAACTTCTTCAGAGGTTGTCACTTTCTGACAAAGAAAGGAAAGAGGATAAGTCCCTGCCCTGGCCGCAAGAACAAATCCTGCAATTTTAGCATTTTCTAATGCACCTCAACCCATTATTACAGATGTGTTACACTTGGTATTTAATTCAACTCTTGTGAAATATATAAGACACTTTATATTGGTGCACGGACAGTGGTTAGCAAGACCTTGCAAGAACAAGTTCAGCACAGAGTCTTCTTTAGCATAGCTTTAGAGATACCTGTCATTTAGGTACCTTGTTCACATAATTTGAAAGATCCATTTCCCACTCCTGGCTAGATATGCCTCCCTTTTTTGTACAGAATCACAGAATGATTGAGGCTGGCAGGGCCCTCGGGAGCTCATCTGGTCCCACCCCTGCTCCAGCAGGGCCACCCAGAACAGGGTGCCCAGGCCTGTGCCCAGGTGATTTTTAAAGATCCCCCAGGAGGAGGCCCCACAGCCTCTGGGCAGCCTGTGCCAGTTCTCAGCCACCTGCACAGCACAGAAGTGCTGCCTGGTGCTCAGGGGAACCTCCTTGATCCTGCTTGTGCCCACTGCCTCCTGTCCTGGCACTGGGCACCACTGACAAGAGCCTGGCTCCATCCTCTTTGCACCTTCCCTTCAGGTATTTATGGACACTGATGAGATCCCCCTAAGCCTCCCCTTCTCCACACTGAGCAGTCCCAGCTCTCTCAGCCTCTCTTCCTGTCCCTTGATCATCGTGGTGGCCCTCTGTTGGAGTCTTTCCAGTATACTTCGGACTGTCTTGCACTGTGGTCCCAGAGCAGGACACGGCCAGGCCTGCACAACATGGAACTCTGCCAGCTGGAGGGGTTTGGAGCTGGGATGCTACTCCATTACTCAGCCTCTTCCCTCTGTCGGAGTGAATTACTGTGCTAAACACATCACTGTTTGCTGTTGCTGTGCACTTCAATATTTTTTCTCTGTAGCCTTTCTGCACCTTCCACAGAGCTCAGAGTTGGGAAACGTGTTTACCTTTCCACGTCAGTCTCTGCCACAGGCCATATCCTCTGCCTGCCCTGAATGCTGGTGGAGTATAGTGTTTCGTGTTCAAGAAGGAGGTAATTGCTCTGTTTGTACCTGTTTATATAACCACATTCAGTTCTGGAGATGGAATGTGTGTTAAGAGTTTAGTGCTATTAAAAAATGGACATCAGCCAAAGAGCTGCATTAACAGAGCCTACTACATTTGCTGCATTTTCCTCTTTTTGATAGCAAAGCAAACACGAGTGCTAGGTGTAGCAAGCCTTCAGAAGGTGCACCTTTAATATCCCAAGAGTTAGTGTTCACAGTGCTGGTGTAAGACCTTCTCAGCACATAATGAGAGAAAGCTGAGTTGTATAGATTAGCTTATGGGGCAACATTTTCAGAATTTTCTGAGGGATACACCTACCTAAACCCAATTTTAAGAAGCGTTTCTTTTTCCTTCAGACAGATGAAGGGTCCTCGATGATTTAGGAACTTCTGAGAGCCCTTTTAACAGCCCCAGGGGAAAGACAGTACTATTCACTGTCCTGTAACTTCATCTAGGTTTCAGAAACGTAATGGCACTTGATCATTGTCACAGTATGAACTTCAACCCAGCTGGGAAGTGTGTCTTCAAGCAACACAAGTGCCTGAATGTCAGAAATACCTTCAAGTCCTAAATCCTGTGCCTTTAAGGGGGGTGCATTTGGCATTAAACAGACTTTCCAGCTAATGAATTTCTCAAGTTACAAGAATAATGGCCTTTTTAATCTTAGCAAGAGTAATTAAACAGACATTTGTTATTAATGATGTTGTTAATGGCAGCAGATATTGAATTTTCTCTGTAGATATCATACTGTTGTATAGTGATTTTTTGGAGGTTTTTATTAACTTGATTGGGCAGTGAAGCTAAAAATGTAGAATATAATTTTCTCCTGTTTCTGAAGGTATTTATTTTTTCCATGTGTCTGGAAAACTCTTTTTTGCCTTCATGTTATTATCATTGGAAATCCTTGCCTTTGCCTTTCTTCATCAGCCAATGTGACAGCAAAAGAAGGAGAAGATCCTGTCTCCTACTACCTGTGAATTGCTTGGAATCATTTTTGTAGAAAGGGATATGAGTGGCAGCAACTATTTCTGCAGTCCTTTTGCAAGGCTTGCTGGGAGTTCCCATCTGTGCTTCACCTCAGGGAAGTGTGTGTTTGTTAGATGTCCAGCTACAAAGCCTGGTTTACAAAACCTGTTTTTACAAAACCAGGAAGCAGTTGCTTGATCTCACTCAATGCTGTGGAGCAGTCTGCAGCTGCAGAGATGTCCCTGTGGAGGAGACTCCTTCATTCTACTTCTCTTATGCATGTATTTTCAGCATTACGACTTCAGATATCCCTGAATATCTGGACATTGTTGGACATTCTGCTCCATGCTTGACATAGTTTTCCTTGGGTTTATCACTTGCCAGTAGTTATGGAAATCACAACATCTTGAGTTCTTTCTTATCATCCTTTACTAGTCCTGGGAGCAATGACGAATAAAACATGGGTTTATTATCATGTGGAATTCTCAGACCTTTGCAATGGGAAGACAGTTTAATCAGAGTAATTTTTCCATGAAATGAAAGCCTTTCCTGACCAGGCTTAGAAGCAGCTTTTGCAGTGACATGGGACCCTGCTTGACTCCTTGTGCCTTTTACATCTTAATTTCTCCTGAGAAAAATGCTCGACAAAAAGCTTTAAAAAATCCCCTGAACTCCAGAGAACAGGATTTGTCTGCTTTTGGATTGTGTCTGTTGGTGGATGCTTTCCAAGCTCTCATGTTTCTGTGAATTCCAGTTTACACCTTTTAAAAGTGCTCCTTTTGATTTGGCTCACTCTCCTCCTGGGTTTGGTCTCAGCTCCAAGCCTGTTTTAACCACATGCACAACCTGCCTTTGCTGCTCTTCCAAGTATTGCTATACATTTAAAAGAAAGGGGGAAAAAGAAAAAAGAAGAGAAGAGAAGAGAAGAGAAGAGAAGAGAAGAGAAGAGAAGAGAAGAGAAGAGAAGAGAAGAGAAGAGAAGAGAAGAGAAGAGAAGAGAAGAGAAGAGAAGAGAAGAGAAGAGAAGAGAAGAGAAGAGAAGAGAAGAGAAGAGAAGAGAAGAGAAGAGAAACAAACACAAACAAAACAGAAAGGCCTGGCATTAGCTGCTAATTTCCCTTCCTCTGTCAAGCTTGCACTAGTAGCTCTGAGTAATTTGGTCTCATTTTCTCAGGGGAGTAGGACTGAAATAATCCAATGTTTATTTTTATACAAATTCTCACAGTGCTACAATGTTTCAGAGACTTCCTGGGATGTTTCTAGTTTTTTCACAGGCTAAAAGGCCATTCTCAGAGGTAGCTCCTTCATGTAAACCTAAAAATGGCACTTTCCCACAATACAGCTTATCAGGAAGTTTAAAGTTCAATAGTCTCTCTCTTGCTCTCTTTCCCTGTCTCACACACATGAAAGTAAAAAATAAAAAATGAAGGGGCTGTTCCAGTTCTGCTGAGAGTTGCCTTTCAATCATTTCATTTCAGTGTGCTGACTGATCGTAATAGCTTGGTGGGACCTGTGATGGCCTAACAGCAGAAAGAGACAAAATTTGTGGGGAAAGATAGCCACTTTTATTCAATAAATTTTGATGGATTTTTGCAGCAAGTGATGAGCAATGCTCACAATACTCTTCTTGCTCTGGATTTATGGACGCACACCCATTTGGATGTAGACACAAAGTTAATCTCAGTACCAAGACATTAATATTTGAATGGCTTGATTCTGCTGTCTCTTGAGTGTCTGGGATGGTTTGATTAAGAGTGATTAGATGAAATGCTGTGTAACTCCAGTACTCTGAGGATGGGTTTTCCAGCGCAGATTGGTTTGGTTTTAATTCTGTGTACTTGCAATCCCAAAGTGATTGCCAGCAAAACTGTTCAAGAATTCAAAGAGAGCTGAGTTGGTGCTGGGCATGTCTGAAAACCTTGGGTAAAGTCTGGGACTCCCAGTTTTTCTTATGTTAAGGAATAAATATGCTTATGTGTATAAAGAGTAGTCACATTAGCACTGGTGCCAGGGTCACCGGAAAAGAAGCCCGTTTTTTTTCTCTGATGTTTTGTACAGGGTCTCAATGTACTGCAGAGGCACTGGGAAGAGAAAGCTCCCTTGCTGTCTCAAAATTTCAGCCCTGGTTGTTTGCTTGATTGCTTATTTCCACCCTGGGGGCCCTTGCTCTTAGTGTGGTTGTTAAACAAAATTGCCTTGCTGGCATTGCATTCCAGCAAACAATTTACACCTCTGTAAACTGACCAGTGCAGTGGTTTTTATTCTGATGGCTAATCATCATCTCATGTTTTAAAGAACAGCTGCTGAGGACTTTCCTGTGCCCTGCCAAGCAGGTGATGTTGATGCTAAAGAACCTGGAACCTGAATTACATAGAAAGGATAAGTTCTTGGGCTGGCACTCATTTCAGGCATCTAAAGACCTGCACACCACCCACAGTCTAGAAATAAATTACATTATTACAAATCCCTTTCATAAAGCAGAACTGGCAGAATGAAAGCAGAAGCCTACTAGTTTTTCTCTGTTAAACTACAGCTCATCACGTGGAAGAGGGGAGAGAAACAGCACAGGTCCTACAGCTCTGTTATTTTATGAAGATGACAAATTTCAGGTGTCCAGCAGCCAATGTCCAGCACCAAAGTGAGCAGGTGCTGGCAGAATGCTAATGCAGCAATAACCAAAACTGGGAAGATTTTATCCTTGTAGTTTTCCCTCTCTGGCAGAGGGGGAGGTGTCACTTGTGAGAGTGGATTTTCTAGCTTGTGTAGAAAAGGAAAAGCGAGTAAAACCTGTGCAGCTTAAAGCTGAAGCCCATAAACATTATGTTTGCCCCACCACTTCATTTCTCCGGGAAACAGGAATACAAAAAACTGCAGACCAAGTGGCCACAGTAGGAACAGTGTGAAAAAGTCACTAAGAGCCTCAGCACAGTGAAGAGGCAATAAAAGCAAAAGGGAGGTGAAGAAAGATGCTAAATTGACATTTAAATATAAAGGAAGCAACTATGCTTAGATGGCCTCTGGAAAGTAGAAAAGAGTTGTCATTTTAGTACTTTTAAGTAGTCAAGAAAATGTTGATATGAGATCTACGTTAATAGTTTCAGTTGCTGTGAATAAAACTAAACTGAACACAGACCCTCATTGTCATCACAAATTCTATTTTTTGAGTTTTGCATCTGAAGATGAAACTGGAGATCCAAAGCAAGATAAGCAATAAACTTTACTGTGTTTAGCCACAGCAGTATGCCTAGTCTCTGAATTTCATGTTATTTTATTTTATTTTATTTTATTTTATTTTATTTTATTTTATTTTATTTTATTTTATTTTATTTTATTTTATTTTTTAAATACTTAGGCAGTTGGATTATCTCACTGAATTGTAGCTGTCTTGAAGTTGTTAGTGTCTAGCCTCAGTTAAGTGCCCAGCTCTTTCCATTGCCAAGGGAGAAATGAAGATATCTCCATAGGTCAACTCTCCACACCTTGGTTAAGGTAAAGCCTGTCAGAAGAAGTGTACTTATTTTTGATCAGTACAAATGTCTTTCAGTGGGAGTTACAAAACAGAGATAAATATTCTCCTGGGTTTCAGCCACTAAGTGAAAAATTTCAAAATTAAACAAAATCTCAAGTGAAAAGTATCATCCTGAGTAAGAAGTCTGCAGTTCTGTTTAAAACAAGTTGAAACGCTGTTTTTCTGAACAATTTCAAAACGTTTCTTCCTGAACTTTCCCAAGTCTTCACAAACTCCAGAAGTGTTTGCCCAAGAAACACCTTGGGTGTCTGCATCTCCAGCCCTGAGAAGTATGTTGGAGAGCCAACGGTTCAGGGGAGCTCGGTCTCCCTTGGGAGGGAAGGGAGTCCTTCTCTCACAGGTGAGAGGCAGAAAAGGAAGAAAGTCACACAGGATAATTTTAGAAACCTGCCTGAACAAGAGATTTTCAAAACTGGCACAGCTGCCAGTTTCCTTGGCTTCAACCAGAACTTCAAAATCATTCTGTTCCCATGGAGCAGCTACTTTTTGACAAATCAGCATTTTCCAGTGGGAAAAAAGAAAAACAAAAACATTCAGCTGGAACTGTTGCAGTCACTTCTAGTAACAATCAGCTGTGAGATGATAAATTGGAGAAGGGATCTAGCAGTGGAAATACATTTCAGCACTACGCTGAGCACCGTGACCTACCATAGCAGGTAGAGTTCACAACCTTTGTTGTGCTGTTTATTTGTTGTGCCTGCCAAAATATTTGCACCAAATGGTGAGGACATAATTCTTTGCTTCTTTGTGACAGACTTCCTTAAGCACCAAAAACTTTCAGGTGTCAGGGAGATGTCATCTTCCCATCTTCTCCTTCATCCCTTGTTGTTTTGTTGTACAAATGTCAGACCATAACCCTTTTTTTTTAACCTTTTTTAACCTTTTTTTTTTTTTTTTTTGGTTATTCTTGCTGGAAGTCTTTAAAAGACGTTTAGATGTAGAGCTTAGGGATATGGTTTAGTGGGGACTGTTAGCATTAGGTCAGAGGTTGGACTCGATGATCTTGAGGTCTCTTCCAACCTAGAAATTCTGTGATTCTGTGATTCTGTGACATACAAAATGCCCACCTAGTGTTGCTCCATATATTCAACGTCCTTATACTTTATCTGATGAAAATAGAACACTTAGAACACTTCATCAAGTCAGAAGAGTAGCATGTATTTTATTTATTTTTTTTGGTAATAGGAGTCAGGTGCTTTGTTTATTATCATTCTCTGGCAATGAGGAGGTAAAATAAAGCAGACACTGCTCCTTAGCAAGTTGAATGAGGAGCCATTTCCAGCTGTTCTCTCAGGCAAGGCTCTTGATCAGTAATCTTGTTAGAGATAATTATGAATACATTCAAGGGTAATTATAGCAGAAACCTCTTTTACGTGTAAGCAGTTGCTGTTATAGCAGTGCAAGAGGCTTTGCATCGGCCACTGGGGAAATAAGCCTCTGAACCTGATTTCAAGGTGCTGTTATTGCAAAAAGGAAAAAAGACATCAGGAAAAGACCCCTGTCATCTGTATACATGCTCACCCCTTTCAGATTTTGAATACCTAGAGCTGAGAAAGTTGTCCTGCGGAATTTGGCCCAACTTTTGAGAATAGTGTCATCCATAGCTCTCTTCATCTATCTTCTCTACTCAGAAAGGTATTGCCTTCTTTTAATCTCTGTTGTCTTACTGTATTTGGGGGAAAAAAAAAAAAGAAAAGGAAAAAAAAATATCTCCTTGGAAAGTTTCAATAATAAATGTTCTATTAAAACCACTGTTTTAGAAAGGATACCTGAGATGATACTTGCCTTCTTTTCCTGTAATGCTGTTGTTCTAAGTATCAGAACAGAAAGTGTTTTTTTTTTTTTTTTTTTTTTTTTTTTTTTTTTTTTTTTCCAGTGAGTTAAAAGACAGATTTACATTTATTTGTGCTATGGTAGCATATCTGATGGGTCCCTGCAAAATTAGAAGCCTGTTGTATCAGAGAAAAAGATAGTCCCAACAGTTAAGCTCCTGCAATAGAAAAGAGGAGACAACATTATGGGAGAAGAGGATATTGTACTATTGTGTATCGTGTTATTACAGATAGTGAGCTGAGACATAAAAAGATTAGATAACTTGACCAAAACTGCATAGGAAGTCTGTGGTAGACACAAGAATTAAATGCAGATCTCCCAACCCTCTGTCTTGTTCTTTAGTCATGAAGCTATTGCTCCTCTCCCTTGTCTCTTAATTGGGTCCATAGACACTTTCTATTAGCGACTTCTGCTAAGTATCATGCCTGTAGGTAAAGCTCCCCCACTTTTTTTTTTTTTTTTTTTAAGATACTGATACTAAACTTTAATAATGAGGGCATCCTTCCACTGTTTTTTATTTTTTTATTTTATTTTATTTTTTTTCCTGATGCCTGACAATAACAGCTCAGTAATTACTGAACTAATGTTATCAATTCCAACAGATATCACATTTATTAAACAGAAAATGCTATGTTGCTGTTCATCAGCTAGGAATGTGTATAATTGAAACATGAAAATGAAGTCTGTACGAATATGTGTGATTCATCATGAATTCTGCAAGCCTTACACTAACCCTTCTTTTCTTAATTAAGCTGTCAAATGGAAAACTTATAATTAATGCAACAGCATATTTTGTAGGAGTTCTTTCCTACCTCCATATAAAGCTCGATTCAGCAGAAACATTACAAGGATTACATGTGTAGATTGGGCACCCTTGTCTTATTAAGCAAAAATTTTGCTGTCCTGAGAGTGTATTTTTAGTCCATCCCACTGGGATTTTCCATGAAAAATGAACATGGGATTGAGAGTCACTCATTATTTTTCTGGGTCCCTTTCTATGCACAAGTAGTTATTCACATGCTGCGAGAAACTTGTCTTATGGGCTTACTGGAGCATTTAGTGCATAAAGACTGTAGAGACAGACACTGAAACAGCACAGTTTCTTAACCTGTGCAGGCTGAGTAGTTTGGTTTTTAGTCTGAATGTGGACTGAAGCTTGTGGTCAAGGCCTGCCCAATACTTTAGGACATCTTTACTCAGGACAACTCAGAGGCTGTAAAATACCTAGGCCCATAGGTTCAAATGGTGGTGGTCATGGCTCCACTCTTCATGGATATGATATGATGTATGATATGTATGATATGATAGCCAAAACAAGCATTGTGTTTTTCACTCACTGTGCACCTTTTTTTCCAGCAGGATCACAGATGCCAAGGTGAGACCCATCTGCTCTATGTGGGCATGAAAGATAACATAGCCCTTTCCTAAATAGGTTTCCCCACTTCTCTATACTGCGTACTTCTACTCCAGAAGCAACTGCATTTCAGCATTGTTTGTCTGTAGGCAGCTTATGAAACACCTTGGTGTGCTTACCCACCTGCTAGTCATAAAACCTAGCACTTTAAAAGTAATCTATTTGTCCTTTTATCCAGGAATCAGAGTGTTTTACAAAGTATTTACATTTCCCACTTCCCACTGTAAAATAATAATGCCCAGTGCCCCATTTTACCAACAAGGAAAGCAAAGCAGGGCTTGGCTGAACAGCTCAAGCTCCAGCTTCTAAGTGTAGACAAGGCAGTGAAGAGCCTCCAGCCAAGGCTGTCATGGTCAGCCCTGCCCCTGCTCTGCCCTGACCACCAGCAACTGCAGCTTGTGCACTCCAGATCATTTTTCCTCTGCTCATGATTATTTCACTTGTAATCTCTTGTAATAACTCCAGATTACACAGAGAGATGCCAGTTTCCATGGGGTGGGGTGATGCAGCAGGCATAATGCAGGAGGAGACATCTCTCCCCTTGCAAAATCAAAGCCACAAGATTTCCATACTCTTTTTTTTTTTTTCTTTTTATACTTTACATCTGATTACAACTGTTTTCACTTTAGTGCCAAAAGAGAATACCTAAAACAGTGTAGAAGAGGAAGACACAGGGGTTTGTGGGCACTTGCAGCTGCCAAATAGAGCAGCTGTAATGCTGCGGGTGCTTGGGAAACCAATTAGAAACACATGGAGTGACAAAAAAATGTATGTAACATAAGATTAGCACAGTGAATGCAGCCACACTGTGTGAAACTTAGGCAAACTAGGGCTGGCTGGCACCAAGGATCAGTGAAAGTAAAATGCAGTTATGATGCCTCAAAGAGAAATTGAACGTTAGTGCCGGGAAATAAGGAAATATTCTCCCTGTGATCCCAACTGTAGCTTAAGTACATGGATACATCAATGTCAAGAAAATTGTTTTTAAAATGTAAGTATGTTAAAAGCGAGTCTAGTTCACAACTGGGTTCTGTGGGAAAACTGTTACCTTCGACGATGCCCTGGCTTTTTGTGTGGCACAGGTCAGGGGCTGTAAGCCCTGGCAGAAGCATTTTCTTTTACCCTTTGCAAAGCAATGTATCTAACAGGCTGAAGGAGGGCGTTGAGACAAAAGTCAGACAGGTCCTCTTAAATTTTTTTTATTTTTATTTTTATTTTTTTTAAAGAAGGAAAACAGAAAGAGCCAAGTTCTGAAGTGCCCTATGGATACATTAGCTGGCAGTGTATTTTCAGGCACTCATTTAGAGTTATATTTTTTTCAATACAAGAGAAATGATCAGGTAAGGAATCAGTTTATGCAGTTACACACAGCTGCAGAGAACATCTGTACTTTTCACTGTCTTCGCTGTCTATCATCAGAAAGAACAGGAATGTAAGGCAGAAGTTTCCACTCTGCAGGTAGGAGATCCAAGATTATTACTCCATGAATAAAGTCCTGGAGATGATGAAAGACCTAGGATTTTGTTTGCACACGACACAGAATTGAGAATTTTTGCTGACGGTGGTCCAAAATTTGTAAGGCAACTCTTGCACAGATTGAGTAGTAATGAAATCTTTTAATACATTTAGCTGGTGACAGAACAGAAATGCAGGTCACAGTAAACTGATTACTCAAAGGAATAACCAGAGTGATAGGAGCAGAGGCTCCTGCCGGTATGCACAGATGACATACATTATTACTGAAGTCCATCCAGCAGTTATCACACTCCAATAAACAAGATTATATATATATATTTTTTCCTATTGAGATATTGCACAAGTATATTGAAGAGTTTCCAGGGCCTTATTTTGTGGACTTCTTGGCAATGTGCTGTTGACAATATTACTATTCCTCTCAAGGAAAAAAAAGGCTGAGCCTCTGACAAGTGTTTGTCCTCCAACAAGACTAGATATAGTGTAAGTCCTTTCAGCAGCCCCAAACTTTGTTATTTCCCAGTGAGCGAACAGAAAAATGCTACACATCCCACATATACTTTGTGAAATATTTAAAGCCCCTTATTTTTTTAAGCCAGCTGTGTAAGTTTTGTCTTTGTCCTCCACCCTGCATGTCCAGAGCTCATGGTTTAAGTATGCAGGACAAGTACTTCTGTGAGTAGAAAATGAGCAAGAAGAGTCTGCATTAATCTTTACCAACTGCAGAATAATAATTATTAAGGAACAAAACCTATAAGATATTCACAGCCTTGAAAATTATCTCCACCTCTATTGCCAGCAGAAAGCATGCTGTAGTCAAGACTGACAAGCAAGGGTGAGAGCAGAATACTCATATATTTCAGTAATTTGCCTGTTCCGGGAAACGGAAAAGACAGACAGAGGAAAGAGACAGCACTATGTCCCATCTGTGCAAACCAAAAATGCTGCGAGTAGGTCAGAACGAGTTGTACAACTGCCCCTGATAATTAAATCTATGGCCTCCATAAAGCTTCTTAATGAGAACGCTTTACTGGCTTGGCCTTATATCACTGGTAACAATTAATTTGCATTTTAGAATGTTTCTATTTATCCACTGCTTGCAATTTTAATATTTGTCTTTACAGAGTGAGGTGCAAAAGTCTGATTTGTTTGCTCAGGATTTACTTCTCTAATTTTGACTACCAGATGGAATAGCAACACTTTAAATGAGAATTTTTGTGATATTTCAAAACGGAGTAAAAATGTTTTCCTCAGCACAATTTAAAATGGCCTTTGAGTATGTAGTCCAAAGAACTTTGAAAAACATGTTGACTTTTTGGTGTTCTTGTTTTGAGAAGCTTATCCTTACATCTACTGTAAGGAAAAAAGTTGTGTTTAGGGACTATTTTGTGTAGAACATGTTGAATTCATGCTCCTGATTCAATGACCTAATTCCAGCTAGATCCAAAGCAACAACACTTTTGTTTGAGCTGGTGGAGGCACTTCTCTATGGCAAAGTTCGGAAGCTAATCCTTAGGATTTTAGTTTCTTTAAAACAAAACAAGAAAAAAAAAATCAGACTACCAGATGCGGATGTTTGCTCAGACATTTGTAGAAGTGAGAATGCGTCTGGCTGTTTGGAGCATTATTTCTGCATCGTGATGTCTTTTGTGCCATGGAACCTGCTGTGAAACCTGCTCTCAGTGTAACAGCTCATATGGAAAGATCAAGGGTGCATCGCTTTGCTGGCATGGCTGCAGGATAAACAGTTCTTAACCAGACTATCACACACTGCTAGAGTTTCTGAACAAGAAGTTATGAAGTTAAAGACACTGGGTTTTGCCCTCATTTAAAAATAAAATACTGCCTGGAAGAACTGAGTTTGAGGATGAGAGAGAAGGGGTTTGAAATCCATGTCTGAACCTGGAAGAAATTTCTGCTGTTAGTCCCTTGCTCACACACCAATTTAAAAAAACTGCACTAGTCAAACCTCAGAGTATTTCTGAAAGAACAATCCAGTCAGGATAAAATCTGGGTTAGGATTTCATGGTAGCCATTCCTGGACTGCATTTTGTACTGACTTTAAGGGTCAGTTTTACAGTTGGAAAGACCAAGGTAGAGAAGGTATTGTTACTTGTTGCAGAATACAGTGATAAAGAACAGAATAGAAAACACTAAATCTGCTATGGATTGACTTACTAACATCTAAATAATTCCTGTTAACCTCCACAGCACTTTACTGGTCCTATGCCAGCAGATGCTCTCACACATAAATATTTCCCATGAATTCTGAGACTGGCAGAGTAAAGTTCTTAAACCTGAAATAGGTTCAAAATGTTATTTCTTTTGTTCGCTTGCATCCTTGCTTGAAAATGCTCAATACTTCTCTAAGCCCATGTTTTCAGACACATTTCCCTCACATTTTGCACAAAGTTCTACCATTACTTAGCCTCCACTTTAGAAACATGATAACAAGATAAAGGCTTCAGACATCCCCGAGAACACAACCAGACCTGCCTTCCCTGCTACCCAAGGTCTCGTGAAGTAGGCACTTGACTGTGAGTTATTTGGAAGATACATCTTTCAATGATAAGGTTGGGTGATAAATGTCCAAAGCCAGCATGGGACACTGCAGAGGAAGTGCCATAAATTTACCGCTGAATCAGCTCTAAGGAGGAGAGCTGGGGCTAAAGAATCACAGCTGTCATTTGGCTGTGGGAAACAGTTCAGGGATCATTAGTATTGGTCATTCCCATGAACTCAAGGTTCGCAGTGGGGAATGCCGGGAGGTGACACCGCAATCTGTGCAGATCTTGAATCCCAAAGATGAAAGATTGCCTGTTGTTAATAAACAGGTTACATTCCACGTTCAAAACCAAATGTATTTTCCAGTTCTAAGTTTGTCTTTCTTTAATTTGCAAATACTAAAAGCTAAATAGGTAACTGATAAAAGAGAGTGTGGGGGGAGGGCAAGTTCTCAGAGTTTTCACCTTAGATTCAGTTTAGTACAATGTCATCTTTTGTAAAACAGTTCCTGGTAGTTGGGAAATGCTGTAGCACAGTCGGGCTTTTAAAAATTTATATTACATGTTGAGATAAGTCACACATTTTTGGTCAAATGTTTTGAAAAGAAATCTCTTTTCCTAGCACTTCCCCTCACCCTTGTCTCCCAAATGATGCTGTAAAGAGAAAGCTGGAGAAACACAAATATTAATTAGACTTCCTGGACTTCAATAAGGCCTTTGACACTGTCCCCTTTAAGATCACGAAATCACAGAATCACAGAATTGTAGGGGGTGGAAGGGACCTCAAAAGATCATCGGGTCCAACCACCCTGCCAAAGCTGCTTCCTTAGAGCAGGCTACCCAGGTAGATGTCCAGACGGGCCTTGAATATCTCCGAAGAAGGAGACTTCACAGTCTGCCTGGGCATCCTGTCCCAGTGCTCCGTCACCTTCACTGTGAAGAAGTTCTTTTGCATGTTGGTGTGGAACTGCCTGTGCTCTATCTTGTGGCCATTTCCCCTTGTCCTGTCCCCACAAACCACTGAAAAGAGGTTGGCCATGTCCCTCTGTCTCCCACATCTCAGGTATTTATAAACATTGATGAGATCCCCCCTCAGTCTTCTTTTCTCCAGGCTGAACAGACCCAGGTCTCTCAGCCTTTCCTCACTGGGAAGAAGCTCCAGGCCCCGTATCATCTTTGTGGCCCTCCGCTGGACTCTTTCCAGGAGATCCCTGTCTTTTTTGTACCGGGGAGCCCAGAACTGGACACAGTACTCCAGGTGAGGACTGACCAGTGTAGAATAGAGGGGGAGGATCACCTCCCTTGACCTTCTGGCCATGCTCCTTTTAATGCACTCCAGGATCCCATTGGCCCTCTTGGCCACCAGGGCACACTGCTGGCTTATGGTCAACCTGTTGTCCACCAGGACCCCCAGGTCCTCGTAGATCCTCATACAGAAACTCTTAAT
Source organism: Aythya fuligula (assembly GCF_009819795.1). Taxonomy (NCBI): domain Eukaryota; kingdom Metazoa; phylum Chordata; class Aves; order Anseriformes; family Anatidae; genus Aythya; species Aythya fuligula. Next base: position 81,588,781 of record NC_045593.1, on the reverse strand, counting down.
ATATGATTCTATGATTCTATGGATGAACAGACAGTAAAATGGATCAAAAATTTTCTGAATAGCCAGACCCAGAGGGTCAATGGTGCAAGGCCTGGTGGGAGGCCAGGAGTTGACACTGTGTCTGGTCCTGTTTAACAACTTCATTAATGATCTGGATGACATGTAGAGTGCACCCTCAATAGACTTGCAGATGACAGGGAACTGGGGCCGTGGCTGACCCACCAGAGGGCTGTGCTGCCATCTAGGTGGGCTCAGCAGACCGGAGAGGTGGGTTGGCAGGAGGAAAGTATCTCCAGCAGGCTGAGGGAGGAAATTCTTCCTCTCTGCTAAGCACTGGTGAGGCTGCACCTGGAGCAATGGGTCCAGCTCTGGGCTGCCCAGTACAAGGCAGACCTAAACATACCGGAAAGACTCCGAGACGACCAAGGGATGGGAGCCCCTCTCCTGTGAGGAGAGGCTGAGAGAGCTGGGACTGCTCAGCCTGGAGAAGGGGAAACTCAGGGGGATCTCATCAGGGTCCATAAATACCTGGAGGGACAGTGCAAAGAGGACAGAGCCAGGCTCTTTTCAGGGGTGCCCAAGGACAAGACAAGGACAGGACAAGAGGCAGTGGGCACAAACTGAAGCACAGGAAGCTCCCTCTGAACACAGGCAGCACTTCTATGCTGTGCAGGTCATGGGCAGTGGCACAGGCTGCCCAGACAGGTTCTGCCCAGGCAGGGTCTCCACCTTGGGGATCTTCAACAGCTGTCTGGATGTGGGCCTGGGCACCCTGCTCTGTGTGAGTTTCTGGAGCAGAAGTGGGAACAGATAAGCTCCAGAGGTCCATTCCAACCTAAATCCTTCTGTGATTCTGTAATGGCTAGAACATGGTAAAATGGTGCGTAACATATCTCAGACTCATATCATTTTTAGCTCTAAGTGACTGATATCATCGGCATTTTCACTGAGTACTTTTGAAAGCTGCACAAAAAAACACACCACACCCTTCTGCAGTTGTTGATTCTTATGATGTTCTTTCCAAGCTTGATTGTAATTGTACCTCAAATATTGGCAAGGCTGCTGTTAGCTGGGGCAAATCCATCAGGCACAAGGGCTGAGGTGTTGCTATAGGGTGTGCAGTGTTTGTGGGGCAGAGTTAATCGTGCAGTACTGGGGAGCTGCATGGGTCTAACTGGGACACGGAGGTAAACCCTTTGGATGCTTCATTTTTGTTGTCACCACAGCAGAAGGAGAGCCTGTGGGAAAGCAGCTTTCTAGGGGAAGAAAAATGAAAAATCTAGATCTTCTTGTCAGTACAGGTGATGGACTGCTGCTACTACTATCTTATATCTGAAAAGCAGATAGGAAAGAGGAGAGGACTGTATAAAGGACAAAGCTGGGAATCATTCAGTAACACCAGAACAGATGATTTGATCCTACTGTGTGTACAATTAAAATGCATCAGGGTTTTCCTGTAATGGTTTCCTTTTCATGTGATTTTTTTTTATTTTTTATTTTTTATTTATTTTTTTTGTGCTACAGAAAAGTAGAAACCATGTCCAGAGTAATATTCATTTCATTTCAAAAAGCTGAGGTAAATTGTAGGTGAAGGCCAGAATCTCAGGCTCCAAATCTGCAATCATATTTTTTTTTTCATGAGTATCATGAGGTGGATGTGCCTTTTAATTTTGGAAGGAGACTCTGAGGCACTGTCAGCCAAGATTTTCTAGCCTATTTGTGCTCTTAAAAACATCTGAGAACCAGGATTTGGATGACCTGTTCCCACTTTCAAAAGTAGCTGTGGCACCTTGCATTGGAAAGTCTCTTTGAAAGTAAACAGTACATGGGTTTCTGGGTGTTACAACCACTTCTTATCTCACATGTAACTTTCTGACTTTCCTGAATGAAATTAGAAAAGGGCCTTTGGCAAAAACAGCTGACTCAAAAGCACTGAAGAGGCAGGGCTGCTGGTGTAACTTCCTTATTTTAATGAAAACTTGTGCTTAAAAACACATTCCAGGGTACTTCTGGAGTTTCATATGAATGTTATAATTAATCCATACCCATAGAAACAATGGAATGAATATATCCCCCCACCTCCTCCCCTTTTATTTTTTCATTCATAATTTATTGACCAGACTAATATTTGAGCTGATTTTGTTTTTCTTCATAGTCTCTTCACAATTTAATGACTATAATTCAGTTTAGCCTGAGGATGGAACAGTGCTAGCTCAGCAATGAATGTTTGGACCCATACTTCACCCCAAGTGAGAAGCCTCTGGTGCTTGGATGAAGATACACAAAATTGGATGGAACTGTTGGGTTTGAAGGCAGAGGTAGTTTTAAGGGGTAAGAAACCAAGGCAACCACTGGACGTCATGGTGGGATGAACAGTCCTAGCCTGCTAGTTGTGCAAGCATTTTGTAAGGGACTTCAGACAGAAAGTGCCCGGTGCTTCATTCCCTGTCAGGCTAAGGTACAATCCCCTTACCTCCTTCCCTTGAATCACCAGGTCTAAGGGGATTAGGCAACAAATACTGCTTTTGGGTTATATGCTGAAGAGGGAGAGGGGAGTTTGATAGCAAAACCTATCCATGACTTAACCATCAACTTTACAGAATGAAAGAAAAAACTCTCAAGTGTTTGTTTTTCCCTAAGCTACTTTTACTGAAACATTTTACTGATATCTTTCCGTGCTGAAAATATTTTTATCAGTATTATTTATTAAATATTTGAAATTTATTTTATAACAAACATTCTGTGTGCCAAAATATCAAATGTATACAAAACTCCTGTGTCTCAGAAAAGACCCCAGGTATTCAAAAAATACTTCAATTTCTGCTCTAAATGTCATAATCTCAGCACATGAATTGTTATGGCATCTATCAAAACAAGAAAGCAAATAAATGAGACAAAAAAGAAAAAGATGGAAAAAATCAACGTCAACAGGTAAGAGAAAGCATGAAAAACAAAAACATCAGAAACTGGAATAGAAAGAAGCTGTAGATTTCTCCTGTTTTTAATCTAGCTTTTCTTCAGGAATCTACAGTCAACCAGTTGAGAAAAGAATACCAGAATGGAGACAGTTTTTCCTGAACTTTTCTGCTTTTTGTGTATGATCCTTGCCTTTGCAGACAGACCTTTAAATCACTTGTACTGTATGTCATGCCCTATGGAGGAGGCTAAAAGATGATATTGTACCCACACGTGAGAGCTATCTGCTTTGCGTGTATGGATCCTTTGATAATCTCCTCTGGTACAATGGTGGTCCGTTATTGTTAGCTGCTTATTTAACTAATAAAATACTTGTTTCAAGGCTTCTTGGACATTCTAGAATCAAGTTAATTATTCTTTTAAAGACATTTGAAGTAATAACACTCGACTCAAATATAGTTGCAAAGTTCAAGTTTTTATTATCTGGCTCCTTTATCATTGATCATTGGAGAGAATTTTAATTCAGTAAAAACTTGTTTCTGTGCCTCGTGGCCAAAATTGATGCAGTTTTTCCAAACAGACATAGTCATTCTGATTTTTGCAAAGTCTTTTTCTGATTTTATGTTCTATTGCAGCTATAACACCACTTCTCAGAGGAGAAAATGTCTCTGATAGTAATATTTACAAGAGCCTCTGCCAGGCCCTTTTCTAACTTCTGTGTTGTTTTTGCTTGTGTGGTGCTTGAAGGTATACATGCAATGATTGCAGATTTGTCTAATTAGGGAATGATATTTTGGTCCTTTCTGAATGAAGGGCAATAGGCAAACCTGCATATGGTTGCAGGGAATTTCTAAGAGAAGCCAGACTTTCCTCTGCTTAGCGAATGCACACAAGCTATGTTTACCATGCGGTTGCTTAGCTTGACATTTAAGTCTGTCCTAACAGATGGAGGGTTGTTTGTTTTATGACCCCTGGTGTTGATCTGCCCTGTCATGATGCATTCATAGCTGTTACATGGTGAGCACCAGGGTTGGCTGCTCCTCTTAGTCCTGCTCCGTCATGGTGTCTTCACTAGCATGGATGCTTCCTTGGCCTCAGCAATCAGTCAGGAAAATACGGTACTCAACAAAGGGTTAGTTAGTGAAAAAAACAGGCTGCCTTGGATGGGTTCAACTCCCTCCATAGTTTAAACTCACCAGTGGGAACAGCTGTCTACTGTGATGAGCCCTTTCATGGGCAAAAACAGTGGTCTACATATGGAAATACTTTTGGGAAAAAATATGGTGGTCTCTATTTATATGGTCTCTAAATTTGTTTTTATTTCTTGGGTGGTGGTGCGTGTGTGATGGTGGTAGTGCAAATGGGCAGATGAGAGAGGAGATGCGCACCTTGAATACTTTACTGCTGCTAAAAGACCTCCAGTCCTATTCTTGGAGCTGTGTGCTTTCTTTTCTGATGACTGTCTCCAGGGATGTGATGCACTTGCTTGGCTGGAAAAACGCGGAAGGACAACTTTCTACAGCTTCCACAATATGAATTTGCTCAGCTGAAGGGCCAAAACAGCACAGGAGGGCAAGGCTGCACTAATTGGGCATGAAGATTGGAAGACTGGGAAGAGATGAGGGGGAGAAGGGCTTCATTTTTATGAGAGATTAGTTAAATAAGATGAGCTATTTTGCCTGTGCTTTCTGAAAGGTGGTGTAACCAAGCTGAATTTTACATAATGCACTGATTGTACAACAGAGAAATTACTGTTTTTTCTAACTCAGTTTTCTTCTGAAACATAGTGATATTCCACATGCTTTGCTTAAATAACATAAGCAAAAGAAAAAAAAATATATATACATATATATATATGTATATATTTCCTCTGGACAAGCTAGCTTTGATGCGGAAAGCTCTGATTTACTTTAGTCTTGATATATACTTTGGTTCCCTGGCAAGAAAGTATTCTCTTAAGCCCATATAATATCAAGCATTTGAGATCCTGACTGGACCTCAGGGTGTTCTTCATGAATATATGGCCATTAGCATTGGAAGGTAGCAAAGAAGACCTGGCATTCAATGTTTTCTACATTATTGAATTATTATTATTTATAATATAAATATTACCTTATTACAATAATTTAAAATGCTGTATGATATTTTTGTGACCATATGCATTCGAGAGTAGCTAATGTCTCCATCCCTTGATAGGTTACTGGTCCTTCAAGGCTGCAATTCGAGATGTTGTAGTTGTACCTCTTATCTCTTCACCCTTAAAATCTTTGTGTCTGCCCTGCATCTTGCATCTGGGAAGATGGAGAGACTTTTCTGAGTCTGTAGCGGTGTTACACATACAGGTATTCTTCATATACTAGGGTCAGCTGATGTTGTGTGTTGTAATATTCAACACTGGAGGAAAATGTAGCCTTTGTGGCATTCCTAAGTCAAGGAGCAAGGAGGGTAATTTTTTTTTTTTTCTTTTTTGGTGTGTGTGTTTGTATGTGTTTTTTTCCTCTCACTATTAAACTGCTCTTGGAAATCAAAACATGCTGTTGGTATTTTGGGAAAGGGCTCATTAAAAATGAATTCTGTGACCATAAATCAAGTTTTGCACAAGAATTCAGCTGTGCATAGGTTTGCTGAATCCGCATGATAAACAGTTACACAACACAAGATTGCTACAGAAGGGTATGTGGTTGGGGTACAGGGTAGTGTGGACAACTGCACAAGAAAATCAATTATGGGCAGTGTACACCCCTTTTATTCTCACTCATAAGGCCAGTACACATGTTCACAGTGAGCATTGCACAGGGCTGTATTTATTAAGACACACAATTCTTTCATTTGGCTGGTCCCCATAGCGAAACCACAATGCCACCACAGAAGAGACGAGACCAATCATACTCACCTCAGCTGCCCTTTCTGCCACCACAAGCCCTGCTTCCCCTGAACAAAAAGGCAAAAATGTTTTTGTTTGCACAGCCTAAAAACAGATTGTGCCTTAGGAAAATAGCCAGAGGAAAAAACGACTTCAAAAATACTGAGGAAAGGCTAAAAGATATTATGTAGCCGTCTGCTATGGACTCCTTGCAGAAAAGATTTTTGTTTGAAAGCTGCATGTAAATCCACAGCAAGTTTGTAGAGCTACTGCTGCTTGAAATTTAATCCTCCTGTCTATGTTCTTGTATGTGGGGATTTTATTTTTCATGGGCTATGACTGTTGTAGGTAGCAGGGTGTTGGTATTGTGATTATGGTCAATGCTGCAGTATTTCAATCAATGGACTGTGGTGCTGTTCAGGCATGCTGAGAGGATTAAGAGACAAATGTCATGGATTATCTGTTACTAGAGAGATGTTTTGAAAAACACCTGGAGCAGTAGGACCTTAGCAGCAGAATTTCTGCAGACCACTCCTTTCCTTTTCCCTTCCCCACCTTTCTCTTCTGCTGGCTTGTTTCCCCATTTCTTCTTTCTTGTCTACCCCCTGCCCCCCTTTTACCCCCATTTACCTCCACCATTTCATGTTTGGAGGCAGGTTGCTGGACAACAGTTAAGCCAAAACCATTCTTGGAGAGCTGCTTCAGGAGTAGTTTGCTCCAGAGCTAGATACCTCCTGGATGACCTTGTATGGGGCAACGTCAGTACCCTGATGCCAGTTAAAATGCTAAATTTAATCTACCTTGCTTGAGGGGGTTTCTCTTACTGCCTATGTCTCTGTCTTTATAGGGACATTGAGGTTGGTCTTGAGAAGAGTCCCTAAGAAGGCGTAGACCCATAGCTAGTAATAAAGACAATTCTGCATCCCTGTGTAAGCACGTAGTATTTCCCCAGATCACAGGTCAGCTAATATGAATGGCATTTCAAAAGAGTTGGATGATAACGCCTTTAAGTCACAGTTTTTGCGAAATGGGGTTCTTTCTGAAATATGCTTCTGCATTTTAAAAATATTCAGCCTGCACAGTAAATTGTTGTTTAAAGCTCTGCTAGATTCCCCTTTCTGCCTTTCATTCTAATAATAAATAAATTGGCTAACATTTGGGAAGATGTTTATTTTTTTCCATTGCAGAAGAAATTCTCATGGAAAACACATTAGCAGCCTTGGAACAAAAGGCGTAGAACGGGGCATTTCCCAGTGCATTCCTCTGCCTGATTGTTCTGCTCGGTGTTGAGAACCAGTTGGTGTACTCATTTATAACTACATGTTTTTGTATGCAGTCATTGGGCTGCCAGGGGGAAAACAGAAAAGCAGGAGTGAGCAAAGAGCATCTTGAGAAGAGTAGAGCCAAGTGGCTGGATTGTATGTCTGCTTTGTGGTCCTTGTGCAGATTCAGTACCACCTCAAATGGCACTGAGCGCTGGGATAAGGGTCCATGCAGCGGATGTTATGACAAATTGTATTTGCCACCTGAGAAAGCCATCCAGATGTTAGGTGGCTGAGAAGTGGTGTGTCTCCTGTCCTTGTGTGGCAATTAATCCAAACAGCTGTCTTTGGTCCTTTGTGGAGACAGACAGTATATGATGATGATGGTGGGGACTTCTGAGGCAGTACTACTCCTGAGGGAATCTGGTTGATTTTTGAATTTACAAAGTTCTGAGTGCCTACGCTATGGGACCAGTTAGCATGAGGACTTTATGCCAACAAAGAGTTAGATTTGTTATTTTTAAAGTCTCAGTGATGTGGACCTTGTTATACATTCTATCACCTTTGAAGACTTCAGTGGAAAAAGTGTACTCACTCCTTCTAGAAAACTGGTTATGATGCCTCAGTAGATGCCTACAAAGAGCTTCCCATACACTGTGACCTCTGGTAACATTTCCTCTTGGAGGAGGGAAGCACTAGCTGCAGTCATTTTAGTCATCTCTTTTTTTGGATGCTGCCTGAATTTTTCCTTGTATGTTATCTTCTCCTCGGGTTTGTGTGTATTCTCAGTGCTGTGACGTCCCAATGTGTGCAGCAGTTTTTCTTCCCACTCGGATGGTGTGTGATGGTCGTCAATTCCCTGTCGACTGGGAGCAAACGCATCTCTGCAGACCTGAGTCAACTTTTGATGATTCTTCCTGGGGCAAAAATCAAGAAAACTTCATGAGTGCAAGGGAACATGACCAGTTAGGGTAATAGGAGATCTCTTTGTCCCTGCATGAGCAGTTACTGTCATGTGGGAGCAGGCATGGGATGCAAGCAGCTCCAGTAGTGGTGCTGGGGCAGGTGTCCGCCTGTCAGGAGGCATTTGCAGGAGTGGAGCCACAGTAAGCAATTACATCTATATTGCAGAACAAACACATTCTGAATGCTGATGAATGAGCAAAGCAGCTGAATTGTGTAATTTAGAAACATGGCTACTATGCTCTTTCAGTAATTAATTTTCTTGTTTATTCTGTGCCAAGTTCCAACACATAAAGAGAGCTTTCTGACCACTTGAAGGTGTTGCTGGAGCGAAACGTCATGTGCCACAAATTCCCTGGTCAGTTAGTGTACTTTAAGGAAATTTGGTCTAGCAGCTCAGCAGTGCTTTCTGTGCAGCAAGTGTGCAGATGAGATGAGTCTGAAGTCCTCAGTGCTCAGAGAATGAGGGAAGACTTCATCTGCTGCCTGCGTCCTCCATCCTGTGACTGGCTTTGCTTGGCACATAATAGGGTGGAAAGCTAAAGCTCAGACCTTGTACTCATCCAGGTGGTAAATTAGCACCCTCCCACATTCCGCTAAGTCTGTTTTCCTTCTGTGGGTGAATTAGAATAGGGTCATAGGAAACCAGGCTGCACTGAGAAGTCTAACGAAAAATGGAAGACCAACATTTTTCACTCAGAAAGGAAAGATGGAGAGGGTTGAGGACACATATACAGGCTCGAGAGGCACAGTTCAGTGTGCTGGCAGCAGAGTTCTGAGCTCTCTGTGTGTGCTCAGGACCTGAGATACAGGTAGAGTCGACTTGTTTATAACAGAAGCTGCCAGGAGACATTTCTTTGGCAAGATCTCCAGGCCACCTCTTTGGCCACACTGCATCATTACCAAAAGCAACCTTAGAGCTTAAGAGGGCAGCTGAAGACTCCTGTGGCTCAGAGACATTTCAGCTCAGTTTGGCCTGCTCTGTCGGTTTTCCTGACATACTCTAAAAGCACAGGGTGAAAAGCCTGAGAGCATAAAGCAGATACCTTTTAGCAGGGAATGAGACTGACGGAGGTTTGATGGGAAAGGTCTGAAGTTCAATACAAGCTCTGATGTCTGAGTGGTGCACTCCTCAGGGGTCCAAACTAGCTGGTGTAAAGTAGAACATCTTTATAGCAACTCTAATTTGTGCTGATGGCTGACTTGGCCTCCAGCCAACACAAAGTTGGGGCAAGCAGAAGGAAGGCTTGCAATCACCTCTTCCTCTCCACCAGAGCCGTCGCTGTGCTGAGCATAAGCTTGGCTCCGTGTGGGACTGTGTCACTGAATGCTTCATAACAGAATGCTTCGGGTCCAAAGCATGCATTCTGGTCTATCAGATAAGCAATATGCCTTTTTAAAATTGTCACCGGCACCTTTATACATGCCAATTCTAGTGATAATTGCTGAATTTCTACATTTAGAGAAAGCAAGCACTTCATTAATATCACAATGTGCTATTGTTTATTGCACGTGTTCTGTTCCTTCTAAATATAGAATTTAGGTAATTGTCGCCGTGGCTATTTATTTATTCATTACAGTTCAAAATGTAGATACATAAGATCCTGTGGTAATATTTATTTTTAAAAGTTTGGAATCTCTGAAAAATCTCTCCCTAAGATGGGTTCAGCTCTTAGCTTCCTATAAAAATTTCATATCGCATTTTTGGATGGCCATCTGGTTTGTTGAAGCCTGGAAAATCTGCCTTACACCAACGCAGAAATTTTGCTTTAAAAAAAAAAAAAAAAAAAAAAAAACACTGAGAAATCAAAGGTTTTTTTTTGCTGCACTCATAGCAATTAAAATAACTTTGTATCTATCTTTTGTTAGTCTTTAGTACTGAAGGAGTACAAACACTTCACAAAATCAATATAAGGTAAATAGTCCAGGAAATATTCATGCTTTTCCTCTACTGTATTAGTGCTGAGAATACAGTTGATTTTAGTCTAAAGTATGAAGGAGGCTTGGACGTACACCATTGGTCTGCCATGTCATTCAGTTGCTTTGTGCAAGGAATGCCAGCCATACCTGCACTTAGCACATCTGGCTAATCAGGAATTGCACCGAAAGCCAAGAAGCTCCTGAAACTTGGACTACCTGCAGATACGGCTGTATTTCATTGTGAGTACCATGTGGTTGAGTCCTAGATGACTCCAATGGCACCAGCAAGTAAATATGGTAAACGAAGGATGACTTATTTGTCCACATCAATGGAAATGCACCCTTAGGTCATTTGTGTCTCTCTCCTGTTTGTAGTATCTTGCTGGGATAACATCTCCTCGTATCATTGCAAACACAGAGAAAAAAGTTCTTGCTGTGAAGTAACTGGTCAACTATTTTAGAAATGTGGAGAGCTCTGAGCTTGCATGTGAGAAGCTGTGGTGTCACTGGACTTGACTCACCTTATAGGTTCACTAAGAAGCATCATCCCATCCTCTGAACCATGCTTGGTGTTAAAAGCAGAGGCTTTTAAAATCAACATATTGACAGTATATTAACTTCCTACCTGCTGCTTGTGCCTCAGGAGATCAGTGAAAATGTACAGCAAATCTAAAGATTTGGTGTAAGATATACCATTTAATATGTATATCACAAGGTAAATGCATGAGAGGAAAAAGACCATCAGAACACTTTGAGAGAGAGAGCTTGGCTGAAGTATAGCTTTTAGTAATTTTCCACTTTTGGCTATAGATCACCGTCTTCATTTATGGGGCAGGTATAATAATAATTAATTACTGTCAACTATTTATATAGCTCCAGAGAACTGCAAAGACTTTTTTTTTTCTTTTTTTTTTTCTTTCCCAGAAAATGACAGCTGTGGCACAAGAAACATTAAGATCCATACTAGCTTTAACACAGTAGGGATTACATTGAGCAAAGCATGGTGGGGCAAATTGTAGGCTCCTGGAAAAAAAAATAAAATATGGGAACCTTGCTGCTTGCTGTTGAAGCTGTGCTTTTGCAGTTGAGAGACAGTCAAAAGTATGTCTGCTCTCCACACAGACAACCTCTAACATCCCTGCTGTGTGTGTGCCTATATGACTTCCTCCAGGGCCAAGAGTGCCTTGTGATTTCTTGAGTTGCTGGGCCTGTAAATAGATAGGAAGCATGAAGTATTTTCAGACATTTCCTTGAAGAGTTCCTTAAAGAGTGATGCAGATTAAATCCAACAAGGCTTGGTAATGGCTTTGGGATTTACCTACAAAGAACAGGTAATTAAGCCTAACTTGACGTTTGCTTACATTTCATTAAAAAAAAAAAAGTAATTTAAAGCAATGCCCAAATAGATGTTAATTATGTTTATTTTTTTTTCTTTGTTTATACTTTTAGCATGTTTTTTTTTTTTCTGATTAATCTTTATTATTATTATTATTAATATTATTAATATTATTAATAATAATAATTTTTTTTCCTCCTGTAGTGACTGATCAGGTTAGCGGATTGTTGCAAGATATGTTGTGCTTTTGTTCTTTTTTTCTCTTGTCTTTAAATCTGTTCTTCATGTATTTATTCCTTGTTCATATGGAGAAATAAGCATGTTCATGCTGTGGTAGTGTGTTTTACCTTTGTATAGTATTCAAATTGTTTGCTCACCTCTCTTTTCTCTCCTGCCAACCTCCCATTACTGTGAGCTTGTCCTACGTTTGTTGGAACACACTCAATTAGAAACCTTCCTGCTCCTTTTTTTTTTTTTTTTCTCCGTTCTGTACAATTTCATATTTATTTTGAAGGTTTCTTTTACATATCCCGTCTTGTGGTGGTGTTATCAGCACCTCTTCAGTCCCCAAAAACTGGACAGAAATGGATCATTCCTGGTGCCCCCCTTCCCCCCAAAAGTTGTTTATTATTATTATGATTATTATTAAAACTTCATTCTCTTCAGCTTTACAACAGAAGACAATGCTTTAGTTTCTGGTTTATAATTTAAGAAACAGTTTGGGAGCAGTTTTTCTTAATACTGGTCATACATTCCATAATAAGGTAACCAACCCCCTGGCTAGAGGAGATGTTAAGAGAACATCTTTTCACAGTTCTTTACAACTGATCTGAATTCAAGTACCAGTACTATTTGAAAATCACATTCAAAGTGGGTATCAATGGATTTTTGTCAAAATTAGCTTCTTTGAGGATCACTCTTAATCTGGTATTAATGAAAACTCTGAAATCCTGGATGACCACATGTTGCATGTATGGCATGAGAGGTTGGAAGGTGGCTGGTGTTCAGAAGTGAAAAGTGTCTTGACAAAGTTGAAGAAAACAAGATGCTGTCCAACCAGGACCAGTGCAAAGACCTATGTTAGTCAAGGCTATGTATCTCTATGCATCCTCTGTCTGGAGAGAATGAGGTACAAGAGAATGAGCTGAGAAGTCAGTCAGCTGGAATCACTTGCCTGCAATATCCTGTTAGGAAAAAAACAGAAAAAAATATGTAATGAATCAGAGCTTGTCTATAAGAGATGAGGAAACCATTCTATTCTGGCTGATGATATCATAGTTGAAGAAAAGTCCAGTTTTTAAGTCCATCCTCCAAGAAAGTTTGGATTCACATCTCTCACCATGGCTGTTAGAAACAAGAATGATTGGAGACCAAGAAAATAGTAACCTGCTAGGCAAGACTGACAGAACTGGGCTTATGCAGCTTCAAAGAATATTACAGTGGCAGGGGGTTTAACAAGGTGCTAGTTTTCCAGTGCAAAAGGTGACAGGTTTTCCCTGTATGTGCTGAATAGGTCATTTTTTTTTTTTATATATATATTTTTATTTTTAACTGTAGTAAGGAAAACTGCTTGTTATGGTTTGAAAGGGAAATACTGGAAAAGTTTTCATGGTCTTTTTCAGGCAGTGTCCCTCATCAAAGACCTTTAGGAGGAAATTTGTTACAAGTGATGTGATGAGGGAGAAGTGAGCTTGTACTTGTACAGGAGGATTGACTAGCCAGAGTTCATACTGCTACTGCATTTCTAATACCAAAAGCACACGGCTGTCACTTGATGATTTGACACTGCTCTACTCAGATGTTTTAAATTCTATCTTATGACATGTAGGCGTATTTTTCCTTTTGGTTGGTTGAAAATACCTTCATACCATATATCTTAAGACACTTTGAAGTGTACTATAGACGACTTTAGAGAGACCTAATACACCAAGACCTCTGGGTGTAGTCAATGGGCTTAGTCTATTGAAGTATTTTTCTTCAGACCTCCTTCTTGGATGTGAATGAAATTAATCTGCACAGGGAAACTAAACATTTTGTAGTGAAATAAATTATTCTGCTGCACCTAAGGTAGCATATCTTTGACACATGGGTACAAATCTGGAAGCAAATGGAATCCTACTTTAATATTAGATTAAAATTGCTTGAGGTAATTAGTTAGAATTGCTTAGTTGGAGGTGCTTAGAAATATTGTGGTGGACTTATAAACAGGTGGTCTTATAAACATCTAGATAATCCTTGGGAAAATTTTACTTTTGTTGCAAATTTCTTTAAGATTTTTTTTATCACTCAACTTTCTTTAAACTGAAAGTACAGTCTGTTATAGATCTAAAAAGCAGGATTTACAGGCTTCTTTCAAAGGTAAAGGAATTCTTAGCAATTTAAATGTGAATATATGCATGAGAATGAATGTTGGGAATGTTGACCTGTTGTACTTACATTTTTGTGAGTCCTTTATATCAAATTTATTTTAATCACCTGGCACCCTCTGTTCTTTGCTATTATAATGATTGCCTTGGAAGTCTTATTTTTAAGGAATCAATTTAAAATCAAGATCATCAGGTCCAATATCCTATCAAAGGTAAAAAATATTAAGACATTTTTATGTAGAGAACAATGTTAGAGATGAACAAACATGCACATTCTGATCAAGTGCATCATTCCTTGCCCTTCTCTTCAGTGTCAAACAAGGTTTGTGATCTGTAGGATTAAATTAAACTTCTACAAATGCCAGGTCTTCAAATAATGAGTGCTGTTAGTTTTGGGATAATCTAATGCAAGAGAACGTACCCCTGAAGATTAGAAATTGTAGAGATGTAATTTCTGATTTTCCTGACTTTATTTTTCCACTGATAGGCCATTGAAATGAAAAATGTTTTGTTAACATGAGAATAAATGTCAGAGCTTTCCAAATTGAGTATTAGGGCTTGGGGCTGGCAATTTAAAAGTAAATATTTTCCAAAAAAACAAATCCAGTCTGTTCACTGAGATGAATACTATTCTATTTACAGAACCAATATTGGAGTAGAATTTTGCCTTTAGGATTTATTTAGTAATATTGGTTTCTTCCTGCATTTTTGGCTCTTCATGGATAGTGGGATTAAGGCTGTTGTCAGTGAAATAATTTAGGCAATAATCTAAGCCTTTGCTACTCATACATTTCCTATACTTAGTAATAAGAATGAAATGGCAGTATTTGAATGTAGTGCATTATTTAATATATAATCTACTGTTACTCTACAGAAAGATTGTTGCCCCTTCTGACCTTTTCTTATGCATGCCTGCATGCATGGCCACTGTCTTGATTTTAAATTACCAGTTCAAAGAATTGGCTGATAGCTCAGGAGGAAACCATTTAGACAGGGCTATATAATATGAATGCTCTTCGTTCTCTGTTGTGTTTGTAAATGAAGTAATTCCATTAGTATTTAGGATTAGTAAACTCAGGGGCAGCATCTCCTTGGGGTGTTTGCTCCCAAGGTACAGCACTATTACAACATATTTACACATGAGTTTATTTGGGGTTTGGTTAAATTAGCGACTTTGTTTACAAAAATACCATCCTTCTCTGATCAAGTGAAAGTACACGCCAAATCACAAGTATATCTTAGGCTTCTATGTTGACCTTAATGAGGCTTCAAGATTAATCCAGGAAGCATATGGTATTTTTGTTCTTTTAAATAGCCTTTTACCAGCACTCCTCCACACAGAATGTTCCCACATTTACAGGTATATAGAGCCTTAAAATTTAGTCCTTGAAAACACAGTAATATGGAAGGGGGAGGAGAGAACTGCTAGACTAGGATTGGAGACCTTTGCTTTGTTCTTGGCTCTACCACTGAATTGCTACATCAGAAGAGGGAAGTTACTTATCTGTCATATTTGGTCTCTTTGTGCTGTAAACCCTCCAGATGGTTTTTTTTTTTTTTTTTTTTTTTTTTTTAATATAGCACCTAGCACAGTGGTCCTCTAACCTTAGCAAGAATGCATTTGACAAATTATGTGACACTTTCTCTCCTTGAATTTGCAAACCCACTCAAAGGAAAGTTCTACTTATCATGAGTGCTGGTACTAGAACTGGGTCACAAGCACTCAGAACTCCTTTATCTTTTCAGGTATTTCTGATGGTTTTCTAATGTTTAATTTTAGCACAATTTATAGATTTAAATGCACCACATTTACCATGGAACAATACATTGCAATGATTTTTATTTTTATTTTTATTTGTATTTATTTTTATTTTTATTTTTATTTTATTATTTTTATTTTCAGGAGAAAGCAGTTAATGTTTAACTGTTGAAATCTGTGTACTTTAATTCAAAGTGCAATATTCTTTGTGTTCAGAGATAAACTCATAACTTTGCTGATATGAAAAATACCTTACTACAAAAATCCCCATTGAATACAATGCAGTAGAAATATGAATTATTGCTTATGCTGTTGTATTATTTTGTCCTGTTTGTTTTCACCTCTTTTCATTTGATTGTATTTGACCCTTATTTTCATTTGATAAAAATTGTTGTATGCTTCAGAACTGGCACTCAAAAGCAAGAACTAATCCTCAGGGATGCAAGGCTTTCCGTCGCGATGCACAATCTGCTTCGTGCCACTAATGACAATATAAGACTATTACAAGTGAACTGAATAGATGAATAGTCTTTGCATTAAGGGAAGGAGACTGTCACTCTGCTGGCAGCCCTGTGGAGCGTCACATATCAAAGCTACCACACTGAGCTAATACTGCACTTATCCCGCAGCTATTCCAATGTCCCATATGCACTCACTCTATGCAGGATGGACTTGTGTGCATGAGGGGAGTTGACAATGTGTGAGAAGGAACCGTAGGAGACAAAATGAATGTAACTTTTATCTCTGCTTTTTGCAATAAGAAAACTCATAATAACAGCATATATTTAAGGTCTTATTTTCCCTTCTATTTATTTTAATTGAATAATTAAAAGTTGAAGGAAAATTTTATTGCTTAACAGGGGTAAATAAATTAGCAGAGAAAAAGTAGGAGTGCTGTCCTAAACTGCCTTGAAAACAGGAGAGGAGGTTCTTTGGGAGATTGTGACTATTGAAATTAAATGTATTTTCTGAACTACTGTACTTTTTTTTTTTTTTTTTTCTTTTTCCTAGATCACAAAAAAAAATAACAGTTGTGATTTGTATTTTGTCACTACGTAAAACAAGGATGGTCTGCTGAGAGAATACAGGTAAAACCAAAAAGAAATTGCTGAATGTGTGATAGTTGTGATACTGTAACCTGGTAAATTCTTTAGCTTGAGTTTTAAAGCATATGTAGTTTGAAGTATTTTGGATGTGTAACATTCAAAGGAATATGACCATGTGGCTATGGGTGGTGGGGATCTGGGAGACACTTGGTGCCATTGCTGTGGTGTGTGTCCCATCTCTAAGAAGATAAAAGATTCTCATGGGCTACCTTACAGATGAAATTCAGTCCTGTGGAAGTGTCAGGCTTCAATGCATTTGAAGATGTGTGTGTTGTTCCCACATGCTCTTTCAGATTAAAAACCCCTTCAATTATAATTATTTTTTAAATTTAAATTTGCCCATTATATCTAAGATTTTCTTTTTCTCCAATAACGTGGTATTGCTGGTTTATTTTTAAACCCTCAAATATCTAGTGAAAAAAAATAGAAGCCTGGACAGCCAGAAGAAATTCCTATAATATAGATTTTGAATTTTACCATTTATCTTGTAGGAAGTAGCTAAAAGACAACCAAATTCTAGGCTTAAGCAGTCATAAGTGGGTGACATTTTCTGTGAGTGGAAATCTTTGAATGAATTTAAGAGTTTAAGCAGACAAGGTTAATTAAGTTAAACCAATGCTAGTACTGGTGCAATACTAGCCTGTATACTTGACACGCTGAAAAATCATAGTGTAGTGTTTTTATGCTTATTAACAGTAGAATAAGGAAGCTTTTTTTTTTTTTTTTTTTTTTTTTTTTTTTTTTTTATTTTTATTTTTTTAGCTAAAGCCAGCACGAGTTTTCCATGTAAATAATACTTGTTTCTCCCTTTTCCAGCCCCACCTTTAAACCGCCTGTGAATTCAGGTTGTGGTGACACCCTGTTACACATTTCCAGCAGTTTCAGGCATTGCCCTGCTGTGGCTTGTTGATTCCTGTTTGTGTCGTCCTGTCGGCTGAGGCTCATTATACCTAATTACTCAACTCCTGATCAAGACAAGGTTATGTTTCTCCTGTGACAAGGCTTCAGCCGCCTCAAGCAGCAGTGTTACATGGGCTGTGGAGATCCAGTTATTGGTCTCAGCATAAGGTACTGCATTATTTTGGAGTGCTGAAGCCAGCCAACGCAGTACTGAAGTTGAATATGCTCATGTCACCGTCAGCTGCAATCATCAGTACCCACTAGGTTCACTGAACTTGCATCCTTTTTTTTCATTCACTGCCCTCCTATACAGCCTTTCATGCCAGTCCTCTTGTGATGAAGACATGTCTCTTGGCATACTACTGACCTGTGCCTTAAAGGTAGTAAACTCCCGCCCCTGCAACTCTGCTCAGGAATCACCCAGCTCTAATGACATAATTCCTTATCTACAGTCTAAATATATTTATGGTGACTTTATACTTGTTTTTGTTTTAATACAGTCTACTAGCTTTGAGAGATTTTCCTCTTCACCAGGGCTCATTCTTTGCAATTAGACACAGCAGTCATACCACACATCAGACTTTTTATCAAGCTAATCAAAGCATTTTCTGGTCTTCCCTGCACAGTAGGCTTTTCATAATTTTTATCTGCATGCTCTGCAAGTATTTCTGCTGAAATTCAACCGGAAGAATAAAGCTGGACAATCTTTCTCCTGTTTTTCATAATTCCTCCCATCCTTCCGTCTGCCTCTTCCCCTCCCTTTCCTTGCGTTATTCTGCCTTTGTCCCTATGAAATTTGTCATCCACTAAACCTAAAACAGTTTCTAATTTTAGGTTTCCTGTGACAGCAGTTATGAAATGTCTCAGATGAAAATGGCCAGAGGCATGGCCCTGCACCCACTGTAGAGATGCCACCTTGGTACAGTTGGTGCAGCAGGTAGGGTTTCTCTGATGGCAAACAAGACATGCATGGTAAGGAGAAAATACTGGTAGCTCACTCTTATTGCTCCCATTCATTTGAAATCACAGCTGGGCTGGCCTCAGCCTCTGCTCCTTTTCTGATAGGAAGTAAAAGTTGGTTCAGATTATGCAACTTTTGATTCAGCCTTTTGACTATTGAATTAAAGCTAAAGAGCCTGCCAAGGGAGGCGGGGAAGCCAGATTGGAGGAGGAGGAGGTGAGAGGTGGGAGAGGGGGAAGCAGAGAGAGGAGTGTGGAAAGTCTTAAAGCCAAGAAACTTGAAGAAATGGGGGGTGGGGGGAACTAGTAGGAGAAGTAAGAGTTATTTTCAGATCATTCTCTCTGTAGTTGGCAACATTTTTAATTAGAAACTATTTTTTTTGGTATACTTTAGAGGGAATTAGTTAATGAGCCATTGTCCTAGCCCTCCCCCCTTCTCTCTCTCTTCTCCCCACTTCCCCCCATCCACCCAGCAGCATCAAAGGGCCTTTTCAAAACCACAGCAGCATCATATGCTGTGCTCTGCCGAAGAAGCATCACTCCTGTGGGCAAAGCACATTGCTCCCGGCAGCACCCGGCCTCTGGCATCATCTCTGATAACCTGCCTGAAGCATGGTGATCGCCTGGCATGACATATGTGCTCTCCTGCCTTGTCATGTGGAGACATGCTCATTCCTGCTGGGTGCATTTCTGGAGACAGTAGCTAGAGGTCCAGTTCTGCTGTCTAATATTAGATATAGAGAAAGCTTCCTAATGTTTTTGGCAGGCAATGCCTGGCAGGAGCAATTCTGGCTCTTCCACTTCTCCACTCAAGCCTCTTCAATAGTTTCTGTATCTGTTTGATTCATTTGGCTGTTAAATGAGTGTAGCAATTGTACAAGGCTTGAAAGTTTCTTTATAACTGTTACCTTGAGCGGGTTCGTTTGCTGGAGTCAGTAGAAGCATCAGTAAGCCATAAATCCCAGCAGATGATCCAGCCTGTAGTATTAAATTCAGACTAAATAACATGCTTTGTCAGTGTCCTTTGGCATGTGAGATCACAAATGAGTTTATATACATAACAGAATGGTTTAAATTTCCACAGAAACATATTGCTGATTGAATAGAAGGTGGATAAGAATGAGCTGGGATGTTGCACACCATTTTACTTCAGGAAATGAAAACACTTCAATTCAACCACTCAATTAAACTAAAGAAAGCACTTAGGTGGGTGGAATTCAGCTACTTACTTTTGGCACTGAACATACCAAAGGAAAGGGATAATACCCTTTCCTTTGTCTTCTTAAGTAGTGTTAAATATTGGGAAAAAAACAGGGTTTTCATTGATATAATGATTTTAATTGGGAAAAAGCTATTTTGCTGAGTGTTTTTTTTTGTTGTTTGTTTGTTTGTTTGTTTGTTTGTTTGTTTGTTTGTTTTTTTTTTTAAGTCTTTTGTAAAAGGAAAAACTTTGGGTTTGAACTTTTTGGCTTTAAATTTGGGGATTTTCGTATTGTTATTAGTGTTTGTAAAAACATGGTGATGTTTGATAGCAGAGCAGTAGAACAACAAATTAGACCAATTTGTTTCCTATAACAATTTAGAGGCCTTGGAGATAAATGTAGCTAATAAGCATTGGACTCAGTAATGCCAGTGGAAATCAGTCTTTCTGCTTGATGAAGGAAAGCTCTCTGTCAAGGGCTTGTTGGAAAACCAACCTCAAATACAACATTGCTATTTTGTGTAGTTACAAATTGTAGTAATACTATTCATATTGATTATTGCTGTACTAAACACCATAATCCATCTTAAAACTGGGAATTCCCATAAGAAAACAGTATTCAATATTTGGCTTATGTATCTGGTTTGGCTTAGTCATGTACAACAGAGACCGTGTTTCCCTTACCTGTTCTGTCTTCAGTGTTGTTGCTTTTCATGTTGTGAAACGCATACTTCATTCCACATTTTTAGAAGCCCAGATCAGATCAGTTGACAATTTTTAATTCACAGGAATCTTCTACAGAAACTGAGCATATTCAGAAAAAAATGGCAAATATGGTCAATAGTAACTTTATGCCTTCCTGGACAAAAGAGTAATATGAGGCAAAGCTCTTTTTTTTTTTTTTTTTTTTTTTTTTTTTTTTTTTTTTTATATATATATATAGTTATATATATATATTTATTATCATTATTTTTTTATTTAATGAGGCCACAGAATATGAATTTCTGCTGAGAGCTGCACAGAGCATAGGCTTGTGGCTGACTGTAAATGACCACTAAAAACTTTGCTTGAAGTAGAACTTTCTGCTTGGTCAGTTGTGTAGATTTCAGTCCCAAATTGCTCCTTGTTAACACAGTAAAGAAAGGTGTAAGGGTAAAGGCAGCAGAAGGCTTTCTTTGTTAGCTTTCCTCATGTTCATTTGATCAATAATGCTGTCTTGATGTGCTGTTTTAGAGCAGACTGTTGGTATCTGCTCACTGCCTGCTGATGTATGCTTGTTACCATCTCCCACCTTGACCACAGCAAAGGGATAGAGGAGATACTGCTTCTGTATGTATGGATATTACTAATAGTGACTTGCTTTAACTTCATCTTTTAGGTTTCTAAATACTACCAGAAAAATTGTCATTTAATAAACAGTGATCTCATTAAATTAAATTAGGTTTCTTCATTCACGTTGTCATAAAGTGTTATGCACTGCATATAAAAACAACAGAACCAAAAACAAATGTGAACCTAATAAATTGTCCATGCAGATTACATGCTGTTGGGAGAGCTGCCTTTGCATTTCTTTTCCACTCTACACTTAAGTTTATAATTTGCAAAAGAGTCCTTAAGGAAGAGGAACACATATGGTGACCTTCTGAACTTGCATGGTTTGGGCTACAGTTGAGGTGCTGAAGCATCTTTAATCTTTCAAGGAAACAATGGCATATAAATCAAAGTTCTATTGACATCTGGTTAAACTAGGTGCTCAAGGCCTAAATTCGCAATGCAGGCAGGTTTCCTAACTGCCTAGAAAGAAGGGAGATATTATCTGCAACCTGTATGTTGTTCCTATGCATTTTTTTGCTACTTTCTTGTGGTTGTTTGAACTCCCTTCAATGCAAGTAGATAATCAGCAAATAGTGAAAGCATGGGGAAAACACCTTTCTGCTTTATAATCCTGGTTTGGTAAGGATGTGTTTAGATGAAGAAGAAAAACCAAAAACAACAGCAAAAATCCAAAAACCAACCTGTGAAATAACTTGTGGTAACAGTCACGGGGACAAGGGGGGGCTACATAACAGTTTTTCAAACTACGTAAACTTATTATATTCAAGAATATTTTTATGCATGTGATTAACAGCAGTCTGTCAGACAGAAAGTAAGAGCTTTGGGTTAAAAAAATGAAAAAAAACAACACCACCACAATAACAACAACAAAACATCCTGATTGTTATAGGAAGAACCTATGGGATAAGGTATTTTAAGCATACACAAAGGCAGCAAAACTGCTAAAAATCCCTTTTAGAGTATTCATGACAGACTCGAAAGTGAGTAAAGAAGAACTGCAAAACTAATAATAACGGTGAAAAAAAAAACAAACAAAAAAAACAGAAAACAAAACAAAAAAAATTTGTTTGTCTCATGGGAAGGGAAGGTGGTTTCTCTGAGACAGTCTCCCCTTTCCAGCACAGGAGCACTAGGGCTGTGGTGCCTGTTTCTGCATAGCTGCAGGGGCTGATTCCTCCTGGCACAGCTCCTTGCACGGACAAATTTCTACAGTATTGTGTGGGCATGTGGAATTGCAAGTAAAGGGAAGGAGAAGGAGAGGGAGGGATTTTACCCAGAAAGATCTGAGATTTGACTTGTATGTGGACTATATGGTTGGGCCATCTCTTTTCAAATAAAGTAAGAACTTAAGGACTGTCAGGTTTGTTGATTTCCCTTTGCCAGCACTTTCTAATAGTTTGAGGTATACTAAGGTTTACGTATTTCATTTATCTGCACAGTGAAACATGTACGTGATCCAGCTAGGTTACAGAAGCATGTAATAACTTTCAGATGTCGAAACAGCTGGCACTTAGACTCAGTTGTTTCTCCCTAAATGTTAGATTTCAGCTCTCCACTTAGTGCAGGTGAGGAACATTAGCTTGTAGCCTTTTTGGTATGATAACAGTCATACTCTGTCTGTAGTACACTTTCAACATATTGGGCTAAAATGTCCATAAATGTAACTACCGAGTCTTTCAGGATCTGGACTCTTTCTGATTTAGCTTGCGCTCTCCATGTCAGCATAAGCTGTGCTGAATCCTGAGATCCATCAGCCATATGATAGTCATCTGAAGTGGTTGGTGCATGGGTGGATACAGTCTTTAGCAAGTGACAAGACATACTGGGTGCGCACACTAGATTAACATCATACATGTCTTAATGGCTGTGGTTTTCCTGATTTTATAACTTAAAAGACTTTGAAATTTGAGGATAGAAGGGAAATAAAGAAATTAAGTGCTTACTTTTTTTTTTGATAAATTCTGTGAAGTCTGACAGTGGATACTTTAAAGCCCAAATCAGAGGTAGCTGTATCACCTTTGGTCAGAATTACACATTTTTCTCACTTTAGTTGGAATAGTAATCTTTAATAGAATTTGCTCAATTCATCATAATCATTCTCTTCCTGGGAATGTTAAGACTGCATATGATACTGCTTTAAGATATGAACATTCCTCACCCTTACCCAATCTATGGAAAATTGAGGAATAAGAGTCAAATCATCAAGAGATCCATAATATCTAACGGCTTTTTATGTTTTACTATTTCCTAGTAATATAAAATGAGAGTTAATATTATTATTATTATTATATTTTTTTTACACCCACAAACAATAACATCCATGAAATGAGTTCTAGTTCATGTATCTTAAATATCATAAGGAGTATATCCAAGGCAGATCTTTCTGGTTGTTGAAATAATACACATAGAAGTTTTGTCTGAGATGAGATGGTGTGAAGTGCCACTCCAAACGGAAAAAACAGTGATACTGCCAAGTACTGGTGGAGGAGTGGTATAAGATACCTGGGAAGGTTGAAATAAAGTAAAGACAAGAAGCTGTTAGTTCTTTCCAAGAATCTTAGAAATGTCCCAGGTAAGTGCCTAGGGCAAGTCTGAGTCTATTATGCTAGTAATGTGCTGGATAACTATATTCAGCAGGCTAAGAAGCACTCATCCACTTAGATTTATAGCCAGTTTTGAAGGCTTATCTCTGTGAACTTAACAGTTTAGCTTGTTCTTCAGCAACATTCATTCATCACAGAAATGAAAATCCTAACAATGGTGGGTCATTCTAAGAATCAATGGATTATGAATTGACAGAAAATTGACAAAAAACAGAGATGAGAACTTTTTGAATGAAAACCTTCGGTTCTGCTTCTCCACTCTCTAGACATTCAAATCTGGCACATGCAAACAAAGGTAGGATTGCTTCTTTCCTTTTACTTGTGGATCAGAGGCAAGCAATCCACAGACAGTAAGGGCTGCATTGGTACATTGCTTGGGTGAATGGGTAATCGGGCATAGTTTCTCTGTTGCTCAAACCACACAGAAATTTCAATATTTAGAAATAAAACTTGGTGTCACTGAAGCACATAATAAAGCACCCTCATCTAGAAAATGGGTAGAATATTTCCTGTGGTTAATAGTGTCAGGAACCAGATTAATTAATTAACTATTTTTTTTTTTTGGGTGAGCTGTAGCGTCCTGGTAATCTTTAAGGAGTACTCCATACAAAGTATTTTTTACAGATGGGAGCTCTACATATATCCCCACTCTGCAGGTCACAAAAGGAAGGATATATGCAGGCTTTGTTTCATTGTTCAGATTTCCATCTGCATGTACAGCATGCGTGGGTGTAAATCATCACAAATTCTGGTTTGGTGCACAGTCTTGGAAAATCTACAACTCTGTAAAAGGAACCTGCGAGTTGTTGACAGCCAGCTCTTTCTGGCACTTGATGGGAAAAAATCAAACAAAATCAAGACATTTGAGAGGATAGTATAATATGGTAGAATAATCAGCTCCTCTCCTAGTGACTGCTTATCTTTTCTCTTAATAACTGGAGTGATTTGTCTTTATGTTGGGGCAAATTCATTGAGTTTGCACCAAGATGATGCAGCTGCTAATCAGCTATTGCTTTCATACAGTAACACTAGGAACAAGCCAAAATGAATAATAGCTTTAATTCCTTTATTCTGCAACCTGTGGATTCAGGATAGGAAAAATCATTTATTGGCACAGTGGGTTTCACCTCTGGGCCTGTGTTTTGGTTTAGATCACCAATGGATAAGTTTGTGGGTCCCTATCTACCCATGAGCCATGAACGTTTGAGATGGAAAAGTATTATTAGTACATGTTTCTCACCCTTGCCAAAGCAAAATTTTCCCCTATAAATCCCTAGCAGACATTTGCTACAACAGAAAGCACCACATAACTTGGCACATTTGAGCTTCTGCTCCAGAGCACTCCAGATGTGAAGTAATGCATATGTTGTGCTTGTGAAATAATATGCATTGGTATTCTAGGGCTGTGTTTACAGACATGAGACCTCCTTGAGCAAATCCTTACAGGATTGTGCTCTTCTGTTTTGAGGTTTGCTGCATGGATGTGCGATATGTTATGTGATTTTGTACAAATGTGGATCTGTTTAGTTTTATTGGTCTCTCCTTTTCATGAATGTCAATTTCAAAAGAGAGATATGGGAGAAGTTATCCTCTGAAAATTCTTAAAATAAAACATCTCTTGTAGCATGACCCATAATATAAGCAAATATCCAAGGTACAGATTTTTTTTATTTTTTATTTTTTCCTTGGATTTCATAAACCCAGAACAACAGCGAGGTATAACAAAAGGTTAACCACTGTTCTATTTTTTTCCTGTCTTTCTATTCTCCTCTGTATCATCCTGTTGGTTTTGTTTGTTTACGTGTTTGGTCTTTTGCTAGTTTATTATACTTTCTTGTTTCTGTATACCAGATACACTATACTGCCATTGTTCCTACAAGATGATTTAATAATGGAAGTACACTCTATGCATAACTAGATGTTGAAAATAGTGTGATTGGGCAATTAATAATCATTCTACACCTCAGGCCAAAATTCTTATGATTAAACACACCTCTTCAACATGTAACATCTATAACTCAGATAATTCCAGCCTGCTTTTTCAGAATTGAAATTTCAGAAATGCTCCTTATCTTTTGGTCATGGTTGGGACTAAGACATTTCAGTTCTGAGAAATACTCACTAGCATGTTTAAAGCCCTCTGATAATTATAAATTAGGCATTTCCACATTTTCTTACCTGTAAAAATATGTTGGATTCTGGACATACGTCTGGGAAGGGGCTGGAAAGTCAGCATAGGGGCTGGTACAGAATACACAGAAGTCTACTGCCAAAAGTCTACTGCCAAATGTGGCTGGAGGCACAGCTATCTAATTTTGCATGAAGTAATTGAACAGCTTCAGGAGAAGCAATTGGTGTAGCTTCACCATAGATATGCCTGTTTCTGGCTAGTTAAGGACCTAGTAGGGGAAAATGTGTTCAACCTTCTTAAGGCAAAAGGGAAATCTGCAATTGCCTTTCCCACCTTCTGCTATTGTGCCATGAAAGCCCATTAACAAAATGATTTGCCACCTGTCATGTCCCTACCATACATACATACAGGAGGACAAGAACTCTTTAAAACATGCTTGAAAAGACATCTGCAGGGACAAAATACTCATCTCTTTGGTGGCAATGAAGCCTGCACCTTTGGAAAAGCTAGGCATATATTTGAGAAAGCCTGCAGTCTAGCAATGATTCATTCAGATGTTACCAATCCAGAGGGTACCATCCACATACAACCTCTAATCTGTAGATCTTTCACTGGTTTAAAAGAGGTCTTACTATGCAACAATTGTTTAAATTAAGATATTTTAGAAACTACCTTAGGAAAACTAGAAGAAAATTTCCTAAGACACCCAGTCATCCTGTGTCCCATCACCCCTTCCCCCTATCCCCATCTCCTTCAGTTCTTCTCTACTTTTGTTTCTTTTGTTATAAAGCTAATCACAGTTCCACACATATTCTGACTCAGTGGTAATTAAGAATTAAGCAACAAAACCTGGTGCATCATACATTGCTTTGACATTCAGGGTTCTGACAGAGAGGGAGAAAGGATCACTGCAAAAATACAGTATTCAGTAATCAATTGTATTCTTAAATGTATTATTGTGTGACATACCTGTGCAAATGAAAAAAGCTAGAGAGTGTTTTCTTTTTTTTTTTTTTCTTTTTTTTTTTTTTTGTCTATTAATTTTTTGAATTCTAATTAAAGAAATAATAAAAAGAACTGAATGAAACATGTTGGATTACTTCCCGTTCCAACGGCAAAAGGAAAACAAACCCAATCCCTGCAACTGCTGTATGAAGGGCTATACTATGTATTTATATACTACTGAATGGGGCTGCCTGGGTTCATTGACCCCAGTCTGGCTGGTGCTAAATGTACAGAAATAAACCCATCCCCAAAAGATTGTAATCAAAGGATAAAACATGAAACAGATGGCTGGTCCTGCATGGGGAATGTTAAAAATAAGAGGAAATTGACTGGCACAGTAGGCAGTGGTCTCGGCACACCAGCTGCTTAACCATGGACAATTTTTGTAAAGCATCATGGCAGAGGAGGATTTTTAAGATTAGTGTTGAAATAGGAAAATGAAGTGCTTCTTTGTGTTTACAGGGAGCCCCGTGTTCTTTTGGGCAATGAGAATGAAAGCACAAAAGAAGTGTCTGTTGCTGAGTGATTGGAGTCCTTGGTATCTCAGTGGTGTAAGAGGAGTGATAACCAGGACACAGGTGAACCATGTAAGTGGTGAACACAAGCTGAAGATTACAGCAGGTTAAAGAAAGGGGAACTGTGTGGGCTGCAAGGAAGTTGGCACGATCAAAGTGGTGGACTCGGGATAGCTTTCGGGGAGTGATATCCCTCTAGTAGCTTTGTGTAGCCATGACTGACTTCAGCCTTAACCTGATTTTGACTAGAGTAGTCAAGATGGAAAAGGCAAAACTGGACAAGACTGCTCAGTGACCAGATGTTTAAGAAAGACCTGCCAGAAATTTATGTTAACTGTATCAACTTCTTCAAAGTGGGCACCATACAAGCAGCACAGTACTTTTGGCTGCAGTCATGAAAATGTCACTGTCGGTGTTATAAAGCGCAACAGTACATTCCATATTTGTGAAGACAGATAATAGAGCAAGAAAAATGATTAGCATGCTTCTCACTTTGACCTCTTCATATACAGCTTCAAAAAATATCTTGCTCTTAACTAGTCATTTTTGTACAGCTTCACTGAACTTCTGCATTGTTTTCCTTTACTCCGGAGCTTTTTCTCTGTGAAGGGACTTTCTAGCCCCCTGTTCTTCCAATATGTGGTATGGGAAGATGTCTGCTTGAGAATCCAGCAGCTACACAAAACTGGGTCAGGTAGCTTGAACTATTTTTAAAATGATAATCTCCTTTTTCCTTCAGTTCTGCTATTTCCAATAGGTATTACAGTCTGTTTTAGTAGTAAACTGGCTCATTTCAGTCAGTGCTGTATAGACTTAATTCTGTGGAAAAAAAAAAAAAAAAAAGAGGAAAAAAAAAAAAATGAAATGATGTGCTTCAGAAGTCTGAATTACCAGATCTCTCCTAATTGGTGAAAGAGAATGCTGAGTATGGATGGCAGATGTTTCCTTAATTAATATCCTACTGGGTTAATCAGCAGAACCTTGGGAGCTGCTATGAGACTTTTGATGTGTTCACAGAATCCAAGCCTTGATCTATAGACTTTAAACTCATACTCATAACTGCTTGAGCTATTTGCCTATGTGATACTTGCAAACAGTAGAGAATCTTCAGTCAGAAGTTGTCTTTTGTATAACCTAATTCTGTGAACATTTCAATGACATTTGTGTTTAAAATTTACAGTAAATCTTGCATGCAAATTGAGCTCCTCTCTAAATTTGAGATTTCTTACAGGTTTTAAAAAATTGACTTATTCACAGTTCAGAATGTTTGCCTTTCAATCTCCTAAGAACTCAATACACTATTTTTAATTTTGTGAAGTCTGTGTTTTACCATAAGTAGGTTTGATACTCAGAAAATTTGTCACGGACCTAATGGCACTCATTAGAACCGCATGTGCTCTCACTGAAAATAGAGCTAAGTCAGGAGGAAAAATTGCAATCTAACTTTCACAGGCTGAAAACTTGGAAAAAGGCAGTCACTCACAAGTTTTTTGTTTTCCACTAAGTTTTTCTGTATCTTCTGAGAGCTAAAAATTTGAAATTTTCACCAAAATAACAATAAAATGGGATAAAGATTTTTTTTTTCTTCCTTCTGAATTTCTCATTTTGCAAATATCCATCTTCTAAACATTAAAGTTTTAATCAAGATGTTAACATCTTCTGGAAAATGGTAAAGGTAACATCCCCACAGGCTCTGGTAATAAACTACCCTATATAGCTGAGTATGAGAGGGGATGAAGGAGGACTGAGTGCAAGGAATGCTGCAGAAAAACTCATTTTGTACCTGAGTTAGTAATGAGTTCACACTGTGGAAAAATACCTGTGGGCTTTCAAAGTGTCATAGGACAGCTTTAAGTGTCCACAGATGGAAGGAGCTCATTTGGTGGCTTGGATTAGTTTCTCTTTCTTTCTCCCCTGTATGTTCTACTGTACTTTCCTAACCAAATCCTTAGCCATTCCTTTGAAAGCTACTGAGATTATAATGAGCTACTGCGTTGTATTTCTGTATGGTACTGTATGATACAACTGTGTGTAAAAGCAGAATTTGGCTGTTATCTGGGTCACTGTTTTTTCCTGGAGCAAACTCACACCTGTAAGTACATTTTCTGGAGCTAAGACTGGGCAGCAGGGGATGTGGCATAGCAGGGCAGTAAGAGGGGCAGCACAGAATCCTCTCCTTGAACAGTTCAGAATTTGCTTTACATGGATAGTTTGTGCAAAGGAACCACCTAGACATTTATTACTATTATTATGTATTTATTTATTTATTATTATTATTATTTTAGTGGGCACCTCTTCTACCTGTCTCTACCCAATTCAATCCACAGCAGTATGTTCTGCAGAGTAAAACTCCATCACGCACAGGAGAGGATGAACCCTGACTTCCTTTCCTAATCCTGCTCTTACTCTTCTGGAGCAGAATTACATCAAGCATGTCTTGGAAACTTCAGCAACCGCAAAGTGGAGGCAAAACTTGCCCTCAGTGAGTAGGAAGTAGAAATAAATGTTATACTAACCAAAAGGGTGTTTTTGGAAGGACATGCCACCTACAATAATAGGGAAGAATATTGGTTCTCACTGGCTCGCCTTATTATTTTAAGCTGTTCTTTGCTCTTTTCCTCACTAGCTCACATCCCACTAGCTGTTTACAGTTATTTCACACATCTTATGCCAGCCTTATGCCATTCATTCTGTTGGGACCTGCTTGAAACCTCCTCCAAAACTTACTGCTATAGATTTTTTTTTAAAGAAAATTCTTAGCTCCTGCCCATCAAAACTGATTCCCCTACAGGCGAAAAAAAATTACATCATTTCATATATAAAACATGTCAATGATTATGTAAGATCTTAGTACTAGTCTTATTCCCTGTGTTCCTCCTCTTTGTTAACAGCAGTCAGGTTTCTAAACTTTGCTTGTAGGCTCTAACATTGGGACTATAGACCTGCTTCTTCTTTGTTTTAAGGTCACTTTTTACTGATGCCATACATTTATTCTCCAGCATGCTCCTGTATAGGCAGTGACAAATGGGCAAGAGATAAGCTCAGGGTCTTGCCTTCCTTTTGTAGCATTTAAGAGATGTGGGTCTCAATTTCTAGAGAGACTGCCATCCCCTCCCAAGTAAATGCGTATGACTGAGGGCATTTTTTACCACTTAAATCCACTCATTGCAGGGCAGGATTCATTTTGTTATAAATGATACTATTGCGTCATTTGGGGTGGGACAGGGGTAGATTCTTCCAGTACAGTAACTGATGAAGAAATAAAATGGAATGTTCTTTAGCACTGAAGTAAACCAGAAATATTTTCTCCAACTGGCTTGAAAAGATGTAACAATTCAGCATATGATTTTAATTAATGTCCATGTAACTAAAAATGTATTTAATTCACAATAGCATTACAAGAAAACATATTGACATCTAATTATGGATCATAGAATTTGCTGCAGAGAAACTGTAGTGCATCTGTTCAATGAAACACAATCATGGAGAATGCTAAATGGCAAAATATAATGAAAATGTGAACCAATACACAAATGAGGCCATTAAATACATCAGTGTGAAACAAAGTGGGGATATTCAAGAGGAGAGCTCATGCATGGGGTTTGGTAGATAATACAAAGTAATATTGTCTACTAAGGGTTTTTTTCTTATTATTTTCTTGTGAATAGCAGGATTTCAGCTGCTGGGGTTTCTCAATGGAGACTGCTATTTCCAAGTTAACATGAAAATGCTTGATGCTTAGCTGACAATTGGCAAAATAATTCTCATGACTCCTCACAATAAATGCTTCATTTGTTGCAGCTATTTTGTCAGTTCTTGTGCTGACAAGATCTTCCTTCTAAATACCAGTTTTACCTTAGCAAGCTGATTTATCTATCCTTATATACACCCTTCATAAGGATTGGAAAAAAGCAGGAAAGCAGAAATCAGGATTGGAATCAAAAATATTTTTTTTTTTCCCTCTTGTTCATGAACCCTGATAGTTAGGAACAAAACTGAACTAAATGCTGTATCAATGAACACTTCTGTTTGGACAAGCTATTAAAACAGTCAAGCCTGAAATATCTTTTAACTTCCAGTTTCAGAAATCCTCTTTACCACATTCTCTTTTGCCATGGTGTAAACCAGGACAAACGAGGACTCAGAGAAATACATATATTGAATGGGATCACAAGAGAAAAGTTTTCAAGTAGGATCATTTTTGGATCACTTTTGACTAATTTCTACCAGCCCTATTTGGATTATTAAACTAGCGTACAATATTAAGCAGAGAAAAATGTGTTTTAAAGTCATCAAATAGGATCCTTTGCTCCTGAAATCTCAGCTTACTCATCGAGGAACAAAAGCATTATGCAAGATAGGCGCTGATCACAACTGAATTACAGAGCTTGAGGAGCTGTTCTTCCAGTAAAGAAAACTGAAAAAAGATCAATGCAATTTTTATTTTGAATACAGACATTGAAAAGACCTTTAATCCTGCTGCTATGGAGATTTTTTTAAATTTATATATATATATATATATTTTAATATGATGACACAGAACCTTACATTAAATTAAGTAGTAGAGGGGGTTTGTTTAGTCAGGTGTACATGCAGCTCTCAACATGGTAACCAAATGCCTTATACATGTACACAACCATTACACAGCACACATATCCTCAGTGACAACCCTAGCTACAATACAGCTTCAGGGATGGAAAAGATTAGAGCTGATTAAACTGTCTGTTTGCCTTAGTCTATCAACCTAAACAAGACAGTGATTAGACTGTCATCATCTCCAAACAAGCCACTTTGATGGACACATTATTTCCAGTGGTGCTTGCAGTGAAATAAATACAGGTATGTTTCTCACCATTAAAATGGAGGCCAAATTTCTCTCTCCTTTTCCAGTCAGATTACATTGAACAGTTTGGTCAGCAACACATGCTTTACTGATTGACTTTTTTCTCTTCTAAGCATGAGGGTGAGAGTGATCTGCTAGGTATTCATTGTACATATGCAAGAAATTCAGAACCACAGCCTATCTCCTCCAGTGTCCTTTCATTTTCTTCCATCTCTTCCCATCTGCTGCAGTACAGCTTTCATTTTGTAGACTATTGTTATTGCTGGAATTCTGAAACAGCTAAATAGCTATACACACTTTCAGTTATATGTTTTTGGGGAGGCAATGAAAAGAAGTGTCTTGGGAATATCTGGGTAGATTCTTCTGATGTTGATCAGGGATTTAAGGTATGATAAATATTTGATTTTCCTCTGAGTCCGTTGTTGGTCTGTGAAGAAATAAAAGAAGGAATTTTAAGGTTTTGGACCCATGATGGAAAGCACTGAGTATTAAAATCTCAGTTTTCAGGAGAATATATAAAGGCCCACAATAATACATGGCACATCAACACATGGAGAGAAATTCTGAGCTTATTGCTAAACAAGGCCAACCACTTTCCATTTCCTTGCTGAAGTCATGTCAAGTCAAGAGTCTGAGATCTAAAATTCTCCCTCTCTCTCTCTCTCTTCTCTATCTTTTTTTTTTTTTTTTTTTTTTTTTTTTCCCAAGGGAAGTGGTGCAAAAATATTTAGTAGCACCAGAATCACTAGTACCTAGGATTCCTTGACCCTGTCCAGAGGTCAGATTATTGCTGAATATTTTGAAATGTTTACATCAAGAGACATAAGACTGACTTATTTGTCATGTGTTGCAGGGAAATTTAGGCAGTTTTGAAGTTCAAAGTATTCTGTCTTGAACTATTTGTTTTTCTTCAGAAGACATTGTCCAAAAAATAGAAAATACCTTGAAGACAAATCATGAATAATGCTCTGTGAATAAGCCCCCTTTCTAGATGTGATAAAAGCCTCTGGGAAATGCTATTCTAGATAAGATACCCCCCAAAAAGCTTTAGGAAATAGTGAAGACTTCCAGTTTATTTAAAAAGCCAATAAGTGATTGTATCTATCTATAACAAATATTTTAAAGGAAAATACTTGATCTGAAATTTGAAACCTGCTGTTTTCTATACATTTAAGCTGAGCTTATGATCCTAAGAGTTATACAAGTGTTGCAGTACTTTTCGAAACAAAGACCTTTCATAAATTAAATGTACTCAGTTTTAAAAATGTTTTCTCAAAAATAGGGGTTTAGCCATGCTACAAATGTGAAATGAACCTAGTTCTTTAAAATGTATTTCACTTAACCTGGCAGTCTAGTTTAATAGTGGAAGAGAATCTTCTTAAACCAAAATATTCCATCTAAATACCAGGTGAACATTAGCTGCATTTTTAAGAAAATAATAAATAAATAATTAAATAAACAAACAGGTATTGGAAATCCTAGAAATAACATTTGAAAAATGAAAAAGTCTTTGAAATTGAAATAGAAAAAAAAAAAGGAAAAAAAAAAGCGCATTTAACATTGGCTTATAAAATACCTGTTATTAAATCCTACCCCCTCACTTTTCTTTTGGTATTGTAGGCAAAGAGAAACAATGTCTCTCTGTGGACCTGTGGTATCAAATCTACCACATCACTGACAGGTATATTCTGCTTTGAATCATATCGGAGATCTTTGAGAGCAATTCTTGCAGAACCCTCAGCTGCAATTGAATCTCTTGGTCACAAATGCGTAGTTAACTTTGAGATCTGCCTTAGAGAATAAAGGTCACAACCTTATTACTGAATGCAGATGGATTAAAGCACTTTTGGCTACTGCAGCTTCCCTGGGAAACCAGGAGGAGCTCTGAAAGAGACCCTAGACATCATGGTGATAAGCATACTTGTAATGAATGGACAGAGAAACTATAAACATTATTGGAAAGAATTAATATTGTGCAACTTCTATCAGATCCTCTGGAGGGGATAAAGAAGCTAGTAAAAGTCATGTGAAAAACTGGCAAGAGAAAGCAGTGCTCATCATGTGTATTCAAGCTATGGATCTCCTGACTAAACCAGCGTGTGAACACCAAGACAACATGCAACCATAGGAAAGCTGCAAAGCAATCTGCTGGAGCTTATTTTTTAAATGAATATTACCTGTGGTTCAAGAAGACCCTGAGATGAAAAGATCTGGGGACCTACAGAGAGTTGGGGATGTATTCCATACTCTCCAGTTCTAAGCTTTCCTCTGTAGTAACTTCCAAATACCATAGCAAATGTAATACTTAGCAAGATAACTCTTGGTCTGATCCAGAAGGGCTTTTCTTGCCTGTTTGTTTTCAGCGTATCTTCTCTGTCTGCATACATAACTTATTTCATGATTTTTTTATTTTTTTTTTGCTAACTACCTCTTTTCTCCCACCAGTACTGTACAGTCATTATAGAAAATGGGTACTCAAATTCATCACTTGCAACACTTGCTTTAATTGCCCCAAACTGGTAATCAACTTGGATGAAGCAGAAAGAATTACAGGATATGCATATATATATAACCATGTTTACTGTAATGTAAAATCTCTCTCTCCCTGTAACTAACTAGATATATATATATTGTGCTAAAACAGACCATGTATGTAACACTTCCTTTCTGTAAAGGAAAGGCTTCCTTTCTGTAAAGGACAGAGTACAGTATTAACTGCTTATTGTTGTTTTCCTCATTGTTGTCTGTGATACTGGATGCTGTTACAAGGTTTGGCTGCAGGATGTTTTCTAATTCAGTTGTTATACCTTTTTAGTTTTTTGGTTTCTCATTGAAAGGCCAGATGAAAACTATGAGCTTGAGGTACCTCTGTCAGTTTAGGAGAGGGTTGGAAACCCATTAAGGACATGGACCTTTTGGAGTGGGCTCAGAGAAGG
Organism: Aythya fuligula; assembly: GCF_009819795.1. Lineage (NCBI taxonomy): Eukaryota > Metazoa > Chordata > Aves > Anseriformes > Anatidae > Aythya > Aythya fuligula. Next base: position 81,553,861 of record NC_045593.1, on the reverse strand, counting down.
CCATGAGGATGATCAAAGGGCTGAGCACCTCTGCAATGGAGACACGCTGGGACAGGCCCAGAGAAGAGAAGGGCCTGGGGAGACCTCACAGCAGCCTGCCAGTGCCTAAAGGGGCCTGCAGGAAAGCTGGGGAGGGACTCTGTGTCGGGGGTATAGGGATAGGACAAGGGGGAATGGCTTTAAACTAAAGAAAAGTAAATTGAGATTAGATATTAGGAAGAAATTCTTCACTCGGAGGGTTGTGAGACCCAGGCCCAGGCTGCCCAGAGAAGCTGTGGCTGCCCCATCCCTGGCAGTGCCCAAGGCCAGGCTGGATGGGGCCTGCTGGTTGAGGTGTCCCTGCCCGCGGCACGGGGTGGCACAGGGTGGGCTTTAAGATCCCCTCCAACCCAAATCATTCTGTGATTCTATGAAGTGTGTTATTGAAGAGACAACCAGTACCCCAAGAATTTTAACAACAGCAAATTTATGTCTTCTAAACAATTCAAGTATCCAATTACCTTGAATTTAAGTGTGCAGCATGCACTGTTTTGAACCACAGCTCCCAAGGACATTTAAGGCTTTATCTCATTTCTTCTACTTCAAATATGTAATTTCAAAATCTTGAAAGGTTTTCTTCTTTACCCTGTAGTTAATTTTTTATTCTTTTATCAACAACACCTTTTCTCCTTGCTGTGTTGATTTTCAGCTGTAAGTGTGCCAGAACATGTGTAGTGCATTTTGATGTATTGAAGGTACTAAGTTTCCTGAATACTGGTGGGTTATATAAGGCAAGATTTCAATAGATCAGCATGTGCATGGTGCTGTAGCAGAGAAGATTTACAGAAACAGTATTCTTGAATTATGTAACTATCTAAAAGGCATCTCCATTTCAGGATGTTCACTGACATCCTGTGACACATGTATAGTCCCTCCTTTATTGCATGGTATGCTGATTCAAACTGATTTTACAATTTCTGGGTATAGAGAAAAATATAAATTTGAAGTAACAAAGGAGATACAACGCCTGCTGAACTGGAGAGTTACTGGGCTTTACTTAAAAGGGGAATGCTGCAAGACAGTAGAGATCACTGAGATTACTTCATAAAACAAGAGTACTAAGGATTACTGTTTTCCAATTATGCTCATTTAATGTCTTCTGTTGGTACTGAGAGAACAGAAACTTGAAACAAAGTGGATAATATGCCATAAGCACTGGTGGAGTACAGACTATGAGTTGACTTGAATACATGCTTGGGGGGAATTGATAGCATTAAATGAATTGAAAATGGAAATGACTAGAAGAGGGTAATGATTTATTAGAACTCACTTGGCACGTGGGACAGATTTTGTTCTTTTCACTGGAAAGCAAGAAGAATAGAAATCAACTTGTAAAATAAATTGAAATGAAGCATATCTACCAGGGGATATGTTGCCTGAAACTAGGCTTTGGGTCACAGTCTTAATCTTGTGGCTTCATGTTTAGGGACAAGACAGGAACAGCACTGCAGAAGACAGAAAAGCCATGAAAAACATTGTGGAAGGCTCATGGCAAGATCATGTATGCACAACAATAGAACAGTGAATCCCAGTTCCGTGCTGAAGAATGTGTCTTTCCTGTGGAAGGCATGTAGAAAACTAAAGTAATGGAGAGTAAATAACCTTTTTGAACGCTATTTTGCAATTTGCTATTTGTTTTGTTCATGTTTTAGAAAATCAAATGTAGGAAAATATTAGACTTGGAGCACGTGCAAAAGCGTAGGCTTGCTAACGAATTAGTGTATATTACCAGCGAACTGTGTAGGGTGAAGGGAGAGAGCTTAACACCAAGTGGAAGATCGCATGTGTAGATTGTATTGTGTCTGGACACTAACTTGTGTTGTAAGTATGAATAGGTAAATTGCTTGTGGTTTTTGTAGGGTGAACACCAGGGACAATAATTTTTCTTTTGTTAGGAAGTAATCTTTCCTGTGGCATTCTTTGGAACAAAAAATATACTCAGTCTTTGGTAAGAATTATTCTTACAGCAAATACATACTGCAGAGGCCAGGTGATAGAGATGTGTTATTTCACACACAAAGCACTGTCCCCTCATAGGTCCAGCTTTATTTGGTCTCATCTTACTGCATCATCACTGGCCAAACATGTCACCTTCTGACACCTCTCAACTCTTGTGTTTTTATTCCCTTGGACAATTAACATGTCTCATTTGGGACTAGTTTCTCCTGAAACTCTTCTAAAAACTGTTAACCTTATTTTGACCGAAATGCATAAAGCAAAAATTGCTGTTGTGAAAACTTACAGCCCATTAAAGAGCCCATAAAAGAGCCCATAGTTTATAGTTGCCCAAGTCCACTCATAACTACCTTCACAAGTGTATCCCTGGCTGTCTACTGATTCCTGAAATTAGAGGGGCTCATCCTCCTGGCATCTCCATGAGGCAAATATCCCTATCATAACTCCCTTTCTCCTTCTATCCCCCTGTGTATGCAGGCATTGGTTGTGTCTCCTCCACAAAGCACAAGTGCTGCATGTCCAGTGGTTTCTCTCCAGTTTGAGTGAGGGGTTTCCCTCCCCTTACACCTCTCAATGGATGAACTATTTTCAATCAAAAGACATGTGGTCATTGGAAGTGCGAGTCAAAAACCTTACAAAGGGAGCTTTCTGATCAGCACTGCTGATTAGAGCAGAACACGGGGTATCAGCAGGGGTTATACAGAATAAATCTATTTAGATGCCAGCCTGGCAACACCTTGAGGTTTCAGCTGATTTAACAATCTACCTGTGAAAAGGATGAAACAAGGGAAATCAATTTAATTAAAGATTTATTTGACAAGCAAGGGAAATGTTTAGATTTTGAACAAGCAAAAAAGAAAAAGTTGATTTCTAAATACTTGCTATTATCAGTGAATTTTTAGCTTTACAAGGTATTTTTCATAAAAGATACCTCAAGCGGCAGATAAAAAAATGCTGATCAATCATTCAAGCAATTCTTCTTCCCAGTAGACCCTAAAAAATGTTGTCATGAATCAATCAATTCTTTTCCATCTTACTTTTCAAGATGATGTCTGAAATGTAAGAAAATTGGGTTATAGACCTTAGGTTAGATTGGAATGATACTAATTGGAGCTCATTATGGTCTAATATAAATGCTAATCTTATAAATATTAAAGAGTCAAATCTATCTTAATGTATTACACAGTACTTACATTACCTTCAAAAAAGTCAGCTTCATATCAACAGACTGGAAACTCCAGTTGTCAAAGTTGTAGAGGAACTTTTAGAAAGAAGCTGTCAACGTCCATAATTTAAAAACCTCTGGTCAGGCACAAGAGCAGTTGGATAAAATTGTTTGTTTTTAACTTTAAGATGGGTTTATTGTGATGCCTGCAAGCTTAGATGATTTCAGAGGATCTGTTTTCTTGACAGTAAAAAGTACTTTTTTTTTTTTTTTTTCACAAATTTCAGTTTGCAAAACTTGCCATGTCATATCTTCGCTATCATCTGGTGGGAAATTTCATTTTTGTCACACCTTGGAAGGGATTATTTGTAATAAAAAGATGTTTGTCATACATTGAGGAATACAGAACTATATTTTGAACCTTTTTTATCAGTTACTGCACAATTCATCACAAGTTGATCAGAAAGTCTGTGGTAGCTCTTTAGAGTTAGCTGTTATGTAGTGTGCTCCTTAATGGAAAACTAACTTCAGCTCTACTTTTTCCTTCTTGCCATTTAAAATCTTCCCGTTCTTTCCTCTCAAAGCCACAAAACATGCACTTGTACATTGGTAATGTCAATTCTGTGTAATCTGAACTCTGCAGGGAAGAAAAAAAAAAAAGATGCCATGTGTTTGTCTCTTTCAAACATCTCCCGTCTGTAACAAGTCCCATGTCATCCCCCCCCAGATTACATGTATTTGCCTGAGAGAAGAAAAGGAAAGGGAGAGTTAGGGGATAGGAGGATGATGGAACAGAGCACGTAGACTTTACTTTGGAGAACAGGGTGGGGGGAGAGGGAGCATTTGGAGGAGGGAGGAAAGAGCATTGTGCTCTAATTGTAAAATTGAATTAATTAGTTGGAAGAACAGAATTTTGGGCTCTCGGCCCCAAACCAGAATAACCATTTCACATCTGTGCACCAGTATTCTGCTAAACAAAGCACGGAAATTGGTGTTGAAATGTTCATGAACACTCTGAACACTTTACAATTTATTTTTTTTTTCTCCTGAGTACTCAAAATTGAGATATTTCTTCTTTTTATTTGCTTTTACTACTAGTGTTAGCTCATAGCCAATAAATACCCTGCCCAGGAAACCTGGTCACCTAGTTACAAGTGCCTCATAGTGTTTTTTTAAATTATCTTGGAAACTTTTTTTTCTCTATGGACAGTGTTTGAGCAGTTAGAGTATTCAGTGGTGACTTAGGATTCAAGCATGCTTAATAGTATTGCCTAAGTACTGGATAAATTAAGAAAAAAAAACACACAACAATAATAACAGAAGGGGTGGTGGTGTGGCTCTCTATATTAGAGAATCTTTTGATGTTGTGGAACTCAAGGCTGAGAATGACAAGGTTGAGTCCCTTTGGATTAGGATCAGCGAGAAGGCCAACAAGGTTAGCATCCTGATTGGGGTCTGTTATAGACCGCCAAACCAGGATGAGGAGACGGATGAGGAGTTCTACAGGCAGCTGACAGAAGTTGCGAAATTGTCGATGCTTGTTCTTGTGGGGAACTTCAACTTTTGTGACATATCCTGGAAGCACAACACAGCCCAGAGAAAGCAGTCTAGGAGGTTTCTGGAGAGTGTGGAAGATAGCTTCCTGACGCAGCTGGTTAGTGAGCCTATCAGGGGTGGTGCCCTGCTAGACCTTCTAAACAGAGAAGGACTAGTGGGAGACGTGGTGGTTGGAAGCTGTCTTGGGCAGAGTGACCATGAAATGGTGGAGTTCTCTATTCTTGGTGAGGCCAGGAAGGGGACCAGTAAAACTGTTGTATTGGACTTCTGGAGGGCTGACTTTGAGCTGCTGAGGACACTGGTTGGTAGAGTCCCTTGGGAGGTGGTTCTGAAGGGCAGAGGAGTCCAGGAAGGCTGGGCGCTCTTCAAGAAGGAAATATTAATGGCACAGGAGTGGTCTGTCCCCACGTGCCCAAAGACGAACCGGCGTGGAAGAAGACCGGCCTGGCTCAACAGAGAGTTGAAGCTTGAGTTTAGGAGAAAAAAAAGGGTTTATAATCTTTGGAAAAAAGGGCGGGCCACTGAGGAGGGCTATAAGGATGTTGCGAGGCTGTGCAGGGACAAAATTAGAAAGGCCAAAGCTCATCTGGAGCTCAATCTGGCTACTACCATTAAACAGAACAAAAATCTTTTTACAAATACATCAATGCAAAATGGAGGACTAAGGAGAATCTCCATCCTTTACTGCATGCGGGGGGAAACCTTGTTACAAAAGATGAGGAAAAGGCAGAGGTGCTTAATGCCTTCCTTGCCTCAGTCTTTAGCGGCAATACCGGTTGTTCTCTGGATACCCAGTACCCTGAGCTGGCGGAAGGGGATGGGGAGCAGAATGTGGACCTCACTATACATGAGGAAATGGTTGGCGACCTGCTACGGCACTTGGATGTGTGCAAGTCGATGGGGCCGGATGGGATCCACCCGAGGGTACTGAGAGAACTGGCGGAGGAGCTGGCCAAGCCTCTTACCATCATTTATCAACAGTCCTGGCTATCCGGGGAGGTCCCAGTTGACTGGCGGCTAGCAAATGTGACGCCAATCTACAAGAAGGGCCGGAGGGCAGACCTGGGGAACTATAGGCCTGTCAGTTTGCCCTCAGTGCCAGGGAAGCTCATGGAGCAGATTATCTTGAGTGTCATCACGCAGCACTTGCAGGGCAAGCAGGCGATCAGGCCCAGTCAGCATGGGTTTATGAAAGGCAGGGCCTGCTTGACGAACCTGATCTCCTTCTATGACAAAGTGATGCGCTTGGTGGATGAGGGAAAGGTTGTGGATGTGGTCTACCTTGACTTCAGCAAGGCTTTTGACACCATTTCCCACAGCATTCTCCTCAAGGAACTGGCTGCTCTTGGCTTGGACTGGCGTACGCTTCGTTGGGTTAGAAACTGGATGGACAGCCAGGCCCAAAGAGTCGTGGTGAATGGAGCCAAGTCCAGTTGGAGGCCAGTCACTAGTGGCATCCCCCAAGGCTCGGTGCTGGGGCCGGTCCTCTTTAATATCTTCATCGATGATCTGGACGAGGGCATTGAGTGCAACCTCAGTAAGTTCGCAGATGACACCAAGTTAGGTGCAAGTTAGGTGCTGCTCAAGGGTAGGAAGGCTCTGCAGGAGGATCTGGATAGGCTGGACCGATGGGCTGAGGCCAACTGCATGAAGTTCAATGAGGCCAAGTGCCGGGTCCTGCACCTGGGGCGCAATAACCCCAAGCAGAGCTACAGGCTGGGAGATGAGTGGAGAGCTGCCTGGCGGAGAAGGACCTGGGAGTATTGGTTGATAGTTGGCTGAATACGAGCCAGCAGTGTGCTCAGGTGGCCAAGAAGGCCAACGGCATCCTGGCTTGCATAAGAAGCAGTGTGGCCAGCAGGGCTAGGGAGGTGATTGTCCCCCTGTACCCGGCTCTGGTGAGGCCGCACCTCGAGTACTGTGTTCAGTTTTGGGCCCCTCGCTACAAGAAGGACATCGAGTTGCTCGAGCGAATCCAGAGAAGGGCGACGAAGCTGGTGAGGGGCCTGGAGAACAAGTCCTACAAGGAGCGGCTGAGGGAGCTGGGCTTGTTCAGCCTGGAGAAGAGGAGGCTCAGGGGCGACCTTATTGCTCTCTACAGGTACCTTAAAGGAGGCTGTAGCGAGGTGGGGTAGTGAGGTCTGTTCTCCCATGTGCCTGGTGACAGGATGAGAGGGAATGGGCTAAAGTTGCACCAGGGGAGTTTTAGGTTGGATGTTAGGAAAAACTTCTTTACCGAAAGGGTTGTTAGGCATTGGAACAGGCTGCCCAGGGAAGTGGTGGAGTCACCATCCCTGAAGATCTTTTAAAGACTTTTAGATGTAGAGCTCAGTGGAGGTTTAGTGGAGGACTGTTAGTGTTAGGTCAGAGGTTGGATTCGATGATCTTGAGGTCTCTTCCAACCTAGAAATTCAGTGATTCTGTGATTCTGTGAAATCCCCACAAGCTAAGGGACTCCCATCTCCTCAAAACTTTCTGCCTACAGAGTGACTATAATGGTCAGTTTACTTCTGCCTTTAACATTAAAGACAGTAAGAAAATCAGAAGAAAATTCAAAAAAAAAAATTGAAAAAACTGCAGACAGTTATGATTTTTTTGTCTTTTTTTTTTTTTTAATTATTATTTTCTCATCAAAAAAAACTTTGTAAATTTTCTCTTTTCCTTATAGTTGGATATGAACTTTTTGCTGTTAACACCTACAGAGAAAAACCTATGCACTAAGATGACGAACTCAAGCATTCAGAAGAATTGCCAACACGTTATCTGCTCAGACTTCTTGCACCTATGCAATGTATGATAGGACTTTGACAATGCTATAACACTAATTCCTGTCTTCACTTGCATAGCTTCTTGGTTAATGGTATTGCTGAAGTACTTGCATTATATCACTGAATCAGTAAAATAAGGCGTTAGTGAAATATAGTTGCTTAGCCTATGAGACATGGTTATTGTGCATTGCATTTGGCAGGTATTTTCTAATTTGAAAGGTGAGGCTTAGGGCTACTAGATTCTCATGCACTTCATGGGCTCCTGTTCTTGCCACTCCATGGGCTTTGACTTCCTTTACCCACACTCACAGCTCTTTGCATCCTGACCTAAAGTTTGTCCCAGCCCTGCTGTATGTCCCAGACCCTTCAGAGGAGGATATTCAGCCTGGCTCCTCATACTGATGCAGCAATTTCCTTTCCCCCCCTCCAGTCTGATGTGCCTTTGAAAGAAGGAAGAGAGATGGGGCAGAAGTGGATAGCAGCCTCTGCACTGCCTGCTGAGGGAAGGAAACACTGAAGATGCAATGCACCAGGTGCACTGCCTCCTGCACACCTGCTCAAAAGATCAAAATAAACCTCACACTTTGCACCAGTGCTAAAAAGGAGGAAAAGGTGGAACAGTCATGGGCTGAGTGATGTGTGCTTAGGGCTGCTGTTCATTCCAGATTCCTCATCATTTGCTTCCATGACAGACACATTTTCTTCTGCAAAATGCATACTTCCCTTTGAAAATACTGCTTTGTCCTTTGATAAGCTGAAATCACTGCTCAGTGGTGTGATCAGTAGCATGCACATGGGTGGAGTTTATTTACTCTGGACTCAGGAAAGAGTTTGTTTGCTTCTGCTGTACACCAGATAGGTAGCCAGTCGCGGCTCCATGAACGGGTTTTTCTGCTCTAGTTCTTCTGTGTCAGTATAGGAGATTTTATCTGCACTTTATCTTTTGTATCTATATAGTATTAAAAAAAGGAGAAAAGAAGGGAGGGGAGGGGAGGGAAGGGGAGGGGAGGGAAGGGAAGGGTAGGGAAGGGAAGGGAAGGGAAGGGAAGGGAAGGGAAGGGAAGGGAAGGGAAGGGAAGGGAAGGGAAGGGAAGGGAAGGGAAGGGAAGGGAAGGGAAGGGAAGGGAAGGGAAGGGAAGGGAAGGGAAGGGAAGGGAAGGGAAGGGAAGGGAAGGGAAGGGAAGGGAAGGGAAGGGAAGGAAAAGAAGAATTTTCAACCTCATAATTTACTTTTCAATTTAAAAAGGGCATATAAAACTTGATTAGAAAAAAAAACTGGGCATACTAAATATTTTTTTACAGTACAATTATTAGAATTAGCTATAATATACTTCAGTTTTTTTTGTTTGTTTGTTTGAAATAAAACTTGTTTTAGTTAAAACATATATGAAAAGTTTCTCTCTGTTCATACTGTATGCTATTTTCAGAGAACTTTTTGTCATGGTAGGTAGGGAGTTGGAACAGTAAGAAGGGAAAGAGTTTAACTGGGGAAAGAAATCATTGTCTTGTCAAAACTTTAAGTAAAGTGAAGAAGATTGAGGGAAAGGAAACTCAGAGATAGCCACATAAGTTTTGCAAGGGCAAGAAATAAAAAATGGCTAATTTTGTATTTTTCCTTCTTCTTTTCTTTCTGTATTTTTTTTTAATATGCTTCAGTGAACTGAGTCCTATTTGACCCAAACTCATGAAATACGTTAATATGTAGTTTATGAAATCTGAACCCTGCATGAATTTAATAGACATGCACTACCAATATGTGTTCAGTTGTGTTTTCTTGACTGCCCTGTAAACTAAAATATGTTAACTAAATAACTAAATAAACTAAAAATGAAGCACTGCTTCATTTATGAAATATTGGGTAGTTCCACAATCAGTTCTTTATCAATTTCAATATTTGCATATATGAATATATTGCATGGTGTTGTTCATACAAATTAAAGGAATTGTTTGTGAAGTCTTAGAGAAAATTATATCTTACATATTAATTAAATTAATATCTTAAAGATATAAAAAATCATTTGGCTAGTGCTTTCTGTGTTGAAATGAGACTGCTACAAGTGAGGATAGCACTTGATGTGTTACTATTTGTCGTGAAGTGATTTAATAAATATTTAAACAACTCACTGCTGCTGTCACGGTGCTTTTTAGTATGAAGTTACAGTGTGGAAAACTTTCATGCATGTGGTCCTGAATCTTAAAGGAAAAAGAAGGGGAAAATATCAGTAGTCCACAGGAGAAAATTTCTGCCTCAGTTATACAGTGGTGTATGATCTTTTCTCCTCTCCCCCAAAATGTTCATTTTGCTCAGACTGTGGCCAAAAATTTCACCTTGTTCAAAGTCACCTAACATGAAACCCATGTGGTGTATGCCTCAGGTCATCAGAGCCAATGGTTGTGTTGCAGATATAATACCAATCTGCAGTATTTGTTTGATGTAGCCTTGGACAGTAAAATATTTCTCTGGGTAAATCAGCACTAACCTGGTGTCTAAGGCAGTATTTTTGTTTGTTTGTTGCTTGTTTCTTTTGATTGATTTCTAAAATAACAAAAAACCCTTAATGTTGGTACCAGTTTTTACATAAAATGAATCTCTTCTTTCCATTAATATGTAGCCTACAGTAGGTCCAGAAGTGAAATGTGGAGTTATTTTTACCTTGACATTCATACTGTTACTTCTTTAGGTAACAATTTTTTCAACAGAGCACAAGCACTGAAATTGCTGTCCAAATGAGAGGGAGGTAGCAGTAGAGCTTTAAATTAACTTGTTTAAGCTTCATATAATACAATACAGAATACAATAAAAGCTGTAAAATGCTAAAAAATTTCATGTTTAGCTTTGAAAGGAAGTGGGGAAGACCAAAACCAAAGCTGTTCACTGGTTTTGGGTCACCCAGGCTGAGATACTCACAAACTTGTTTTGTGATGTTTGGTCTACTTTTAGAGCATGGCTCCCCTTCGCTCCAATGGAAGCTCCTACCCAGACACTGTTTTCTGCCTCAGAATCATTTTTCTTCCCCATGCCAGATTTTAGCTGAGCTAGCTCTTCTGTCATGGCCTTACTTAATCTCTCTTCCTCTGTATTTTTTGTCTTTGAGCAGTCATGGCCACGTCAGTGCTGATGGCACAGAGCATAGCTGGCTGTCCTCACTCTCAGTTCCCTACTGCTCCAAACCAGTTTGTTCCCCCCAGTCATCCCACTCTCTTCTGCAAGCTGGCCTGTTCACAGCCCATGATCAATCCTTTGTTTAAACAATAAGATCCTCTCAGAATTGGCTTGCAAGGGCTGCAGATCCCTCCCTGCCTCCATCTGTGTCTCACCATCACTCTTACTTGCTTCCTCAAGTGGCAGAAGGTCATGACTCTGATTCCCAGTTGCTCGGGTTGCTGTGGTAGCAAGAGAAATTCTCATCTTTGATTTATGAGTTCGAGTCATTGACATATAAGGTTTGGGGAGCAGTGGTCTTGGGAGGTCTTCTTTTCCCTACTAGCACCGAGAGAGTTGGAACTGATTGCTTGGAACTAGAATCTGAAATGATTGAGGGGACTGTTTTTTGATTATGGACAGGCATAGGCTTAAGAATATATATTTACAAAGTGTTGACTGTGCCTAGAGACAACTTCAACCAAGGTCTAGGTTTCAGGTTGGCCACAAGTTTGCAGTTGAAGGCAGGAGTTTTTAAGGACTAGGGTCAGTCAATTTAACAGGTGTTCAATCACATTGCATGGGTAGGAACAGGAAATATTTGATAGTAAATTTTAAGGAGTAATGATAATCCACATCAAATTTTAACAAATCCTTCAGTGTTTTATTTGTAATCAGGGCAAAATGAATCATACACCTATTCTCTAATTCTTGCTCATTTATTTTTTTCTACCTCTACCATCAATTTTATTACAAGAATGAGCAATTTCATTTGAGGTACTACAAACTTCTATTGAATTATGAAAATAAAATCATTGTTGCCTAGCAGGACATATTGTTGCTGGAAAATGAGTCTTTTACAAATATTTGATAGCCAGCACATATGAAACGCCTTTTTTTAAGAGACCATTTCACTATTCTGTTTTTCCTGGTAGTGCACAAGTGACTTTTCACTCCTTTCCTCTCTTGTGTTGTGGATGAGACTTGAAGTTTCCTCCTTTTCCTCAAAGAAAATAGTAGAGACAGTTCTGAGGGACAGTGTTAGGTTGGACCTGCTCATGGAAGCATATTGTGATAGATTAAAAAAATGTAGAGAGTGAATGTGAAAACAAGAAAAGCACCATAATAGAAGGAGAAGGAGAAATAGAAAGACTTACAGCAATCTGGGTTTGCCAAGAGTAAGAATATAGACACCCAACGTCTCTCAAATCCCAAATAATCTTTATTTGAAATCAAGTATTTTGGTATTCAGTCACGGTATTATGAACTTGAGTGAGCCTTATAAAATTAACAGGTCATTAGTGGCTTACTATGGTGTTTTTTTTTGTTTGTTTTGTTTTTTTTTTTTTTTTTTTTTTTTTTTTGGATGAACCTCAAAATACACTTGCATTTCTCAGTTTTGCAATATCTGCTCTAATAGCACTTCAGTCTTTATATTACATCTGATATTAGTGTGACTAAGTGTTACTATATTCGTCACTATATTACATGTGATATTCCTTCAAAAATGCTTTTTTTCAGAGCAAGGTATCTTTTATTTATTTATTTATTTATTTTTTATCTGTCACTAGGAGAAAGCTACAAATGAAAGCTGAAGAAAACATTTGGGTGGAAAGATGGTGAAATCAGTATCAGACGGGTGGCTGTTATGGTATCATTTTCTTTTTTTCTCTTGAGGTTTGCAGATTCATTCATGTCATTTGCTCTTGTGTCAACAGGCACACATTTCTTAGTTACAAATAGCACTAATGGGAAATTTTGATTTTGAATGCATATTGATAGAGAGGTTTGAATTGCATTTAATTTGGGGACCAAGCAAAATGATTAAGAGAGAAAAAGAACATTCCTGATCCTTGAGATTTTCAGATGAACTAAACCAGATTTGCAAATCATATGGTCCTCTGTAATGTGTCTATTCAAGCAAAAATACACCACCAAAAATTACTCTTTGTTCCAAAGACTGAAAAATGTGTTCTGCTTTTTGTATTTCATGTCTGTCACACTCCATTTCCTGATGTAAACACCCTTTTCTTCTTCCTCGATAGTGAGATTGGTCAGTATGCTCTGCTGGAAGTTAAGACCTGAAATCACTATACCCCTCAGACTCAGTGATACATGAATCTTCATATTCTCTTTTGACACCTCTTTTGGTTTGATTATTTCCACACATTTTGAAACTCAAAGCAAAAAATATAAACACTACACTACTCACTGACAGACACAAAGATCTTAAAGCTATTGGCAAATTCTTATTCGCTGCTCAGACAACAGGTGGATGTTTTAGATCAGATATACCTTTCACTTGAATCCATTGAAACTTGATTGTCATTGTTTGTCATATATACCAATTGCCTTCAAAACACAGAAAATTGAAAGAGATTTGTCAAATAGTAACACATACCTTTTTCATATTTTATTTCTCAAGCTGGATTTCACTTTTTAGGTCCGTGGTTAATCAAGAAAGGTCAAAGGATTATTTAACAAAAGAGGTAGAGACAACATCATTTTCAATTTCTATAAGTTGAGATGGCTTGTGAGTATCACAACAACATTCAGATTTTTCATTTCAGCTCTTCTTTGTGACAGATTTGTTGGAATTATATGGAAAAAAAAAAAGAGAATGAAAAGGAAAGGTTATAATTAGTGACAGGGAAAATGCCAACCTATTTGTTGCAGAATGGAGTTATGTTAAAACTTTCTTTGAAACTGGTAGTGTAGATCTTCCCATAGCTTCAAAGTTCTTGTTTATACGAAGGTTTCGGAAACAGACCCTGTGCCATGTAATCTAGAAAATAGGAATAAATTATTTATTTTTGCTTTACTATGGACTGTTCGTATGAGAAGAATAATTGAACTGGACAAAAAATAAGTTCTCTGAAAATACGAGAGGTTTGGAAAGTGAAAAGTACTAAATAATAGGAGCAATATTTTTCACTACCTTTTATACAAGAAGCTCCTTACTTCATGCTTCAATTAACTTTAAATAGATTATAAAATGACAGAGAAATTTTAATCTTTGGTATAACCCTGCCAGGATGTGGTGTATACATTAGAATATTCTGCAAATTTCTTCAGAGACAAACATTACTTAATGCCCTTTTGTAGATTCAGCAGCTTTCCTTGCTCCTGTTAAGTCTGAGGATACTGGAGAGATCTAGCACTGAGAAAAAACATCTGTGCACCAGCATACCTGGAGTGTATTGACCTGGGATTTATTTTATTTCATTAATTAATTTATTTAAATTTATTATATATATATATATATATTTAGCTTTACCATCCCCTGCTCCACTTACTTGGTGAATCTTTTCCTCTTGTACCCTTTTGCATTTCTCTGCTTGGCCTGCGTATTAAAACTAGTGTGCAGAGTGAAAGTTGTGTATACTCTGCTGCAGCCTTCGTCTACTCATGTCGAGCACCGTGCTAAAGAGTTTGACCTGCTGTCTGTGCAGTGAGTGCTACATATGGAGGTTGGGTGAACTAATCATGTATGAAGAGGCGGGCTAATAAACTGTGTGGAAACAAGCAATCAAAGTGGAACAAGCCCAGGGAAATCAATATGCATGCACGGCTCTGTTTTACAGTATTGAGCTCTGATATTTCTCATTTGTCTGTTTCCATTCTTGATAAATGAACTATTTAACTTACTGTATGGGCATATGTAAAGCTATACTTTTTTGTGATGATAGCAAAAGACATTTTTAAATGGAGTTTTCAAAAACAGGAAAAAAATGAAGAAAAAATTGAAGCTTTCTCATGTGATTTTAAACTTTAGATATTATTATTTTGTATCTTAAATTATGCTTTGACTAAAGAAAGGCCCTGAAGCTTAATTTTATTCATTTTCCTTTACAGATACTTGGGAATTACATCTCCACTTTAAAAAAGAAACTACATACAGAGATAAACATCTGGCCAACTTGTGCACTCAAAAATTTCTTTTTTGTATTCTCCAGCTTTGTTTTATTTTAAATTTAATTTTGTATAGTATGGAAACACAAGTGGGTTATTTTAATATGTTTTTTATGTTTAGACTTGGTAAGGAAATTATTTTCTCACTGCAAAATGTTATGTTACTTCTAAAGTGTCCTATGCCATATCTTGTTAAATCTGAAAATCTGACACTCTTAGCAGTCTCAGAGAAAATAAATAAATAAATTAATAAAAGGAGGAGTTGTCAAAACTATCAAAGAATTACCTCAACCAGCTCTACCGGTGACAGAGTGGAGGTTGCAAAGGTGTCAAGACTCCCAGAAGTGAGGGCAGTAGTGATGGATTGTGGAGCTTGGTGGAGGAAGTTTTTAAAAGATGTTGGTTCTTACTGTATGAATACTTCCATGATCTGCCATGCCTCATGACTTCCCAGAATAACCAGGTTATTAGGGCACTAACCCCTGGTGTTGAAGCCCAAAATTCAATGAATACTTAATACAATTTGTACAAAATAGAGCTGCTGTAATAGTTGAGATTGAAAATGTTCCATCAAGAGTAATGGATAGCCTTGAGGGCTTACTGGAGAAAGGCTGAAGCTGAAGTCTTTGCTCTTACTTCAGGGGAACAGAGCTCAAACCTGGGTCTCCCACCTCCAAGAAGAGGCTCTTGTCACTAGGCTGGTTATTCTCATATGCATATTATAGGCTTCTTGAATAAAAAGTTTTTATTTGCTGCAACAAATGTATTTTCTCATATACAATATTTTGGCATCAATGAGTTTTTCAAATTTAATTTTATTGGTGGAAAACTTGGATGCATTAAACTGGAAGACTGTGCAGGATGAAGAATATGGCATCACAAGGCAACTGCAGGAGAGATGCCATATACTTCTAATGCCTGTGTTTTCCTCCTTCTCTACGCAAGTGTAATGATGCAGCTGTCCACATGTTAACAGTAATGTAAATTGACATTGCTTCTCTCAGAGATTTCTGTTAAAATGTACTACATTTTTTTATGACTCTCTTTTGTACTTGCTCTAAGTTGTTTATCTCTGACTTTGCCAATTTTCTCTTCCCTCACTGAAAAGTGATCCATTTTTACTTCTCAGTTTTGCTTCCTGCTTTGCCTGTGATGTTATGTCCCTTTCAAGATGCATGTCCTTTTGCTTTCTGTGTGCATCAGGAAAGTTGCTGCCTTCGAGACATGAGCTTCTTCTTTTTGTGAGGAATCTTTACAGTCATTTGTCTATGCAGCTAGCGAGACTTTTAAAATTTGTCTTTTTGCTCCTAATGATAAAGGGACCAAGAAAGGAGGAATGAGGATCACAGGAAAGTGCCTACAGTCAAAGGATTTGACATTCAAAAGTTTACTTGACACTGTTCTGGTGTGTAGATGGCATTTGTTCTGACTTGATGACATGACATTTCTACCATCCTGAAATGGCAGTTCATGGGCCTCCTTGTTTCACATGAAGATCTTTGCTGAAAAATTTAAAAGCACTGTAATAGCCTGAAAGTGATTATTTAGCATTAACTCTATTTAACATGTACTTATGGTACTTTTCTCTTGGTACTGTTAAAGGGCAGAAATAGATATTTCACAGACACACTAGAAAACACTGTGGGAGCATCTTTGTATATTTTAACAGCCCAAATGATTTTGTTATTAATGCTGAAAATTCTGCCACTTTTGCCATGAAATTTCATGTGGCTCATGTTTTTGCCATGATTGACAGAGGATTCTTGCTTGGAGCCAGCTGTTTGCTTACTGTGCACTATGGAAAAAACATTTGAGAAGGGCCTTGGCTATCACATTTTCATGTGATGTGCACTCTCATATACATGTGCATATTACACAAAGAACAGAAGAGCTCACAGCAGCCCCAAAACGGCATCTGTTCTTTATAGTGAGATAAAGAAGCTGCAGAAGGTTTGTGGAAACTTGCTGATGCTTGTTGTCACTTAGCAGGAAGTGTTTAGGAGTTTGTGAAGAACAAAATTACAATTTGTCAAATGTTGCAAACCTCAGAGTGATCGCACACTATTTGATTTCACTGCTACTATAAATAGGATTTCACTTTTTGGGATTACAAAATGACCAACTTTCTGTTCAGTAAAATATTTGAGTTTTAATCTTTCTTTTCCTTCCTAATTTTCCACAATCTAAATGGTGAGGTTAGCATTGTTTTAGTAACCCATGGTATTTTACTGCTAGCATGCATTTACATGTGAAATCCAGACAATATTTAGCCTTCTGCAGTTTGACTTAACAAACCTTACAGTATGATAAGAAAATTTTTGTATATGGAAGCAGTGTTTTTTATCATGGTTGGTGGTGCCTTACCTTGTAGTCCTCCCTGAAAAGGATAAATATTGAAATGTGAAACTTGAATCCAAAGAAATTATGGCCAATATAAATCATTTTATTTGTTCAAATTGTCTTTATTTTTGACCTAGCATAATTATCCATGAAGATCTATATGCATAATCTTCACCCATGACCCCATGGAATAAGGTTAGTGTTCCTGTTATGGCTATAGCTGCCAATGGGAAATGTCAAGGAAATGCATTCTGAAAGCTGGCAGTACTTTTGACTTTGGTGAAAATATCATGTATCTTTGCATATGTTTAGGAAGGAACTTCTGCAAATAAAAGATGAATGGGTCATTATATATTTATGTTAAAAGGTGAATTCTGTTTTATTTTCAAGCAAATGCTGTTAAACAAAATTTGTATTATGCATCTTCACATGTAGAAAACTAGTATTTATTTTCTGTAGAAATGTAGAACTAAATTTATCAAGGTATAAGGGAAAGTAGGAGGTGAATCCCTTTGAGTACAGAATATGGAGAAAACAATCTTTTTTAGACTAAATGCATTGGTAGAGGCTACAGATTTTTTTTTTTTTTAAGAAATACCATCAAGCTTTATAAGCATGAGAGAAAGCCAATGTTGTACCGAACATTTGAGCAAGATGTTCTGTCTCAGGCATATCACTATCTACTCTCTGACATTAGTTGACATGGCAGAAAAGTCAAGAAATAGACAACAAATGTTGTGGAGAAAAACAACACACAAGACACTGCTCAAAAATGATTGTGCAGATCTTCCAACAAGCCCTCTCTTTTTGAGTGTTTTTCGTGAATAAAACCAGACTTGAATTTTCAATTACTGCTGGCAATTGAGTGAGACCTCTCCAAGATGGAGATCATACCTTTTCCAAGAGTTGTCTTAGGTCCTGCAAATAGGAGTAGATAACCAATGAGGCTTTTACCCCTAGGGCTGAAAGTCAAGGCTGCTCTGGGACTCCTGGTGGCATGAAACCTGGAGTGTGCCTTTCACCAGGCAGCACTAATGGGAAGGCTGCAATCTTCTAAGTGCTTATTCTAAAGCCACCCTTGGCTACACTCAGTCATTTTCCAGTGCCCATAACAGCCAGATGTACTTGTTTTTCTTTACTATCAAAATTAATGGGTTGGATGGAAGCAAAAACTGTCACTGCATTACTGACCAGCTGAGTCTGTCTTAAATTGAGCTTTCACCAGAAATGGAATAAAGGTAATCAAAAGTTTTTTTTTTTTGTTTTTTTTTTTTTTTTTTTTTTTTTCCTGAGGTATGGAAAACATCTCTTTAGAACAAAATGAATGTTTAGAAAAGCTCCTGTTCTCTCATCATCTTCACATGAGTTCTTAGATACTTCTATGTTACAAAGTCACTTTGGATCAGGTATGAAAATTAAGTCTACTGGCATTTCTTAGTTTCATTTAAAAGTGGGAAGTGAGTAAAAATGACACTAAACCACTTTGGTTGCTTTCTGAGTCTAGAACTGTCTGAAATTGGTCAACTTTCAAGAGCAATGTGGGAACAGATGCATAGAGCTATTTATGAAAAACTACATATATTCTGTAACAGAAACGAGCAATGACCAGAGAAGGGGTTGGAACTGGAGGGATAATTCACAAAGCAATTTGCAAGTCTGTCATTTCTCTCTTCCTCAGCATGAGCTGCATGGGCTTGTGGAAGTGGCAAGAGAGACTGTAGCTAGTAAGGAGAGACAATGGGGTAGCAAAGACATACACGAAATAACAGACACAAAAAGAAATGGCAAAAATTTAAGTATTTAATCTTTAAGATACTTATATAGAAAATATGCTAAAATCTAAGCATTTCAATTTTGTCCTAATGTCAATTTCCAAAAGAAAGCATTATATCAGAACTATAAATACTGTGAATAAATGGTAAATGTACTTTAGTTCTGTGTAAACAAGTAGTTTTATGACCAGTTTGGGGCTGAGCACCTCACTGGTGTTGAGGATATGAGACAATTACAGAACCTCCATGGAGTATATCTCTACTGCAGTGAAGGGTTTTCCTGTTACCTTCCTGTTTTCCTGTTTCCTGAAACCCTTTAATAGGGTTTCCTATTAAAAAACACTTTATTCAGGCTGATACTTCAGGCTTGCTGGTTGTATCATGTTCAGATGAGAAATGGGTGGATTTCTGATTAAGGATAGTTGAGAGGAGGAGGAGAGGAAAAAAAAGAAAAGAAAGAAAGAAAAAAAGAGGGAATGCAATCTGCTGTCTGAATGAGTGAGATATTAAACTGTGCATTGACCTCAGATATGGCTCTGGGTCATGCTTCAGCTCCTGCTGCTTTCATTCCTTTGTGCGCAATACTGGTGGTAGCGGTCTGTCGGACTAGGTGATTTTAGATGTATTTTCCAACCTTAATGATTCTGTGGTTCTATGGTTCTATTTTATCCATGTGGCTGAAAGTTTACCCAGCCAGAGATGCTTATAGGTTCTGGTACTCTTGATCTTTAAATTCCTACTTTCTTTATCTTATCCCACATAAGCTTCTCATTGGTGTTACACTGATTATATACCTCCAAATCAAGGTATCTGTTTGAATAGATTAATTTTGTGATTCCCATTTTCAAAGATGAAAAAAGGGTTTATCTTATTTTCCAGCATATATATTTGTTGTTGTTAATTGAACAAAGAATTTTGATTATCTGAAATCTCTGAAATCCATATATTTTAAAAATCTCTCTCTCTTCCCTCACCCTTCTACACCTACCCAATACCTTGTTGAACCAAGATAGTTAGATTCCAAAATGTTCAGTACAAAAGGCTGTTTATTTTATGTACATTACAGTGGAATGTATGCAGATGGTTTCTATAAGGTGTTAGGCTTTAAGCACATTCTGTAACATACTTTTTGGTTCCAGCCCCTACTACCAAGAAAAAGCTGGAGTTTATAACCATATTAAAAGCAAAATTATGGCTAAAATTTTCAAGTGTCTATGGAAAAAAACAATCTTGCTTCCAGGCAAGGATATATGTCACCAAGTTTGAAAAGTGTTGTACATGAGAAAGAAAATGAAGGCAAGTGAGTGCCCAGACCTGAGTCATGTCAACATAAACCATGTCTGTCTAAACCCTGACTGGGCAACACTCCCTCAAACCAATATAAACCATTTTAATGTTGCCATAAACTTGTCCTCTGGCAATGAGCTAAACCAGGATGAGACGTATCATGAGACTGAGGCAAAAATTGAGCAAAGTCTGCATGATAGCAGGGATATTTACAATTTATAATTCATTTTTTCTTCCAGCATGTATTTCTCAGAGTGTTCTTGAAATTCAGAGACAACTAATACTTGATTTACAGTTGAGATTATACCATGGGATCTAGACCAGTATTAATGCTGAACTCCAGCAAGTTAAAAAAAAATAAGTAAAAAAAAAATTCTGCATTTTTCTTCTTCACAACATTAGAAATTGGGTTGCTGGAAGAGGAGAAAAGTAACATAACTGTAATAATAATACAAGGAATATGGCTGAGAAAGTGCATACAAATCAATTTTATTTATTTATGATCTGTCTACTTAATAACTGAAGTACAACCAGTAGCTGTTAAGAAACTAATTAGAAATAAGACACATGCAGTATATAGTACTTTGTATTTTGAGGATGTTATCAGCTCATTAGTTTTCTTTAGTGTGTTAGTCTTACTAACTGCATGTGGTTATACTCACTGCATGCAAGTTAATGTAGGTTTTATGTCTGTTTGTAAAAAATCAAACACACTTAGGTATATTATACCTAACTAAACCTGGAACACAAAAAGTGAACTTTACAAGAACATTTTTTTCATGTCAGTATGCTTAACTGTGCAGATAAAATGTTATCTAAAGAAATGTTTCTTTTAGAAATGAACAGGCGTTGTCAACCTTTGCTTTGGAGTTTAGTTATGCACATACATTTTCTTTAGAGTCTGATTCACAGTGTTTCAGTGCATAAGCAAAAATTGACCTTCAAAGTTGTAGCTTGGTGATCTTAAAATCAACCGTCAGATCAGTAAAGATTATTCTCCTGTCATGTCAGAGTTCAGGTTGTCAGCCAGTCAAATATTACTGAATTATTTTTATTAGAAGAGAAGTGCACAGTTTCCACTGTCCTGGTCAAGAATTACTGTACTGGATTTGTACAGGCTTTTCAGGAAGAAAATTGCCTTTTTCACTTAAGAAGTAACTTTTCAAGTTATAAGTAACTGAAAATAGAAGACTTGCATGGAAATGAAGAAGTATCAGAGTGGGAGTCTCTCTTGTTCACACTGTGTTATGTCTATAAAATTAAAGTTTTGTCAGTTCATAATTGTATTTTTAATAAGCATTCTAATTTAAAAACTGTGAAGATGCTATTACAATGAGTGCTATCTGTTTACTTGTCATAAATGATGCTATTTTCTCTTGTAGTTTCAGTTATAAAATACAAGTAATTAATATTAGAACAATATATTGGAAACAAATAATTGCATGGTTCAGAAAATTATTAGCACAACAACAAATGTTAAACTTAAAAAAAAGAAAAGAAGAAGAAGAAATTGAATAAGTCATAAAAAAGTGACTAATTTGACTATTTTTTTTTTTTTTCCTAAAATAAGTGAGAGGTATCTCTGCATTTTATGGTATTGTCTGGTACATGTGAAATACTCTTCAGCTCTAGTACCTTGTTACTTATTTATTCTGCTCCCTTCCTTTTCCTGAGTCCCTGATAATTCAAGAAGTGCTTTTATCTTCATTTCACAAATTTGAACTTGCTCACATTCAGATGGATGGAGGCACATAAAACCTTTGCATCTTGGGGTGGTGCCTTTGAGGGGTGGGCTGTGTGCCTGGTAAGTGGCTGGGAAGTCTCTGTTGTGAGCATGCACAAAATCATTAACCAGGACAAACCATGAATATTCTTTAATGAAATTTCTCTTTCTTGGAATCTTTTTAGAGGTGGTGATTGTGGTTATAATGATGATAAGTGATGGTCCTGATGGTCATCAGGTGGATAACTACCTCTTTGGTGAGATGACAAGAAGTTTATTGGGAAGGTTAGGAATAGTAACTAATATATGTTGACATCATGCCAGGATTAGCTTCCAAAAATGCTGTAAATTTAGACGAGGTAGACAGCAAGAACTGAACATAAAGAGACCTAATCCTTTTATGAACAGATAATCGGAGTTTTATCACTGGCAGTGAAAGCAGTGTGCTTGAGGAACAACCCCTCACTGCCCTGTGTCCCAGTTTAACAGGTTTATTTATAAGCTTTTGGGCTGAGGCTGTTGCTCCTCCAGGTGTGTCAGACCCATTAACCTCAGTTGTGCTGTGGACTGGGGGCAGCAGAGTATCTAACCGTTAAGTTTCAGTAAGGAGTGGTGGTGCTGTTAGGTACTGCTTTAGTCAAGAGCCTGTCAGCATTTCCTATGGAATTTATACCTGGCCTATAAAACACACTCCGCTGCAGGTTGATATACAGTCTGCCTCTGAAGGAGTCATTACTATCTATCACTTCAATGATCTGCTGATAATGGGGGTGTATCACATATCTGTAATGGGTCTGAAAGAAACAAGTCTATGGAAATTGCACTGAGTCTGTGGAAAATGGCAGAGAATCAGTAGGAGTGCTTGTACGCTCCCTGAGATCCTTGGGGGCCATTATAGCACGGAAGGAATATTAACAGCCTTCAAATGGGAAAGCCTGCTATAATCGCCTTCATTAATCAAAGAGAAATCAAACATGCCAAATCTGAACGCTGCGTCGTCTAGACAATGGTAGGTGCAATTCAGGCTGTTTTCTGACATTTGCTGGAGGCTGGTTGACCTCAGGACGGCCACTCCAGAGCCCTCTGAGCTTGGGTGGTGGTTTTCCAGTTGGATTTTACTCTTGATCTTTGCCTCAGAGTCTTTTATTTATTTATTTTCCCCCATGTATCAGCCATTTGCTCTTCATAAACTGTTTCCATGCATATAAGAGAGCTGTGCATAACATGGGTGAGCTGAGGACAGAGGAACAAGCCTTAACTCTGAGTTTCCTGGCTGCTCTTAAAGCGTAGTGTCGTTTTAATATCCTTTCTGATTTCATGAGCATGCTGCCATAGACATAAATATAAATACGTCTGTCTTTGATAAATTAAAATCCTAACAGGTGTATGAATCCTTGCCAAGATAGCTACGAGCCGGTCAGTATATATTGCTTGCACTTGGAAGTGGTACGTTAGAGAACACTCGGCAGTTTCACTGCTTTATAAATAGCTGGATTTGGCATTTCTGCAATCATCTGCTAAGGGTAAAGAAGTAATAGATGGATAAAAGTACATATAGATCATCTTTCAGAATCCTATGGATGAAATGAATTAATTCCACAACATGTTCATTCCTGTCATTTGCTTTTCTGGTCTTTTTTAGGTTCGATAGTAGCAGCAGAGAGAAGTCCTGGTGCTGTGGGTACTAGTTCCAGACCTCAGAGACCCCAGATCAGTTTCCTTTTCTGCCATAGACTTCCTGTGTGACCTTGGGCAAATTTTTTAGTCTGGTTGACATCCAAAAAAGCACTTAGGTACCTAAAGTGTAACTGAAGCTTAATTTAGGTGTCTTTGTTTAAGGGAGCACTCCATGAAAATTCAGCATGGGTGCCTGAGAGGACATGGATGCCATGGCTTTGGTTAGAAAAAGCGACAGACAAAGTCATTTAAAATGTGTTCAAAGGCACCACTGTCCTCAGCTGGGCTGAGAATAGAAGTGGACTTATTTGAAGCCTATTTAGAAGTGACAAATCAGATATATCCCTGAAGGTCCTGGTCTGTTAGGTGTCCTCTGAGTGCCTGGCATGTGCAGAGAGCATTGAGTTCAGCACAAAGTGTGGCAGTTTTGGCAACTTATATGTATATATTTTGCAAGGTTGGAAGGAGAAAGTGCTGTCATCAACTTCTTGTACGTCCTCGCAGTAGATATAGTACTCTGAGAGGTAGAAGGAAATGGCTAGTAGGCTCTTTTTAGGAAGTGACACTTAAAATGTACTGCCTTTTACTGCAGGCTTTTACTCTGGAATAAGAGGAGAGGCTGACTTGTCCCTGCCATGGAAGCTGCTTTGTTGTGCAGGAAGGAGAGTTGAGGTTCACAGGAGGAGAAATCACACATGTAGGACAAGACACATGACAGCAGAGTTTGTGGTTAGAAGGCAGAGGTCTTGGTTCTGCTTTCTAATTCCACAGAAAATGTTTACACATTTCATCCAACAGCTATAGTGCTCTGTGGGGAAACTGTCCCTGAAGCGAGTGCTGACATGTTTTGTGGTCCTAGTAAAATGTCAGAGAATGAAGTGTGAGGTGGGGAATGGGAAGGTCTCAGGGCCCTTTCTTGATGTTATGGGGATATGGAACATCGTTTGAGTGAACAAACCTTCCCTAGGCATGGCCTGCTGGGTTGAAGTGAATACGGACTGTTTCAAACACTGCTCTTGCTGGGTCTGGTCTACATTTGGATGTGCTTCTGTACATCCCCTCTGAGGTGGGCTTCATGTAGAGTCCCTTCCTGAGTTCACATTTGGGCTGTGTCCTTTGCTCATTTATGTATTTCAGCTCTTCCCTCCCAGCACCACATGCTTGATTAGCCATGCTCTATCCAAATCTCATTTTATCTACTTTCTGATGACAGGTGATCTTGCAGTACGTTCTTTAACAAGACACACCTTTCTCTCTTCTTTATCACTCTTAGTATAGTGATTAAGAAATTCTATAATGTCTGAGACATTGGATTGTATTCTTCAGATTTAGGAGGTCTTGAAGTCTAGACATCTCCCTTTCTAGGCAGGTGTGCTCTAAATACTCATCTTCTGCCATCCTGCTGTGTCCTTTGCTATCATATACAATTCTTTTTTTAAAATTATATATTTATTTTTGTGTCTGAATATTTGCTTTAGGTGTTGACTTGTCCCAGCTTTGCAGCACTCAACGATAGGCCTGTAGAGATATCAAACTTAAAAATGTCTTTATATAGGACAAAGGTAAGCTTTGAGAAACCCTTCAAATTTGATTGTTGTTGTTGTTGTTGACTGTTGTGAATGCTGTTCTAAACACCAGGTCTGTTCTTCACTATATTGGGAGTCTCTATTTGGGAACTATATGCTGAGGCTGGGTGCCAAGTTATTATTATTTGTAAAAATGACAGGATAACCTGCACTATTTAATTACCATAACTGCAGAACTGTATTTTGGGACAGTACCCTACTATTTAAGCACCATATGCTGCATACCTCTCAGAGTACTAAGGGCCATGTAAGAAGGAAGAATTATCTACTGAAATTTAGAGAGTTGTGCTTAGCTTACACTGTAAAATAAAAGTCCTTTCCTTCTATTTCTGTGCATTATATGGGATCAATAGAAATCAATCAAGGTCTCATGTACAGGAAAGTGCCTGCTTACAATAGAAGGCTTCCAAGTGATCTCAGAAGTATGAACTGGTCTGAAAAGATTTCTTAAAAGCTCTTCTTTCTGCCCTTTGTCTCCTTTTTATCATTTTTCTATTGGGCGGTGAATCCCTTTACATATGTTTACTTGGGCATCATCACAGCTTATGTGCAGATACTTGCATTAGCATTAAACTGATGTAAAATACCTGCAGCAGTATGGGGCTGAGGCTGAACTTTACCAGCTAGGTGCTTATAAAACTTTCTGACTGCCTTTTGCAGGTGGCCTTGAACTCCAGTCTGCTATAGCTGCATTTATAACAAGCTTATGAGGTGTGTTTGGCTATCTCTGCATGAGGCTTAGACACTGTGGTTGCTTCAGAGTATTACATATTATTTGATGTGGATCCCTTGCTAAGTAGGTTATTGGGTGGTCCCTTCCAAGAGTAAACAAAAGAAACAATCTTTTCAAATTATTTATTTTTTTCCTGTTAAAATAAGTAATAAAAACAGCTCTTTGGCTAAAAGTTATAGATCTGAAATACATCACACATTTAATAACAGACTCGCTCATAATAGTGCAACTTACACTATTCAAAAGGCATACTTTGAAATTAGACCGGACAATAGACCAGGAAATGTTTCTTTGAAAATACATCTGTACTGGTGGAAATGCTGATCTAAAAGAAATTTTCCATTTGTGATGTCCATGAATTTCAGTTCCAATATACATATCTTAAACATTAGTATTTCAGAAACACTTGGCAGATGGATGGCCAAGCTGAGCATATATTCATTACGAATATCACCGAATTAAGGTGATTTCAAGATCAAATCACTTGAGAGAATAGAACAATAAGTTCCTTACTTATTGTATTCTAGCCAAAATAGTCTTGGTTCAAGCTATCAAATACTGTTACTCTTATGGGAATATTGGAATGAAGATTGGTGATTGTGGAGCATTCTATCCAGTCCCCTTTATTTTTCAATGGAGTATTTGTACATGAAAATGTGGATGCAGAATTTACATCTAATCTTGGTGGATCATTTATTTTGATTTGGATATTATATAGCCTCAGATCACCATGTAAATTGCAGAAAATATATTTCTCACAATTTTGGGTGTCTAGTGTATGCGTAGCATTCCAGAAATCATGAGAACATTGATTTAACAAAAGTTGTGACTGGGTCTCTCTGTCCATTATTTCCCAGTGTTATAGACAAAGAGGTTGGGTGCAATGTTTAGAATTTATCTCACCTACTTGTCAACAATTACAGAGTAGATAGCAGCAGCAGTGTGAGTTGTTTATTTGCCTTTATACTCGACAGAAGGAGATGTACATTTGCAGGGGGCTTGAATCATCTGATCCACTTTAGGCATTACAACTGAAAAATTGCTCTCTAAAAATTCTAGACTCCTTCTATCCCCCAAAACCTTGTGTTTTTCTTGTGTTTTTCAGGATACTACAGCTCATGAATCTATAAAGTTTAGAGGCTTTACATGTTATGTGTCCTCTAAAGAAAGTGGAAAGCTAACTGATGAGAGTGTGTGCCATAATGACACCACAAACATAAGACTGTGTCTTAAAGACATAGTTTCTTCCTTAGCTTCTTCTGTGATGATC
This sequence comes from Aythya fuligula, assembly GCF_009819795.1. Taxonomy (NCBI): domain Eukaryota; kingdom Metazoa; phylum Chordata; class Aves; order Anseriformes; family Anatidae; genus Aythya; species Aythya fuligula. The sequence goes on along the minus strand of NC_045593.1, from coordinate 81,526,934 downwards.
TCAGTTTATATTAGAAATGAGATTAACCCTAGCTTTGGAATAGAGATCTGTAGCAGATCTTCAACTGGTGCAAACTACGGTAAGGCTCCATGTGAAAGCACTGGAGTGATGCTACTTACCTTGGCTGAGGGTCTGCTCCATCTGTTGTTGTTTAACTGTAGACAGAATGACATCTCTTTGTTTGACAGCTACCAGAGAGATAATCATAGCAGGCATATCTCTCTCTGGAGATGGATCTGTGCCTGGGTTATCAGCATTCAGATATATCATCAGATTAACTTTGAGCTTGGAAGCTTGGAGTTTTATTCTGCGGTTCTTTTTTTTTTCATATTTTTTTTTTTTTTCTTTTCAGTATTGTACAACTTGGGATTTTTTTTTTTCCCATTTTTTTTCTTTCTTTTTTTTTTTTTTTCCCCAAAACTTTTAAAATAGATTAATTTGTTTTGAGGCTAATTTCATCCTTGAACTTTCTGATTCCTGCTTTCAATAATTCACATTTAAAACAAAGTGAATCATTAGCCTGATCTCAGCTGTGTTGAGATGTGTTACTTTTTTTAGCAGTGATTGCAATTATTTCTGTTGTGTGGTCACAATGGTTGGGTCCTGTGCTCCAAATTATTGATCCAATTGGACCACATTTCCTCTCTCAGTTTTCAAAATGTTTTTTTCAGTTTTATATTCAGATATTCTACTGCCAGCAAAGCCTTTTCAAAGCTCCTGGTATTAAGTGTTTTCAAAGTGGGACAGAATTGCAAACTGTATCATTTTTATTACTCTCTCTCTGTACCTGCAACATTCAAAGATGCTATCTATGAAAGTACCCCACTTGCCTGGGAAAAAAAAAAATGACTGGCTGCAACCAGACTTCTTTTCTCATTTTGCTTCTTGAAATGTTCTGGGCAGATTTTTGAGAACTTAAATGGAAGATGAGTGAACTCCCTTCCTTCCCTCTGAGATCCAAGTAAAAAGGCAGAAGTTTCAGGGGTCTTATCTTTTCTCCTCCCCTGTGTAAAACTTACCACTCTTTCTCCTCTGCTCCTTTCCCAGCCATCCATTTTGTGCACCAAGAACCCCACCTGAGCCCAGATTTGTTGAGAACAATGACACTCAAAGCAGTCATCAAACCTCATTCTTGCCATCAGGCATGAAAACCAGGTGCTGAAAAATAACACCAGGTGTGGTGCTTTGACTAATTGGCCTGAACAGTCAGTGTATGCCTGAGCTGGGTAAGTTCCTATGTTTTAGTGGCCCTTGTTTTCTTGATGTTGATGCCTCTCCCTTCGGTGTGAATCCATCATAATCAAAAAGTACAGGTTTGATGACAAGAACTATCAGTTGTAAAGCAGAGGGAGAACTGAGATTTTCTCCTCTTCATGCAGTATGTATTTTTAGTTGGCTTGGTGCTCAAAAGCCAACTTCACAAAATATCTTGTGACAAAATATTAAGATACTGTATTGCAAGGGTAGGAATAATACATGTGTCATGTTTTTCCTTTTTTTCCCTTACTTTTTTTTTTTTTTTTTCCCTATTTTTTCCTATGTTGGTCTTCAATCTAGTTCCCTTTTGTGTAGGATTACAATAAAAAACAAGGGTCTAGAGCAGGAATGTGGGGGAGATCTGTTACTCTCTATCCACAGATTTATCTACACAATCAGGTTTTCCTTGATGTCTAAACTGGAATTATTGAAATGAGTGATTTCAGACACTAATTTCTGAAAACTTTTGTTTCTGTTGTGCAGCTGGTGCAGGAACTGGTTGGTGCTGGTTCCAGTTTTTGCAACCCTTGCATTTCTGTTCAGAAATGTCCTATTTGGAATAATTTGTCTCAGCATCAGGGCCAATCTGCCGTTTGGTTTTGACTTGACAGGATGGTAAGAAATAAGGTCTTGCCCCTTCTGTCATTTCTACATAAATATAAAGAGAAGGCATGAAGCCCTCCTTTTTTATTCTTCTTATTTTATTTTATTTTTATTTTTTTCTGGGTGCTGCTGGTGGTAAATATGTGGAAATTTGGTGTTCTGAAGATGTAAGCCTTTTTGTTCCAAGAATATTTAAAAATTGAATATTTTATTTTCTTCTTTGTGTTGTCATTTTGGTATGATTTCTGGCAGCTGAAGCAACCATATTTCTTCATAGTTTGGACTGTCAATGCTTGTTTTTTGATTGATTGTAAAAACTGTGGAAATTTTAGGAGAATGGATCTAATCACTGCCTGAAACTTTTTAACTTCAGAAAAAAAATCTTTATGAATTTCTAATTAAAATACAGTATAAATTCACATTTGTAAAATATAATACCTGAGCATTTTAGTCATGAAAGCACAGATGCAGAATAGGAAAGTAATTTAATGCTTGCAAACTGAGGGGGATGTTAGCATTCCTATGGAAAAGAAACAACCTTTGACATTTCTTTCATTCTCCATTCCTGTCAGACATGTTGATGAAACACTGTTGAGGGAAAATAAAATTAAATGAAATAACAAAACTGAACTGAACTAAACTTAACTAAAGGTATAAAGAGACAGTCTATTTCCACAATGTCATGCAGAGGTAACCAAGCCTCAGACAGGCTTGCGCGGCTATCCTTTTCCGGCACTGTACTGCAGATATCTGGTCTATCCAGCTATGCCTATGCTGTAGAACAGGCGGTGTTTGAAAAGTAGATATCATATTATTCAGGGGAACTTCTTAAAAATAAACAAACAAATAAACAAAACAAACAAAAAAAAAACGTAACAGTGCAAACACAAACTCAAACTCCATTGAAACTCTCCTTTGGCCTCTGTGTGATTCCTTTCCAGAATAATTTGAAGGATAATGGAAAGATTTTGAACTTGGAAACTTATTGATGTAAAGCTGAGATTTAGCTCATTAAAGATGGTCTCTGCATAAGCTCCCCTTCTACAAAATTGAGATGGCTGTAATTCCTTGCCTCATGGATATTTCTATCAGTATGAAAGAAGTACGGTCTCTGGTGATAATCAGTGAAAATACCAATCCCTACCATTCATTAGATTGGTTCTCATGGTCAAATAGGAGATAATCTTTTTTCTTTTTTTTTTTTCTTTTCTACTCCTAGTGTCAATTTGTTCCTTTACTTCAGTGCCTAAAAACATTACTGAACTTTTTTTAACCTGATGAAAAAATCATACTCTTTTTCTAAGCAAGAAGTAAACTAACCAAAAGGCTTATCTATTTATTTATAACTTTTCCTTTTACAAGACTCTTTTTGGCAATATGGCCAACTGCTATCCTGATATGATTGTAGGAAATATTTATAATTCTGTTAAATGAGACTGATTAATCTTGACTTGCTTTTCACCGAATTTTCTATAGTTAGATGATGGACTTTGGAAGCTAATCATCTTAGAGGAGAGCTGCTATGGGCTAATTCATAATGCATTTTGTATCACTTGGCTGTTGATTTAAATTTTAAGATTGAATTTTCTCTGCTTTTGTGTCTTGTGCTTGTGTAACAAGCATTAGAACTGATGCAGCAGAAGAAAAAAGAAAGCGGATTGGTGTGAAGAGGTGCTTGTTCTTAAACTCATTTGCTTCTCCTTGTTTTGATAGAGGGAAGATGTGATCTGTAGCCTACCACAATACTTCTTCTTATGGCAGGGATAATGGGAAACCTTCAGGACCAGGTTTGACTCATGAGTTGAGGATGGCTACAAACTTCCTCTTGCATTCCCCACATGCAAAGAGCTTGCAAATACAGCCTGTTGTGCCTACAGCATGCTTTTTCCAATTCCTGCAACCCCACTGGGCACTTACTGAACAGAACAGGGAGCTGCAACTCACTGGACAAGTTTCTCTTTTCAACGCTCTAATAACAATGCAAACACCTGTTTCAGATGGCTATGAGATGTTTTTGTAGCTGCTGTAGAGATATCTCTGTTTTTCAACAAATTGTCTTCCTGATGGGTTGTTTTTGCAAATACATTTTGTTATTAATATTGCATTACCAACAATAGATCAAGTCAATTTGTAAGATTTTTTACCTAAGAGGCAGAGGGAATGCTGTGTGATGTGTCCTTTGTAGTTCATTAAGAAAAATATTCAATCATTCTTTGTCCATGTGTAATAAATGATTAAAATGGAGTATTTAAATATCCCTGGTAGTCTTTTGACGTACCATGTTCATTTTTGTCTACTATCAGAATGAACAGTGGCACGCTGTTATCTTGCTGGTTTAAGCTGAGATTTCTTTTTCTTTCTCTGAGTCTCTCCTTTCCTAAACACAGCTAAAAAGTTTTTATTTATACAGCACCTGAATTAGCTCAGCCTTTCTGTTTTACTTGGATCAAGGATAGTAATGATTTTAAGCACGATGATTCATGTCTGGACTTTATTAAATGATATTCTCAGGCTTCAGGCTTCCATTTTTTTTTTTTTTTTTTTTTTTTTTTTTTTTTTTTTCCCAGTTTATTTTGTTTTCCCATAGGAAAGTTACACAGTATAGTTTAAATAATGCCCTGTATCTGCTCTGAAATATTTTTCATATTAAAAATATGAAGCATGTATGGTAGAACATTTTTTTTTTCAAATAATCCCATTTGATTATGTTGAGAAATTGTAGTTTCCCTGTTGATAACATTGCCATCATTATGATTATTGGAAAAACAAATAGAAAACCATTTAATTTCAGCATATATAATTTTCTCTGAATTTTGGTAAATTTTTGACATCCCCAAAATGCTGTAGTTCTTCTCTTTGATCACACACAAAAAACACAGGACCATTTCTTAATTTTCTGAAGAGGTCTAAGCTGGACATAAATCTTTGATACATTTTTGCAAAAAAACCAGTAATTATCAGTTATCACCATCCATGATAAGGCTGCATCATGAATAATAATTTATTTAAATTCATCGGACATTGTCAATATATCTGGCTCAGGACAACAACTAATTACCAGGTGATAGCTATTATTGGCTACTGAATAGTTTGTGCTGAAGTAACCTAAGAATAAAATGCTCTTCTTTTTGCAAATCTTTTGAAGTACAGTGTTCTAATAGCGAGTCATAACATCATAATAAATCCTCAGTTATCCTTCCCACCTTACTTAATACAAATGACATGACAATCAATGTCACATAGTCTTTCTTCATGGATTATTCTTCTGTATAATTCCACATGTTGCATCCTCAGCAATATCCGAACACTGTTTCATGCTGTTCTCAACAGATGAAAGCCTGAGTACATGGAAACTATTGTCTATTAATCAGATAGACCAAAAAAATGTATGTGTATATATATATGAAAGAAGGAGGAAACAAAAGAATTAGAATAATCAACACACATTCATAATTATTGTCAGACATGCATTGATGCACTGCTGTAAAGGCAAACATAAATGCTTATCACTCTTTCAACAGAGCAGCTGATATGTGTGTTAAAACTGCTTCCACAGTAGTCTCACTGTTATTGAAAGGTACAACTGTGCAGGGTGTGGACTTTGTGCTCTGCGCATGCTTTCCAGTGCTCGTGATTAGGAAAAACCCTGCAAATTTAAAACCCAGAAATGCAGAGTCTTTACAACCCCTTAAAGAGAACAACAGTGTTTGTAAGGTGATTGACATGCTGCATGTGACAGAATCCATTCGATAAATCCTCTGCATGGTGTTTTTGCCACTGGGTGTCAGAGGAGCAGAAAGGTGCCACTTTCCTTGTGGCCCTTTACTGTCATAGCCAAATCTGACCTGAACTACTTTTTGCTTCATTTTTTCGGCTTAAATATAAGAATCACTGAAGTTTTTACATTTTATTTTATTTTATTTATTTTATTTTCTGTTCACACAGCATGGGATACGGATGATAAAGTGTTGCACAGTGCCATGGTATCTATTGGGTGTGAACAGGGGCTTTAACAAGACAGCTGTCAGCCTCAGGACACGTCGTATTAGACTTGCTGTTTTCCAGAGCACAAAATTAATGAACCTGTTGAAGTCTACTGCCAGCAATGTAGCAGTACTGGGAGCTTTAAATATATTCCTGCTTCCCCACGTTAATTCCCACTGAGTGAATAGGAAACCTCCAGTTGATGAAACAACCGCTTTAACAGAAAGGACACTGTAAATAAAGCTGTTGTGTGTCTTTAGAAATCAGCTGGAATGCAATCAGGTGACAAAATTTCATTTTAATTTATATTTTATAACATAGAAGAGTTAACGGTATGTTCAGAAAGTGGGAAGCTTAACTTTTTACTGGTCATTCTATAAGCAGGAGGTGACCTTTCTCTCAGAGGTCTTTAACTGTTTATCACCTTTATGAAGCTGAGAAGGGAGAAATGTTTCTTTGTATTGTTTGTTTGTTTGTTTGTTTTGCTTTGGTGCAGCAGATCTTCTGTCCTCCTCATTAGGGTGCCAGCAGCAAAAAAACATAAATGTGTGCAAATGTTCTTCCACAAAATACCTTTCTCCTTCAGGCCTGGCACACCAGCTGTGCTGACACACCTACGGACAAGCACTGTGTGTCTTCAATCTGTCTTTATAAAATCTTCATGCCACTGGCACCTTTATTATTCTTGGAGACTAGGTTTGTCAGGGAATTGTCTTTCCTGGGAAAAAGCTACCTGTTGATATGTTAGTTTTTGTTACTGCTGCTAGTTTTGTTTTAACTATTTATTTGAGAGCAAGCTCTGACACGGTGCTGCAGTGGACACACAGCGGTGCAGAGGAGGCATGGTGCTTGTGACAACAAGGGGAAAATGCCAGAGGTTTGGTTGGATTTTCCTCCTGCAGAAGGTAAGGTCTGTAGATGCTCAGGAGTAAGAGGTCCATAAAAGATTTGGGTCTTGGTCTTGAATGTCCGTAGCTTCCCAGCTTTGCCCTGGTAGCTATCTGCAGACACCTTTCTGCCCTGGCTGTGGGTTTTAGACAGTGTTCACTGCACAAACTCAGATTTCAGGGAAACTTCCCCTGCATGCATTGATCTTTCATTTGTGAAGATGTCCTGTTAAATTAACTGCTGGCAGTGTCACCTAGAACTGAGGTGAAGATTAATGCATTCTTCTCAGATTAAATTCTCTCATTTTTCAGACTGGAAAACTCATGCGGTACTTAGCACCCCCTTGGCAGAGCCACCCCTGAGTTAATGGTGTAGCACAGGATGACAACTTACTTCTTCTAGAATCCTTTCTATTGCTTTTTTTATTTTATTTTATTATTATTATTTTTTTTGAGCTTTATATAGTAGATAGGATAGTAATACATCAGAAACTTGGAACCAAAAAGCTTCCCTCTTATTCAGGGAACTCTAAACCTCTTTCTAAACAATTTCTACTTGAAATATTGGTTGGTATCTGCCTGAGTTTTCTTTTGCTTTTCTGCCTTGCTGCTTCTTGCAACTTCCCCTTATGTCACACCCTGTCAGCGTGATGACAGGTCTCGGCACTCAAAGCATCAACCAACACCTGATACACCCAGATCTGGGAAAATCCCTCAAACAGCAGCTGCAATTCTTGACCTAAACTGAGACTCTCAGAACCAAACCGCAGGGAGCAGTGTGCTGGAGGCACGCTTCCTTCAAGTCGTTTTCACATCACGGTGCTGTTTACAAGAACAGGGAGATGGGAATTTCTTGACTATAATTTTTATTTGCTTCATGATGATGTGCCCTCAAAGCATGTTTTGCTGGTTGGTTTCATCCTTCACAAATAAGTGGCATTTACTTTTGTAAAACTGAAATTAATATTCCACAGATGATAGGGGGCACAGAGATTTGTGGCAGAATAGGAAGCAGGAAGACAAGGAATCCAGTGGAATATAATCTTTAAAAATGTTCAGTGGCTTGTGCATGTAAATACATAGAACTATGTTTCTACAATCACAACATTTGGTAATTGCTCCCAGAGTTATTTATGTATGGACTTCCAAATCATAGCAAATAGAGATGGCATTTCTTTAAAGTAAACAAGTGAACAAAACAAACATACTTTTACTGAACCTGGTCCAAAAAGTGACAATTATCATGATATTTCTTTTTCTTTTTTTTTTTTTTTTTCCTAATCATGCAATTTTTTGTTTCACTTCTCACAGAATCTGACTCTTCATAGCAACTGTAGAATAAAATAATAATAACAATAATAACAATAATAACAATAATAATAATAATAATAATAATAATAAACAAAAATAACATAGCAGCTTATTTGAACAATGATTCCCTGTGGAATAGATGAATATATGGGACAGACTGTAGAGTCACATACACAAGATCCTTATAGAGGCTCTAAGTGACTACTCACAGATATTGACATAACCTTAGCAAAAAGAGAGGGAGAATCAAAGTGTAGGGTAATGGGCAACGTAGCAATGCATTTGTTCATCATTTTTACTGAACATCATTCCTCCCATATAACTCCTCATTATTCCTGTTCCACTTCTGCCTCCCTTCTTTCCCCTCCCTCCAATCCCTTACCTCCATTTTCCCTGCCTTTTTTTAACATACCATCCTTCCCTTAAGCAATGAAGTATTTGCCAAAGGCAGATGCTTCCTCCAGCCTTAGGGGAAAAAAGAGCTGTAGTTTACTATGAGCTAGATTTATATTAGGGTTTATATTCAAGAATAAGAACTAGGGAAAGGGAAAGGAAAAGGGGAAAGAGAAAGAGAAAAGGGAAAGGAAAAAAAAAAAAGGGAAAGGGAAATTGCTGCATGATATTTTAAAATGTCTGAAAATTAGTATGTTTGAAAGACTGACAAATTTTGATGTCAAGTGTATAAAAGCCAAGAATTGCCAAAAGGAGAATTTCTGGTTTCTGTTTGAGAATTGCAATCTTGGTACAAGCTTTGTTTAGGCAATTGCCTACTGTGACTGTGAGTAATGCACTAAGAGCAAGAAGCTGTATGTCATCACCTGCAGGTCAAAGACATTGGACAGATCCAGGCATAAGTGGTCTGACTTGAAAGAGTGCATAAAAAGAGAGGGGAATGAGACCGGAATTCCTGGACATGTTTCAGATTTGGGAATGGATGATTCTATCTTGTTTGTGGAACCCCTTTTCCATTTTACCTATACCTACCCAGTTATACTGCTAATTTTTGGCCAAAATAAATCCATACCTTTTCTTGAATATGTATGAATGGAAGCTGTTTTACTGAAGGCATTCTCTGGGATGTGGGGATAAAGGGTTCATGCAAAGGGCATGATCTTCTTTGCCAAATTTCACGTTGTTACTCCAAAGCATGAGACACAGAAGTTTCAGTAAATCATTATCCTGTCTCCTTTGCTGTTCCATATTATACATTTTCCATTGCAATTCCTCTCTTTATGTGATGGAATTGTTTCTGTTGTTGTTCCAACTTAATGGTTGCCATTTTTCTTCCTACCCTTTATTAGTCTTTGGTTCCTTGTCTACGTGATTGCTCAGACCCTCAATTTTTATAGCCATTTTGTTAACTGAGGAGTTTAAATGAACATGAAGCTTGGAATTCCCCCATAAACCCACCAAGTCACTGTGATTTCTTGTGTAGGGCATAAATGCCTTCTCACTACATTGCCTTCTCTCCCCCCCCACCCATCCCCTGCCTTTATGCAAAGGATGCAGAAATAAAATTAAAACTCCAGCAATAAAATCTTTACCTGTCAAATAGCACAATTTTAAGCCAGTGTAGCCTGCCAAAGCTCTTGATTCCACTCCAGGAGCTGCAAATAAGAGAAGATATCTTCAGTAATGATCTTTTATTATGAGGCTCCTGTCATTCTTCTGAATATGTTTTGCAAAAGAAAAGCAAAGAAAGTGCTAACAACAAAACAGGCTCCCATCATGTTTCTCCATTCCTTCTTTGCTACTTAGGCAGGCAAGGAAGCCACTGTAAGGGAAAAGCTCCAGGAGGTCTCAAAAAAGCCATTATTTCTGCAATGTTTACAAGCCTCCCTTGAGTATAAAATCTAGACCATTTCACAGGTGGGAGCAAAGGTCTGAGGGCTACTGAAACTCCACATTTCAGCAATGCATCACGTTGGAAAGAAGCACCTGTGTTTCATAATTTTGTGCTGATGTGCTCATTCTGTGGTCCTTGGGGTCGGGCACCTCTTGCACCTCACCTCAGTTCGTTTCTCAGCAGAGAGAATCCTGACCTTCACATCACATTTGCATCATTGCTGGCAGAGGGGCAGATTGCTCAGACGAAGGTTTAAATTCTGAAAATGGAAATGAGTACCTGCCAGTTTGCAGTGCATCATGCTTCCTTGCTGATAATTAGTTGATTTGTTCCCAAACTTGAATAGCCTCAATTAAAAACAAGGCTAAAATTAAGCATGGAATAGCATAAAGACACCAGCAAGGCAATGAAAAGGGAAGACTGCAAAGATTTTGAATTAATGGAAAAGAGTAAGAGGTTAAATCCTAAAAATGCAAATTGCTGCATTCTTTATATTTTGATAGACCTAATTTCATGAATCCCCAGTTCTCCCTGAACCCTTTATTGACCATAAAATAGGAAATAAGAAACACAAGACTGCAAGGTCTTGTTCAACAGTTACGTATTTATATTGTTGCTAGTCTTGTGGGGCCCTGGTTCATGACTAAGGGCCTTGCATCCTAATGCAACTACAATAAATTTTAAGGTTAAAGTTAGTCTTAAGCTCTAATTTTCCACTGCTTAGTCACAGTTTCCATTTCAGCTGGATGCTGTAGCCAGATGCTGATTAACAGCATAGGCACTTACTGCAGGGCAACAGTTCAGAAAAACAAAGTCTAATCTGTTTTAGGCATGAGACACCTTAGAAATCTAGGTTTTAGACAAAGGAGTCCATGGCAATATTTAATTGTATTTTGGGGTTTCCTTAGTGGTTTCTGTGTTCAGCAGAAATTCAGTTCAGAAAAGAGGTCTCCTTTGGTGATCAGGACACCAGGTTCTCTCATGAACCCTGTTGGATAACCCTGACCACAGCCTATGTAACTTATGGTGATTAGCGTGTGGTACAAATCATTCCTGCAGTAGCCTGGTCATTATAATGCTTCCTAAAAGTTGGGGAAGGAGTGCATGTCTATATGCTACTGAAAGGATTTAAAACATCTGTAAGTGTATGAGGTTATGTTTTTAACTCCCTGTTTCGTTTCCTCCAAGTGCTAAGCTAGTTTTAAAGGGAATGGTTCAAGAGTTTACTTTTGACTAGCATTTACTTGTCTTTCAGTTGAAAGATATCTTCTTTTCTTTCAGTTGTCTTAATTAAGTGAAGAAGAAAATCTGTGGCCTGTTGACATCAATGAACATCTCCCCTGTCTCATGTGTCTTTAAAGGATCCAAGACAGGGCTGCATCCTGAAACAAAATGGCACATAGGCCAAGACAAGCAGAAAGCAGATGATATAAGAGGATGCTTTTAGTGGAAAAAGCAGCATGGGTGCCCAATCCCAGATAAGTGTCCTTCCCAGCTGTGGGACTAGACCAGGCTGATTGGTTGGACTGAGACCACAACTGGGTATATTGAGAGGTAGAAACACTACCCCTGCCATCCCTGTGTGCACCTCCTGCTTCTTGCGCTCCTAAAGCTCTCTTGTCACATCTGTGCTATAATGACGTCACTAAGCAGGGACCATTCTTTACCCATTCACATCAAAAAAGGCAGGGAAAACATCCCACTGCAGCTCAGGCTTGGCTGCTTCCCAGGTTACTCAGGTTCCTGGGAAGTCTGACGTCCTGGGTGTTGTGGCTCAGAGCTCCCATCAGCTAGGAGGGTGCACTGTTTGTCAGGTGCTCTGTACCGAGTCCTCACCTCCTGTTGAAATATGGCTGCTGGCTTTCGAAGGGTTCATGCATTCAACCTTAAGGCTATGGATAGACTTATCTATCTCAGGTTGTGGAGAGAGAACTGAATTCTCCAGAATTCATTATTCTACCAGAATCATATCCTCCTGCTTGCCTGCAGCCAAGTTGCCCTTTGCCTCCTGTCCTGGTAGCTCCATAGCTTATACATTTGGCTCCATGAGATCTCAAGAGCTTGTGTAGGATGAGTGGAAAATGTTCTTCTACTTGCTTTCCTCCCATCCCTATGGGAAGATGACTAGGTATGTAGTTTCACACATCACGTACCTGCAGTGAGACCTAACCTACATCTGCAGACAGCCTGGGCATGGAGCACTGCTCGTGAAACACCTTTTTCTGGGCATTTTTCCTTCTGTGGTGGAGACCTTGACTACCTGATGTCCTTTCTGACTCCCTGTTCAAGTCTTCTAATTCTGTGTGCTACACCAGCAGAATGTGGGCAGCACCATTAATTCACGGAGCTAGCTGCCTCATTTAAATGCTAAAGATAAAGTCTCACAAAGCACAGAAACCTGCCGTGTCTCCTGTCCAGATTCTCCTTGCTGAGTACGCGAATGTCTCTTATTCAGTGATAAACACTTTGCTTTCCAAATGAGAGCTGAAGTTCTGTTGGGTGGCTGGCTGTCTAAACATTGCACTAAAAGTCTGAATTCCAGAGATCCTGTTTTTCCCCCTAAATCCAAGGGTTGTCATACTCGTCATTTTTACAGAGACCTGAGTATTAGGGCTAAATATGAATCTTGCTGTGAAAATAAGTCAGTAAATCCCCGAAGTGAAGGGGTGGGTTGATGTTATTTAGATTAAAAATTAAATATATATATATATATATATATATATAAAGAAATAAAAAAATAAAAATAAAAAAGGAAAAAAGAAAAGAAATAAAACAAGCCTTTTCTGTATTGTGGCTTGTACTGTGGCTTTTTTTTTTATTTTTAAACTTGGTCTTTGTGCAGTATAGATGACAGGAAAAAAAAAAGCTCTGATTTCTTGCTAGTGTTACATGCTAAACATTGTGCTTTATCCTTGGAATTCATAGCAATTTACTGCTTTTCTTCTTAGAAATACATATGTGAAATATCCCATAAGGACAGACTTCATTACTCTGCGACAGGAGGTATATTGTGCTGTATTTTCAATGCACAGCAAAGCAGACAACCAGTGTTTTACATAGTGTGATTCCATTATAAGGCCGTAAACCACTGTGATCCCAACACCCGCCTTTGTAATATGTGTGCATGACAATCTAAAAGGCTTTTATATTTTCTGTGGTCACTTTCTGGAGGATCGTCAAGGAGCCACCTTCAAAGAAGGAATTTTGAGTCTCACTTAATATCTTCAGAGGTATCCTGAAGAATTGGTCTTGTTCCAGGGATGATTTTGATTCATATATTGTCTAAATGGTCCGGAGTTAGCCAGGGGCAAGAGAATGAGGTCTATACTTGAGGATAAGAAAGGGAGGACTAATTGTGCTCCTGGGAAATCCTGGCTTGGATGATTATATTGTCAGAATCATTGATCTTAGTTTTGCTGTCCCTCTCTTGAGAGGGAGAGAGGAGAATCTTGTACGTTATAAGCTAGAAAAGGAATGATACTAAATATCATTTCCTTTATATAAATAACTATGATGGGAATTGGGTGCAAAAATGTTTGCTTCCGAGCTAAAAGTAAAACATGTTATAAAGGGAAAAGGTATATATTTTGTTCAGTGCCTGCAGGATTTAATCTTAACCCAAAGGTGCCAATTGTATTTATTTTATGGGACTAACATCTGTGTTCTGCAATATAATTGGGATTTCAGGTTCAACCTGAATGAGCTCTGTTTATTTTTCCACTATCATAGATTATTCCCCTGCTTGTGCTAATTACCCCTCTGTGCATGTGGTCCATATTGTCTAACTCTTGCATTGGATAACTTCATTTGTGCTGTTTTAGTCTCCAACACACCTGCTAAAACCTGTAACAGCATTTAAAGCTGGAGATGTTTCCCAAGCTCCCTGTTGAACAACAGTCATAACTACCTGAGGTACTCTCCTGAAAGAAAGGGTAATTAAAGCTGGATATATGGAGGGAAGAAATGCAGTGGTAGATAAAATATCCCCATTTATGTATGTGGAACAACCTGGGCCAAATAGCAATGGCTGATGGCAAAGACCTCCTGGAATTACTGTGATTTCTACCAGTTCTTCCTCATTACTTAGATGTACTCAGAGCTCTGATTTTAATCTAGTTTAACAAATAAAGTAATTATTTTCTTTGGAACAAAATACTCCCACCCCGAATTTCATAATTCTTAAAAAAAACTTGCACTGGACATGAGCTGAAAAGCAAATACAGGTTGTATAAATTGGTATGATTTGGCCTGGGATAAGATTGCCTAGATGCCGCATGCAAGGCTAGTTCTAGCTGGGAATGCAAACTGACTAAAAACTGATTAAAAAATAATTTTAATTATTTTATTTTTTATTTTTTGATGCTGTTTGTGTGATGGGTTTAGTTACAAATGTTAACAGCTCTCTAGGAAAAAATCAAAAGCACACAGAGCAGGGACTATGCCTGAGGAATCCTAAAACTCCTTAGCACGGGGTTGCTATTCGCTCTTTTGCTCTAAAAACTGAAAATGCCAGTTTCTGTGACTCGATGTTGCTGCTTTGCATCATCCTGACAGCTTGAAGCAGGCTTAACCAGCCAGCTGAGGGTGCCATTTTTAAGGCTGTAACATCTCTTAATGTAGCCTGCTCTGGCTGTTGTCTCAGGGTCAATGTATGACATGCTGGCTCTGCTAATTCCCTGACTGCCGGAACAGCCTGCTGGGGTCAAAGGTATCAGATGCAAAATGAGAGGAGTGGAGGCTACTGTAATTCCCACCAAGTATCATTAATATAAGTTTTTATAATAGGCCCATCCCTTTCTACCTGTGGAATGTGCCAGTTTTTGCTCTAGGTTTTGCTCTTTAATTCCTTTGTTTGTGAGAGCAAAGAGGCACATTTCAGCACGTACCTGAGAGAAAAAAATGCGGGGTCAGGCACTTTATGGCAAAGCACTGTCAGGTCCTTGTATGGTCACCTACACCTGTGCAAGTGAATTCAGCCTCATATGCCAGTATGAAAAGAGAATTCTGATGAGGAAGAGCATTTTATAAGCACTTATGATTAAGGCTATAAATGATTCTATAATGTGCAAAGCCGTGCAGACTGAGGCCCGAAATCTCATTCACATGAATAAGTGATTCTTGCTTTTTATTCTGCTCAACATACACATTTGAGATATTTTCAGTAAGGAGCAAGCACATTCTGCTGAAGGAAACCATCTATTTGCATCCTTGTAATCTTTGCACAGCTGTATATCATGATTTTTGATCTATAGAGTTCTTCTGAACGGGATGAATCTGGGACACCTGAAAGTCAGCTGAAGATGTGCAGTCAACAGCTCTGCACCGGCTGCCTTGGTTCATTTCCTGTAATACAGGACTCTGATATGGTTTGTTGATTTGTCATTGTCAAGAACCGTGCAAGAAGGCTAATAAATATAGCCAGACTGCCTTTCTAATCTCCAGTGTCATCAGTATTGCCCTTTCCTTCCATCTCATTTTATTAATCAGCTTGCAGGTATGTTTTCATGAAAACAGGCTACTCCATGTTCTCCACTAAGAACAGGCAGTTTTTCAGCTTTCTACTTGTATGCAAGCAGGTACATTCCACAAAGTAGTAGATTTCCCTTAACCATTGAACTATTTAAATGATTGCAAGTGAAGGTACAGCAGCCAATTTCCTTTACTGCTCTCTCTCTCTTATCATTTTTTTTTTCTTTTTTCATTGAGCAAGAAAGCAGATTCAACAAGAGTTCAGAGATTTTATTTTTGGTACCGTAACAGGTCACTGTTGAGGTCAGATCATATTCATGAATTCTGAAATAGCTGTTTGCTAATAGCTTGTGACAAGCAAGCTCAATACGAATGAAGGTAGACGGCTTATGCTGGAAAACTAGAGTTTTCTGGCAGTTTTCTGGCAAAATTGAACAACTCATCACCAGGTATCAAGTTAGTCATCGTGTAAGAGCCATCTCTTAATTTTGTAGTAGACACCAATTTATGTTATACGAAGTTAAAATGGCATGCAAATGACCTTTTGAATGATATATTTATTGTGCAATGTCAATGTTAAATAAATGGCAAACAATAAAAATGTCACAAAACTATTAAATCTCAAAAGAGGTTCAGAATGATTTGAGTACTGGACAAATATTTTTGTCTATTTTATTCTTACTGGCTTGTCCATCTTTGATGAGCTCTTTTTTTTTTTTTTTTTTAATACTGTAAAGAAAGAGAAATATTAGGATGTGCTCTGAATTGCCTCCTTCTTCATTGCACAGAAAATTTACATATTTTTAAAGGGTATAGACATTTGTGTTATTTCCCATCTTTATTTTTAAATCAACGATGAAGAGGGTCATTCCTAAAGCCTTTGTTTCTGTTTGTCACTAAAAATATAGATTTTTTTTTTCTTCCCTTTAGCCAGTTAATTCTGTGACAGATACTGGTGTTATTTTTAAAGGTAGCCCACCCGGCTCTGCCCCCTTGTGAGAACACCCCGTGTGTGGGTTGGTCAGATGATAACCATGTGGAGCTTTGTGTGGGCCTTTAGTCAAATGGGCGCGAGTATCGTTACTCAAATGAGTATTCATAGCCACTACTTGCTTTATTTTTTTTTCTAGAGCAGCAACAAAATGGCAGAGACGACAGCTGCCACATCATATACATACACACACTCCTACACAAACTATGCTTTGTACATCAGAAGCAGCATAAATACCATGGCATGTGGCAGTTACCATAGCAACGTGTTTTTTTAATGAATAGCAGATGGAATAGGCATGTAAAACTTACATAAGTTGTTAGTAATTTGTAAGTTACTGCAGACCAGCTACTGCAGTAAACTTTTTGTTTTCACTGTTTCTATTTTTTTCCATGTACAGTGTTCAGTGTCTCCTTGTCTTCCCACTGAGATTACCCCGATCTGGAATATAGGGTATGGTGGTGTGTAATAAATAGCAATGGCTAATTTTTTAATTTTATTTTTTGTGGGTGAGCTTCCATAATACAGACAACACAGGAAATAATATGGTTTAGCACTTTATAAAAAATAAATCCTAAATTATTTTGATGTAGCCTTTAATGGTAAATTCATAAGACATTGATAAAACATGTCAGCTTTCCTCTGTAGAGACAAACTTATTCCTAGTGGATAGTGAGAATTAAAATTGGAGGGAATGGGTGAAACTATGCATGAAAATTAATGTTTTGATTCACATTCTGACTGTGGTTTGTTAGGAGAAAGAATTTAATAATTTGCTGATCAGCAGGGGAACATAATGGGGAAATGCTCTTCATTGTAAAATTTCTAACGCTGAAATATTAAAAAAAAAAAAAAAAAAAAAAAAAGATTCTTCCTCAAAATTTGAAATGTGAGCTTCTCAGGAGCTATAAATGGCCTGATCTTTACAGGCAAGGTCAGGGAATGACAAAGGCAGAGCTGGAGTTAAAATGGAGCTCCCCTGACTGCAGGAGTAGCTCACCCACCTTCAGCATTTCACAGACTAGCCATATAGAGCCATATAAATTATGACTTAGATTCATAAATCCTACCTAAGTGCATAGGAGTTAGATGCCTACATGTATCCCTGGATCTGTTCCTTAACAATTTTTTGACCTGGTCTATGCACCTGGTAAAAGAGAAGGGTTCCTTAATTCAAGAGGGAGTTGTATTAGAAAAGGAATAGTGGGAACAGATTCTGTCACCAAAAGGAAATGTGACTTTGTGGTATATATGTAGTTCAAAGGCAACAGTAAATATTCAAATTACAAGTTCCTGAGCAGCCTCTCAGGAGTAAGTTAACAGATATGTATTGCTGAGATTTTCAGGCATGTGTAAAGAGCTCTTACTCTTGGCTTTGGCCAAGTACCCTTGGCATTCAGTGACTGGGTGTGAAAGTCTCTCAGGTTCATCTTTTAATTCCACTTTGCAGGAGCAATCATGTTCCCTGGGTTTAAATGTTGACACTTTTCCCTTCCCTTCCCTTCCCTTCCCTTCCCTTCCCTTCCCTTCCCTTCCCTTCCCTTCCCTTCCCTTCCCTTCCCTTCCCTTCCCTTCCCTTCCCTTCCCTTCCCTTCCCTTCCCTTCCCTTCCCTTCCCTTCCCTTCCCTTCCCTTCCCTTCCCTTCCCTTCCCTTCCCTTCCCTTCCCTTCCCTTCCCTTCCCTTCCCTTCCCTTCCCTTCCCTTCCCTTCCCTCTTGGAAATTCAGTGCTGGTCTCTGTATTGAGGAATACCCCTTACACCTGTGTGATGTTCAGCAGTGCTCTGGGTTGCCTCTTTTTCATATTGCTCCCTGTTTCTGGTTCTAAACAGTACCAGAGGTTTGTTGATGTTGCATACCCTCACTGTTAAAACTTTTCTCTTCACTTTACTTCTGCAGCCACTTCTCCTGGATAGTTACTTTTACTCTTCCTCCATAATAGTAGCAGTCAAAGAAAGGCTCTTTGCATAATGAATTCACCAAACAATAGCTTTGTTGGAAGAAATCTGCAGTGTCTGTTTTCTTCTGGCTAAGAAGTGCTAGAACAGTATTTAGACATGACGGTTGCCCATGTTGAGCCCCTCACTTAGGAAAACTGCCATTTTCCACATTTTTATACTATTTGCAGAGGATTAGGACCAGAGAGAAAAAGGTTATCATAAAAGAGAAAGTAAATAAATCAAGCTCTTTCCTTTTTACTGTTATTGAGAACTCTGAAGTCTTTCTTTTATTCTCCAGGGGTATATTTTCAAAGCAGTAAAATTAAGCACACCATTCCCATGCATTAACCGTAACTTAAGATACACAGGTAGATCTATGCTAATTGTTCCTTCTAATGTTCCAGGGGAGTTATAGCTAGGTAAAATGAAGACTTGATTTAGGCCTCAGAATTCAAAGTCTTAGAAGTTATTTTCACCCACGAAACAGCAGATAAGAGCAATTATTGCAGTCTTCTTATCTCTTTTACCAAATTAACCCTTCATTCTGTGGGAAGCTAAGTGAGAATTAAATGTTCCATCTTCCTGATGGTTGCATGTATTTTTAAATTTACATTTTATTAACAGAGTAATTGTGGACTTAAATTTTGTTTAAATGGTATGCTTCATATAACTGCTAAGTAGCTGTTATACAATTGTAGAGAAAGCTTTGCAAGACATTGAGACACTAATGGCTTTTCAACCTCAACAAGACACCTAATATAAAAAGACGTGAGAGCCTTGTAATTAAAACAATCTTCTCAGTGAACTGTTGATATAGAAAACAATCTACTCTCCTTTACATTTTCCATATTAATTGACTGAAAAATTATGAACAGCACGTTTTGTGGAGGTGCACTTTGGTAATTTTTATGTTATTGAGAGTACTTTAACTCACAGTGCTACCATGAAATTGTATTGAATATTGCAATTTATCAGTGTCGGTGTGAACTAGAAGCATATTGTTAGATATTTCTATCACTGATCCAGGCATCATTTAAGGACTCTGTCAGTAAACTAAAGCTCCCCCAAGAAAATTGTGTTTTGGGAATATGAAACCCCAAATATGCCTCAGAACTTGAATGCAGCATCTGAAAGCAGGACAAGCAGTTCTCAGCCTGGTTTCCTGTGGATTTCTGTCTAACAGTTAGGTATACCAATGTACAAAAAAAAAAAAAAAAAAAAAGGTAAGCTCATTGCTGAGCAGAACAGATGCTTTTGCTGCACATTCTCCAGTGTCTCTGAAGGAGTGAGCTTGGACAGAGTCCCTGCCCATGGGCAAGGAGAGAGAAGGGAGTCCTGTCCCTTACTCTTCCACTTCCAAGAAACTCGTATAAGTTGATATGTCTGGAACCTGGGTAACAAATGCAGTTATCTAGACTTTGGCTGCTCTTGTTTCCTCACGGGACCTCATCACACATTCAGGACTTTCTTTCTCCAGCAATAACAGAAAATAGTGTTTGTAGTTGCAAGATATGGTTAGCCTACTTCTGTAGCTTCCAGAAATGGTAGGTGTATGAGCAGACCTTGTGACAGCAGACCGTCTTCTGAGAAATAAAAAACAGGTGATGTAAAACTTCATGACAACACAGTGAGAGCAGATATCAGCCCATTGACAAGACCCTCCTGACAATGCAACACCTGGGACAATGGAGTATAACAGAAGGAAAGTAGAGCCAGATAAATAGTTGGATCAGAATAAAGAGAACTCACCCTGCTTAGGAAAATTGAGTTCAAATGTTGAAATGGTGCATGTTGCACAAGGAAACTTCTCTTAGTCTAAAACCAAACTTTGCAGATCAATTAAAGAATTTGTAGCACACTCAATCACACTTTTACACATTTTCATGCATGAGAATGTCTTGCTATCAACCAGTTACCATTGCTATTCTGAATTTAAAATTATATAATGGCTAAAATGGCGTAGCTTAAAATGTGAAATTAGTTTGTTTACATTAAGGTCTTGTAATCTTTGCTGAATGTGGGTCATAGTCAGGCTGTCACCATTAGAAAATTCACCCACAGTTTTGCAGCACTGGTCGCTGAGGACCTCATCAGAGACCACCAATGTCAGGAGGG
Source organism: Aythya fuligula (assembly GCF_009819795.1). Classification (NCBI taxonomy): domain Eukaryota; kingdom Metazoa; phylum Chordata; class Aves; order Anseriformes; family Anatidae; genus Aythya; species Aythya fuligula. The sequence goes on along the minus strand of NC_045593.1, from coordinate 81,506,533 downwards.
TCTTCACGGGCTTACTGCACACTGTGCTGCTCCCCTCTGCCTCTGGAGCTGCAGAAAACCTCTCCAAAGGATGGTTGTTTAAAACTGTTTCCTATCATTCTCCCTCCATGCGCTTGCTGACATGCCAATAATCAGCATGCTGTTTACTCTCTGATTATACAAGTTACAAGTTGGGCACACTTCATATGTTGTGTGGAGCGGTGTATCAGTGGTACTTGCTAACTAATAATAGATAGTGTCACTAAAATGATAGTTTTTTTTTTTTTTTTTTTTTTTTTTTTTTTTTTTTTTTTTCATAAGCATGCTTATCAAAGATTCTTTGTATCCACAGATGAATAGTCTCCTAAAAATGAAATAAAACCTGTCTGCTGCATTACTTATGAGGCATTCTGCCATCTCAGTAGGATCTCTGACTCTCAAAATGCTTGCAGTGTCTAATAATTAGATTTGGATAATTCTTTCTCTTCCAGGCATCACATTTTATTTTAGCAAGTATTTCCCTCCACAGTAGTGCTGTTGAAATTTTGAATTGGGATAGATAGAAAAAGAACTTGTGTGGGTGTGTGTGGGGGGACCCTTTAAAGTGCTCCTTGGGGTGTGGAGTCTGCTTGGGAAGGAAGAAGTGCTACAAACTTCTCGGTTCTGGATGCACAGTTGCAAAAAGAAATTAGCTCATTTGCAATTTCAGGCAGTCCCCCCATCCCAACACACACACGCCATTGATAATGAGTTGAGAGAAAAGAGATCCGGAGTGCCTGCCCGCTCAAATGGAGCGTGCACTTAATAGTCCTGCTCGCATGGCGCTCCCCAAACCTGCACACACCACCCCTGGGGACTCATCAGAGCACAGCAGCCGGAGCTCAGTGGCACAAGGATGCCATCACCTCCTCCCCAATCCAACAAAATCCTCCTTGAAAAGAATAAATTAGAGTGGAAAGCCACAACATGATTAGGGAAGAGAACACAATCTTGCTTATAAAGTGGCAAAATTGTATTTCCAACTCTGAACGCACCTCTTCGTGACAAAGTCAGTGTCATTCAGGTTCCAGAAATCCTGGCAAGGCTGTTTATATCTCTCGCATTCAGAGGCCATGGGTGCAAACCCTCCTTGAACCAAATCTTCAGAGGAGTTAAACTCTAACATCTAATAACATCTGAGTCCATGGGTTTCTGGAGATTTCTGGTCATGTGCAGATAGGAACGGGCAAGGAACCAGCCCTGGGAATAGTCCTGGGGGGCTGGAGCTTGGTGGTTTGCTTTAAGGTGGCAGGATAGTCTGTGTATAGCTCATTGAGAATACCTTGGTTGCTCTGCATTTTTTGGCAAACTGGTATTTTAGTGTATCTATCAGCCGTGGTCTTTTTATTTTTTCCTTCTTTTTTCTTAATGAAAATTTAGATTTTTAAGAAGTGTTTGATATTAAATTAAAGGATAACAAACTTCTTTGTACTGTAGATAGCCCTCCATATACCTCAAATTCTGCTAATTGTAGTGTAAGAAAAGAATAATTTTAAATATTAAGATATTTGGCTTCTTTTCCTATTACAAAAGTTGCTATCTTGGTTGTGTTTGACTTTTTTTTTCTTTTTTTTTTTTCTTTTTTTTTTTCCCTGTACAAACTAGAAAGGCTGTAAGCTAAAGCTAGTTTACAGGAGCAGACAACCCAGACAAGACAATGAATATCCACTGAGAGTTCTGAAAAACAGATTTACAATGACCAGAACAAAATTGCAGGGACCATCAATCTTTACACTTTAAGACAGAGATTGGCCACCTGCTGGGGTCAGAAAGTAATTCATAACCATTACTATTGGGGCTTAGCATTATATAATTTGATGCACTCAGGGTGCTTTATTCTCTTACCCAGAATACAGAGTAGTTTTTCTATATAGATTCCTGTTATGGCATTGCAACTTCTCTCTGTACTGGGAAAGAACCAGAGGAAAAATGTGGAAGAACTGATACAAGAAGAGAAAGAAGAAAGAATTATGGACAGGAGAAAATATAGTCAACCTGATCTCCTGTTTTTCTCTTTTTTTTTTCTTCATTTATTGCATTTAGATCAGAGAGCTTTTGTCTTGCCACTCAGTTGTATACATCAATGCTCTCAATAGTTCAGGAAACTAGAGAAACAGTTTATTGTACTGGTAAATCTACATTTAACCAAAATATAACAAACATCCAAAATAAACACATAAATAGACATATTATCCTAAGCTCTGGACAAATCATAAACATGTTAAAATAAATAAAAATTATAATGAAACCAAAAATACACACAATACACACAACTGCATTAAAAAAGAATTCTATTCTTATGATCTTAAAATATCCCTCTAATTTGAACCATAATGCCCTTACTACTACACAAAGAAATATAGCTGTAGCAGATGTGTTAAATTCGTGGAATGAAAAGAAACCCCTTTGCGGATTCACCCTTTGCTGAGACCCTGTTTCTCCACCCCATCCCAACAATTGATGCAAATTTCAGCCATAACCCATTCAAAGCAAAAAGTGAAAGCCAGCCAGTGTGTGAAGCCAATCATCTGAACAATAGACAGCATGCCACCATATGGGACAGCTCTTGAACATCCTGTTCTTACACGCTTAGTGGGAAAGCCACTAGAAAACCAGTGACGGGAGAGTGTGACTGTTCCTGCAAAGGAAAAGTAAATGTCAATAAACACGGGTATCTTCTGCAGTGTGTGTCAAATAGTAATCCACCTGGAAGTGTTAAAAAGGCTGCCAGCAGATTTCTCTCCCCACCACACATTAGCCTGTGTTGTGTCAGAAGATGACAAGCCAAAGGCTTTCCATCTCGGTTTTTCCATCTCGGTTTCCTGCGTGCAGAGCCTCTGATGTGTCTTCTTCCAACCAGGCCAGCTCTGTGACCTGCTCTAAACGCTAACAAGACCTGGCAATGTGCAAAGTGTTCAGTCACAGAGGTGAGAGGAGAGAGAAATGGGGAGCAGACAGCAGATGGATGCAGCATTTCACTCCTATGCTGTGCCCCCGTGGTAGCAGCAGATGCGGAGGAGAAGGGCATTGCTGCAGTCAGGGTACCACAGAAATACACCTCCAGAGGAGTCTGATGTACCCAAGTTTGATTATCTGCCTAGGCTCTGTTTTCAGAAGGGTCAAATTTACCTTTGCAAAGAAAAGCTGCACTGGCAGCACCTGCCAGTAAAGCTGGGAAGTGGTATAGGTCCTTCCCCTGAACAAAACAGCTTAGAAAGTCAAGAAGCAAAAAAAGATGTTAACAATTGTCAAATGATCAGTAAATTCAGGCATTTAAAATTATGCAGAAGAAAAAGTATAAAGTGCAATTCTGCTGTCACTTCACCAGAGCATTTCTGGAAAGTTCAAGATTATAGCCATTCTTTGCTGAAGAATTTGTATGTATTAGTAATATTTTGATGACTAGGGGGAAGGATGCAAAGCAAAAAATTGTAGTGTGCAAGTGATTGGTCTGGCTTTGAAATTCATTGCTACATTTCACAGGTTGCCAATCTTAATTTCTGGACTTGAAACAACTTTCTTTTATAACCTTAAAAGTATGTCATCTCCTTGGATGACAATTTTATCTTACCTCTCAACGCAGGCAAATAAAATCCTTAAGGAGGCTAACCAAAATCGAAATAAAATTATCATGTGCAGAAATATAAATATACATATATATATATTTATATTCACTTATACAAATATGTAAATTATTTATGTATATATGTTTATAAATACATAAGCACACACACTAACACATACCCGGGTATGTATAGATGCATGCCTATGTGTCCTAAACACACATTTTGCTCACACTAAGTTACAACTCTGCTCTGGGATATGGTGCTGTGATGTATCATATAAGCAGAGACTCCTGGTAGCGTTATTCGTGTGGTGGATAAAATACACTCCTCAACTTCTGGAGTGTCTCAGTTGGAACAAGATGCAGCATATGCTCTGCTTCACGACTATTTCTGTTGGTTTGTGCAGAAGAGGTAAGCACTGCCATGTCTCTTTGGCTTGTAGTGTGATGCCGAATGAGGAGCAATAATTATTATTCAGGTGGTGCAATAACTGCAGTTGATGATGATCCCTTCTAGTGAGGTTGGAAGTCTCATTGGGACTATCTGCATGCATGAAATATTTATTTCTGTGCCAAAGCGTGTGAAATCAGTGAGTGTTAGATCCATTCTGTGAGGCTGGTGTAAGATCTTTAAGAAGTGGCAACTTGCCATAAAAAAAAAAAAAAAAAAAAGAAGAAGAAAAAAAAAAAAAGTGGCAGGCAACAAAAAGAGATTTATCAAAGGCCAGTTACTAAGGGCAGAGAAAACCCTGACAAAAGCTGTCAGAGGGGGTACCCAGAGACACCGTGGGTCATCATTGCACCCGACTCTGGCTCTGGGAACCGAGCAGAGCTTGTAGGTATGGGCTGGTGGGTACCTTCATTTTCCTTCTCAGCCTCTCTCAGATGGAGGGGGCTTATCACTGTCATTCAGAATCTGTGGGCAAGACAGTGATGAGCTTTATCTGCAGCCTTGAGAAGGAAGGTTCAGATAAGGCAACTCTTGCAAAACTGCCATGTACTCCTGCGCCTGCTCCTGCCTCTGTGGGCCTTTGTCAGAGAGCTGCTTCTGCCACCAGTTGTGTACCAGGCGTGAGCTCTGGAGATAAAATGCCATGTGCATGAGGTCACTTACTGAAAGGGAGTGCTGCAAGAGCTGTCTACAGCCCTGTGTAGGATGAGGTTTTCCAAGGGAGCCTGCTGTTCATGGCCGGCTGGGGATCAAATCTCTGCCTCCACCACAAAACAGCAGACACAAGGGCAGAATCTCCAGAAATGTGGAAAGGCATTAACACTGTTTTAAACCTCTCTGGGCTGCATTGTGAGGCAGAAATTGCTCAGGGGTGGGATATTTTGTTGTGTTGCCAGTGCTTTTGGCTGATTTTTCCATTTGTAGCATAAACATCTTTTTTTTTTTTTTTTTTTCACACAAAAATTCCCTCTAACACCAGCTGATTATACTTTTCTCAGGGCTGAAGTAGAAGAAATTAGCCTGACATCAGCTGTGGACCCAGGCTGTTTTCATGCGACACAGAGGCAGTGGAATTGGTGGTGCTCCTTGGCTGGCTCCAGCTGCCTGAGCCCATCGGGAGGCCAACAGGGCTCTTTGCTTCTCAGCCTAGACTCATGCTCTGATGCTGCAAGACACTGCAAGCCTGCCTCAGCTGGAGGGACAGACAGATACTGCCTCTTTTTTGCTCCAGAATACATCCTGAGGGCACCCTATGTTGTCCTTAGCACTAGCAGGTCTTCATGACTGGGAGAGACGCCACAGTGCATGGGTACTTCCTTCCTAGTCCTGTTCACCCACCTCAACCACATAAATGTCTGTGATATTACAGAAATTGAAGATTTTTAATATAGGACTAAATAAAAAAAAAATGTATGAATATCACAGCCAGCTAGAGAAGCATGTCATTGAGCTTATAGAACAATGACACTTGAGAGATGCTTGAAACAGAGAGGGAAAATTCCTGAAGTCTGAAATCCCACATATACTTATTTCTCTTATTTTCAGCAGTAATTCCAGGACACGGGGGAATTCCATTAATCCTGCTGCTCATGTTAGGATTTCCACAGCAACTGCAAGGTTTCAGTTCTCATGCCTATGACTGACTCCTGGCATTGATAAACTATCCAGGGTGAGGGGAACAAGGCTCCTGAACTCAGAGTCTGAACAGGAAAGACAGGGAAACACCAGATTATGATTTAGAAATGAAAGTCTTTTGTTGATTATCTTTCCAGCATGCAGTTCTCTCTTCAAATAATTTTGTTTGAGTGCAAACATCTCATTTTTTTTTCCCTTCCTTGGTTTAATTAGTGTTGGTAGGGAGAAGTGTGCAATGCAGGGCTGAAACTATGCAGTGGAAAGAATGCAGATAAGTGTCTTCGATCAGTTTCCACAGATCTGCTGCAGACTGAGGGAAAGCCAGTGCTTTGTCCTGTGCTGTCAGCTCAGCAGCAAGTTGCACCAGCACCACCGTGCCAACTTTCCTGAACGAGGAGCGGAGCTGCTCCTCTTCGTCCCACAAAGCTACGTGGCAATCAACAAAATAATGTTTTTGCACTTGAGAATGTGTGACTTGATTGATAATATCTAATTTTACATGACTTTTAAACAAAACCAACAGAAAGATATGGAGACTTTTTAGGAGCAGTGGGAGAATGAAAAGCTGAATGAAGAAAATTGTGCTACACATCATCTTGTCTTATTACTGTTAACGCCAGCAGTCATAATCAAGAGTTTATTGTACAGGGCAATCTGGATGATTAGAAACTGGATTCAAGTTCATAAAAAACATCTTGAAATAAAATTCTTTATTTTTTATTTTTTTTTTTTCACCAATAACACCAGGAGGCAAATTTACTCCCTCCCCCTGCAACCTCTTTAATTCAGTGGAATTATACCAGAGATAATTTTAGCCATGTATCATCAGGATCGTTTTAAAATCATATTTCTCATAAATGTACATTTGAAGAAATATGTTATGTCACTGTGAAAGGTGTTGATGTTGTATATTTAGGTGGTTCCTTGGTCTGTCATTTGTATATTTGATAGTTAAAAATATACTTGAAAATTTACTTAAAAAGTAAATAGACAAAACAAAACAACAAAAAAGAGGAAACATTTGTGTCCAGTGAAATTATTTTCTTCTAATCTTATCTGTGTATTTAAAAGAGACATACTTTCCTCTAGTTACTTCTCTGGGTTCTGTCAGGAAGACAATATCAAATTCCTCCAAATGAATAAGACATTACTGGAAATTTGGTCATGAAATGAACCATACATATTTCTCAAACATCAGGACACACTGGAGGAGTTAACGGGAACAATTTATCATTGCATCACACAAGAAGACTCTCATATTGTCTTTTTTCCTAGAGATTTTTTCTTCTCCTCCCTTCCCCCAAAGTCTTTTATATATATATTTTTTTATTTTTATTTTTTTTTTACCAACTTACTTTTCTCAAACACTTGTTGCCTCTTTGCTATGTTTTACCCTGTTTTTGTCAGGATGTTCCTTCTTTCCTGGTTGGATCTCTCACTCCTGGGCTCTTTGGTCTCTCTCTCTCTCTTTTTTTTTTTTTTTTTTCCCCTACTTATTTATAGTAAAGCAAATGTCTTGCTTTACTACTACTTAAGATGTTTCCTGTTCTGGGCTAAGGCAATAAGTCAGTACAATTCTCAGTGCTTGGGAAATCATCCCGCTTATTCTGTGACTACTACCAGTCAACTTGATATACATATATTTTTGTGACTCTGGTAGCTTAGCAGTGGTTAAGATCTGCTTATGATAGGTTCACCATGGGAAGGCTTTGTTGGAACACTGCTGCTGCTCTTCTTCAGCTTAGCCAAACAGCCAAGAATGAGGGGAAGGTCTTAATGAGTTGTAAGCCCACCAAAAGAGGAGCCCCAAGGAGAGAGGTTTGAATGCAAACATGCTTCTCTGCTTCATGGGTCAATAATGCTGCATGGTATGATATAGACACACCACATGGCTATCCAAGCCTGGGTACTATATATACTGCTGTATTAAAAGCCTCTCATTCTTTGAAAATGCTGTCATGTCTGGGGTGGTACATGGCTGCTTTGTAACAATGAATTACAACCCGATGTGACAAGACAGGAAAAGAACAATATGTTGAGAAATATATTTAGAGTGCAACTTGATAATATTGAAAATGATGTCCACATGCTCCGTGAGACCTCCAGACTGTTCCTCAGTGCTATGTGGTATTTAAACAGGCTTGAAGTACCTAGCACATTAAAAGGCTGGGCCAACGAAACAATGAAAATCACTCCATGGAACTATCACAGAGCTACATCATATTTATTTCTGTGCTGAAACCTTCATTTTACGAACAGTAGTTGCAGACACCACAGATGGAGATTTGAATGTGGTGTGATACAGCACATCAGGAACTAGTTAAGGTAACCGTTTCGCAATCTGCAATTTACTCTTGTGAAAAGATCCCGTGGCACTTTATCTGAGGGTAGAGGTGTTAGCCCCTGAGTGCTGGACTCAGTCCAAGTTCTGCTATGTACATCTGGAACATCTCTGCAGATTCAAGTGGATGTACTATTCTTCATTTCACATCCTCAAAGCTTGTATATTGTTCCTGGAAATAAGAAGTTGGTGTCAAGAATCACTAGAAATGATTTTAATCTATGAAATATCTACATTTCTACCAGTAAGCTGAAGAGGTTGTATTTCCCAGTGGAAGGAGGCATGCTTTGTACAATGGATGCAATGCTGTTACTCATTTTGAGCTTTTTAGCTATCCATTTATTAGCAAAATAAATCAGCCATTTTAAATCTCCAACCAGTTTCAAAATCGTTTCGCTTAAAAAATAAAAGAAAGAAAGAATTTTTTACTTCTCTCTGCTGGTGTACACAATGTTATGTTGCTTTATCTAGCTGATAAAGTCTTTAAACAGTGCAATAGAGAGGTGTGCTAGAACACGTGCAAGTTAGTGCTCTCACTGAATAGTTCATCTGGCCTGCAGAACTACCTTCAGGCAGGAAGTTACAATATACGAGGAGCAGCAGTCAGACTGCTGCTCTCATTCAAAGATAAAGCTGACCACAGACCAGGGATGTTATTTATAATAGATGACAAGTGTGGCACAACTGAGATTATAAATGTGCCTGTTGAGACACTAAGCATTGAACGCCACAGGACATCAGAGGTGGGCGACAGTAGCTTGTATGTATCTGAGCTTTTCACATTTTCATGTATTGTCAAAACACAAACCCTCTATGTAGATGAATAAACTAATTAGTTGTTGTGATGGATAACAAGAATCAGAGGTAAAATGGGCTTAGAAATGACCTGATGCCTGTTTCCAGGGCTTTGCTGGGTACCACAGTGCTTCTGTGATGCTAGAAGTGCCAGGAAATTCTCTGAAGCACCAAAGGCTTCATTTAGGCTCAGCATGCAGGTAATAACTCTCCTGACTTTAATAGCTACAGGGACTGGAACACAGTCAAAGGAGAAATGGCAGAGTCAGAAAATAGTGTAAAAAAGCCTACAAAGCAGACACCCCACCCCACCCATTGGTTATTTGTTTCTCTCTCTTTACTTAGCTGTCCTACAGCTCAGGGAAGAGGCACAGTGACGAGGGGATGGTGGGAGGTTGGGAAAAGAGGAAAGACCTTAAAACCAGCTTTATCCAGCTCCTCTAGCAATCCAGCCAGGAGATGAGGAACATATGCTGGTGCATACATTGCTACTAAGCTGTACCCAGGCGCAGATGCACACCCTAGGAACCTAGGATTCACTGCTTTATGGCAAAGACAACCGAAATTCTGAGCCCTGCTCCCATTTGCAAGACAAAAACCACTTCCATACATCAGGCTTTAATGGCTCTTTAGGTCTTCCTCCTCTGCCAGGTGCAAATGAGTGTTCATGTAGGCCAGCAGCACACTTCCCTCTTTGACGTGTGCTGTGGTTTTCTAGGGGGGGGGGGGGTTGAAATGTGTTTTCCCCTTCTGGAGGACCCAGAAACTTATTCCTCTTTCAGCAGCGCTGTGCTGGCTGGGCATGTCTTCTGAGGGCTTTCAGCAAAGCACAGTCAGTTTCTGGTGCTACCGTGCCAAGCTCTCTGAATTTTGAGACAAAGCCTGAAGATGAACGAGGCTATAAGAATGCTTTCTGAACTGCTTTTGGAGCTATTACTCCACAGTTTTGTAGAGTAGCATGCTCCTCCTTCCCCTGCCAGCCATTGTGTTTCAGCATCACTCCGCTGGTGCCAATGGGGAGCTACACATGCAGAGCCAGCTGAAGGTGTGCTGATCCCTTTCAATAATCCTAATATCCTCAGGAGCATCAGTTCCACTGTAGTTATATCCAGCACTTGCTGTTGTTTTAACACAAATCAGAGATCAGAATCTTAGGCTAGAGGGAGGATCCTATTTCTGTTCAGGATTTGCAGCTCTGCAGTTAGAGGTGATTTTCTTCACAAAACAGAGTGGGAGTCACTCTTTTCAAAAGGCGGTGATGGCAGCTCATTGTTCAATGTTTACCTAGGGTACAGGGAATCCAGCTTCAGATCTCCACCGACTTGCAGGGACCTCAAGTCCTACACAAGTATATTTTCCATCAGCAACGTAGTTGGGGAGGTGGGGAATATGCAAAGCAAATTAGGTCTGCAAAAACAGATGACTAAATTAACACCAGAGGGAGTTTGTAGTAATGCTCCTGGCATCACTGCCATTGCAGTTGTGTGGCTTCTCCAGCTAGAGCTGGCTTTTCCTGGGGCAGGTGAGATCCATCACAATCCATTCAGATAGATGTGTGTAAAGTTCTCCCTAAATCCTAACTCCACGCACCTAATTGCAGCATTAGGCCTCATAATGCATTTCAAATCTGGTCTCTTTTGTTCCTCACTTTACTTTTTCCGGTGTTTATCTTGAATGATCAGGTGTTAGACACGTTGCTGTCAGCTGTATTCAACTTTCTGGATTTGATTCCATTGCCTGGCAAGTGCTGCACAAAATTGCTGTGCATTTTTTTTTTTTTTTTTTTGTTATTAAATTCTAAGTGAATTCACATTTAATGTGTTTGCACTCCCTTTTTGTCTGCTTTTCACATACCTCCTGGCAAATAAGTTTGGTTGCATGAATGTTTGCAGAAGCAGCAAAATTTTAAGTGAGAATGAAAAATATTTGTGGAAAGCAGATTTTGTATTCATCACAAACCTTGCTGAAAGGAAGATCCTATCTATTTAGGAAGCAGAAATATGCTAGGTAACCTTTAATTAAACTTGCTCAAATTTTGAAGATGTAACTATTTGCAGACAACCTAACAAAGGGCAAAGATAGCAAAGACTTTGGGGATCTCTGGCTATCTCAGCTCACCATCTCCACATCTTATTATTCATTTTCATTTTCTCTGCTGGCTTGGCTCCCATCTTAAGAGTGAGAAGAGGCTTCTGTTCCTCATCTTCCTACTGGGAAGCTAAAGCAATGAACAGCTCATGGTCATTCTGGGGAGAGACATGCACAAAACATGGAGCAGAGGTTTTCCAGGCCAAATTTCTACTCCCATCTTTGCAGTAACTCTTTACATATGGTGCCAGTAGCACTTAGCACTTATACTCAAGCCTTTTGTTTTGAGATCTCGTGCCGTATGCCCTGTTGAGTAGCCTTGGATGAGTTTTTCCTCCAAGACAAAATCAAAGTTTGTTTCCTGTGAACCCTCAGCTCTGTTTCCAATGAATTTCCTTTCAGCAGCTGTTTCTTCAGTTAAAGTCATTGGGCCCAGGTTCTTCATTCTGCTTTTGGCTGCTCAGTCGTGTGCTGCTGCCGAGAGCAACGTACCAGTTGTTAGCAAACTGTGCAGTGCAATAAAGTTCAGAGGATGCAAAAGATCAAAGGAGACTGAAGAATGACTAAACCTTCCTTCTACCCTTGCCCAAGAGCTGGTGTTTGTCAGAGTGCAGCCAGCTGAATTTACACGGGATTAACCAAAGGACAAGTCTCTACCTAATAACAGTTGTAGAAATAAATTCCTCTTCAGCACACCTAGTATATTCGTACGGTGAGACAGTCATCTGGATCTGAATGTAGTCTGTAGCACATGTATCCTTACATTTTTTAAAACTTCAGGTTGCATTTCCACTTGCTTGTCAAGCTTGGTATGGCTTCAGATGTTCAATGATACAGTGTGCAACAACACTTATCTGATTTCCTGTATTGATCCCATAGACATCATTTTCCCTGAGTCCAAAAACAGAGTGCTTTACCGGTTCTTGAGCAATAAGCTCCCTCCTTCTACCTGCTCTGTCCTCTGTCTCCACTTATAAGTCTTTGCTAGAGCACTGATACAGGCAGATAAATTTCTTGTGGAGTTCTGCACATTTTTTATTTTTTTATTTTTTAATGACAAGTTCAGTATGTGCAGAAAAAGAAAAAAAAGAAAGAAAAGAAAGAGCCAACAACAAAACAGAGCCTTCAGGCTTCAGGCCTGCCACTGCCTACTTCATAAGGCTGTCAAGTCACCCCAAGGTACAGCAGTTTATCAAATAATTTCCTTTTTTTTTTTTTTTTTTTTTTTACCCTCGTCAGTATCAGATGCAGGAAACCTGCCAGTGCAGGTTTTGCCTTATTGGTTTAAATTAAAAAATAGAGTTTCTCGTGACTAAGTATAAGGTCTACTGAATGGTTCATATTAAAATGATGTTTTGGCAAAGAACCCAAATGTACCTATGGATACTCAGTCTGTGCTTTCAGTCAAACATTAAACTTTTGGCATGGCTGCTTCCATGTTATTTTTTTATGCCATGATATGATAACACTACAATAATACTTAAATGCTGACACAACAGAAAACATTGCCAGTTTGGACTCCCAGGCATTGGCAAGCTTTTTGTTATATTTGCAACCTAGCACTCTCTGTGAGCTTCACAGAAATGTTCATTGCGTTCAATGGAGGTGGGGGGAAATGAAAAGAAAAAAAAAAGGAAACAAATTGCTTAGCAAAGTGTTGAGTTGGAGAAGCTGAGTATCACAACAAATGGAAGCATGTCGGAACCTCCTTCTTCCCTCCTTCCTTTGCAAGTGCAAGGTTTTTCAATGGGTTTATCTCTATAGGTGCAATCCATTTCCATTCCACCATTATGTCATCTATAATTTAAATTTACGAGACAAAACTTTAGGCTTGCCAGGGGAGCAGCTGGAGCGCTCTGTTCCTTTTGCCATGGAAAATGTGGATAAGCTGAACGCATTGTGCCTGACAAGTCCCGCTGAAAGTACTCTTATCTTTTCTGACAAATATCCATCAGCATGTAATATTTATTCCTCTGTTTTAGTTTCACTGCAAATAACTGATGGTCCCTCAGCAAGGAGCAAGTTTCCTGCTGAGGCAGCACCACCTGTACAGCTTTCCTCAGCGCACAACAAACGCTCTGAAATGGAGGCTTTCACAGTGCTAATGGACGAAATGAATGAAGCAGATGCAGTCAGGTGAAGGGAGACAGAACTTGCTTCTCGAAACTCAGTTGTTAGTGTTAGCAATGACAACTTTTTTTTTGACACAGCTATTGCAGGTGAGAAAAGACTTTTCAGACTTTTTTACTTACATTTTGTCACACAACACCCCAACCCTCCCCTTTTTTAGTATAGTTAAACATTTTTCTGTCCTTATTTTTCTCTGTTTAAATTTACTAGGACTGACAATAACTCTGATGCTGTCTTCTACTACACCCTTAACCTAATGTTTTCAAGGGTTACAAGACACTCTGTGATTTCAGGTGGGCAGCTGAAGATATGTTATGGAGCTCAATCTTCAGAAAGCTACCTGTTTGACAACAAATCAGGAACCTGTCAGGAGCATCCCCACTTGGCCATCCCAAAAGAAGCCTCTCGTGATGATGGAGGTGGCTGAGGCTCATGATGTTCACCTCACGAGAGCAGAAACATCCAAGTAACTTCCCAGGTCAGGGCTACAGGTGATGTCAGAAGTGCTGATGAAGCTGGTACCTCAATGAAGAGCACAGAAATATTCCTGTTCTTCCCAGGGCAAAATCAGAACTTGGCCCTGATCCTGCCATAGCTATCTCAAGTAATATTGTAAGCTACTGAAAAAGCAAAGCTTGATTTTTCAAAAGCCAGGACTGTGCTTGCAAATGTGACGGCTTACGTTTTTTTTTTTTTTTCTTTATTATTATTTTATAGAAGCTAATGTCCTTAGTGATTGTTTCTTTAAATGTAAGTGGCATTTTAATAATCTCTATAATAAAAGTACTCAACATGCTGCCAGTGTGGCAATTACTGATTCTTTTGGGGACAAAACCTACATTATTGTGTAGCAGATATTGTCAATAAGTGTCTTTTGTGTATCCACCCTTGTAGTTAACCCACACAGGTTAATATGTCCCCCGTAGCCATGGTTACAGTCCCTGCTTCTTCAGGTCATCATCTCCCTTTTAGCTCCAAAAGTCCCATTAGGTGAGATGTGTAAAAACTATGTTGCAAGAATTAATTTTATGGTTGTTATTTGTTCTAAACCAGGGACATCAGTAAAAAACGTCACCTGGACTGCAGCCCTCCTGTGCTAGCCCTGTGCAGGAGTTAAAGGCAATTCCCAGCCCATACTAAACAGAAAAGCACAACATCCCCAAAACTGTGAAAAATGCTTTCCCAATTACATCAGGTGTGAGAGAAGAGGGGTACAGTAGCAATACTAATATCACAATCACCTCTCTGTATATTTTTAATTCATGCCTGTGGTTTTTAAGAGTTGTTCATTGTTTTGTTGTGCTGCTGTTCTAACATATATTTTTTTTAGTTCTGGCTACTTTCAGGAGCTAGTATAGCAATAAATATGGAATAAAATATATTTATAACACCTTTATTATGAGATTAAATGATTGCCACTAGAAGCAAGTCTAGCAACAGACCTGGCCATCCTTAGCAAAAATCCATAACAGATGAGCTTAAAGAAATCTTGCTCCATTTTCCACGCATGATGGGATCAAATGTGAGTGGCTGGATATACAAAACAGTGCTGAAGCTCGGAGTGTAATGTGCCCTGCCATCCAGGGCTTTTCATGCACAGTGGTCACTAATTAAGCTGAAGGAGAGGTGCTGCCATTACGCAGTCTCGAGCGAGAGAAGGTACCCTTGGGTCACTTCGTTTGTGCCCCAAAGTACACACAGGTACGTGGGCTGTATCCTCACAGGGCTTGAGGTGAAGCAGCCACTTGGACATCCACAGTTTTCAGGGGACACAGACAGTGTCCCTGGCCACCAAATTGTGAATTGTGAGGGTTCACCTAAAGGGTGTTATGTTTTCAAGGGCCTCACAGAAACCTCGTCTAGCATGACCGCAATAAAACTGGCAAAAGTTTCTGCACAAATGCCACTTGGAGGAATGCACTGTTTTATGAGCTTGGCAGAGAGAAGTCAAACATTCAGGGGGAGATGGCCCGGAAAAGACGGTGTCCCAAGGCAGAGCGATGAATTAAGATTTTGCTGCATTTTTTTCCTCCTCTGCTGCTGAATGAACTGACTCCACTCTTCACGCTCAGGAAGGGAAGCGGGCTGTTTCTGCACCAGCCCCAAATGCTCACGCTCAGAACAGCTATTTCTTTTGTTTCTGTGAAGAGGCTGAGGCTTTTTTTTTTTTTTGCTTTTTTTTTTTTTTTTTTTTTTTTTTTCTCTGAGCATATTCACAGTCGGTTCTCAGGCAGAAATGAGCTCTGTGATTTTCAGTGCTTTGGATATTAGGATAATTATCAGAAGCTAATGAGTTTTTAAAGGTTTCTAATGTGAACCTATGATTTTAGAAGCTCTCTCCTGTCAGAATCTAACTAGGTTACAGACAACATGACATGATCTATGGCCCATTTCTGCTAATGACTAAGGCATGAAGACACAGCCTCTTATGAATAACACTCCTCTATGCATATGACAGGGAGAAAGCTATGGAAATCCAAAATTTGAGGTTTGAGCTGTATCAAAGACTGTCTACAAGAAGTTGGACAGAAGCTAACATAACAAAAAACAATTAATCTCCACCTGCATGATAAAATGCAGCCTCTCAGTGATGTCAAAGAGCATGGTTAGGGTGAGCAAAATCTGAGACAGACAACAGACCGTCGAAGCAGTCTTTCTTTTGACATCTGGCTCATGCTGTTATGGAGTGAAATTTGTTACCATTTGGTGGCTTAATACATGTGAAACAGGCCAGTGGGGTCAGTCCACTCTGCAGTGGACAAGTACAGGCATCGCACTGTGGTCCTCATAAAATGTTGACATCTCAGCAGGAGAGGTAGGATAAAATGTGAGCTGCTCTCCAGCCCTCAGTTTTCCTCCTGATCTGGGGCTGAAGCATCCTCAGAGTGGCCAGGAGAGGAAAGTGCACTGCTGGTGGCTGCTCATGAAAGTGGTTATCTGTGCAATGTCCATCTGGAGTGCTGTCAATTTAGTTCCTATTGTAAGTTCTATTTTTTTTTTTTTAAATAGTAACTTAGGTAATGGAACAGTCACAGTGGAGTCTCATCCATTATCTCTTGAACAACTCTTGAATTTTGCCACCTTTCATAACACTCGAGGAGTGTTGCTAGTTCCAACTCAAAAGATACTTAATGCTGTGCCTTACTGGTATTCACCTTAATTACTGCAGTGACAGTGTTTTTGTTAACCGTAAGTTATGAAATGACAAAATTAGAACCAAACCTCATCCTCTGTCACACTCACTAAGCCACTGGAATAATAAAGTAAAGAAAGCCTTCCCATGTCGGGTACCAGCATGTGATTGTTCAGGCTGTGTTCATTTCTGTAGCACTGCACATAATGTATGAAGTGGGAAGAACAAAGAAAATTAAAAAAAATAGAAATAAAAAAAAAATGGAAAAGAAATATCTTCTGCTTCATGATAGTTTCAGTTTTGAGAAGTAAGGTCAAACAAAGTGGTCAGTAAGAGTGATTGCTTGCCAGATGTGCCCCAAACACACTCATTCTGTATTGTTCATTTAAAAAAAAAAAAAATGCTTTCTGTATAGAAATGTTCAAAACTCATCCAAGCTGAATGTAACCTATATATGTCCGTGTAATCTGTCTATATTGGACTGAAGTTCTTTGGTGCTTTGAGACTCCATTATGTTGCATGTGGTTTCCATTCTCTTGTTTTTATAGCTTTTTGGAATTTATTTTAGATCTTCTGAGACCTCTAACCATTCCCTGGCTAGGAAGATGGGTTTTCAGACTGTTCAATTTGTTTCAGAGCTTCTCATTTCTCGTAGCGATTTTTTGTATGTTTAATTCGGTGTTAGACTTAATGTTCTTTGATTCTAAGCATTGCATCATTAACTAGCCTTGTTTTTCCTTTTGCCAGCATGTACTATTCCTCTAGAAATAGTGTCATTTCTTAATAAAAGACAGTTTCAATTTTATTGGTTTTGTTCTTTCTGTCTTTATGGGGAATTTTTTTCTCAAATTTTAATTATTTGGTTGCATTGCTTTTGATGAATTATGGTATATTATGTTTTTCTGGCATCGTTTTTTAAAATGTGCATAGAGGGAAGGGAAGTATGGACCAACTCTTATAACCATAGGATTGCTTGGCAGCTCCCGTCAGTGCTCCCACTATGAAATTTAATAGGCCGTGGAAAATAAACTGTAAGAACGAGACAAACCCTGCCATAGGCAGGACCCAGTTGTGGAAGTAAGTCCACATGAAGTCATTGAGGCCAAATCAGAAATAGTGTGTAAGGAGATCAAACAAAGGCTCCCTAAACAGTTCTAGTGTTCTTTTAGGCTATTTGCCAGTCTCTTGGGGATTCAGGGTTTGTATAACTCACACACCAAAGAGATGAAAGGACTTATTCCTGGAAGTAATGCAGAGCCTTCTTCAACTTTTTATTTGTTGCTATCTCCAAGCTGCATATTTGGGGGATTTTTTTAATCATGTTTCTTCTGGATTTCTGGATTGTGATATCAGACCTGCTTCATTAGCTATGGTAAACAACTGGAAGAGAGGAAACTACATTTTAGTATGTGAGTGATGCAAATGAGGTGGTGGCTGACCTGCATCATTCACCTAAAACGCTTTTACTATATTTCTCCTACTGCCGAGGATGGAGGAATTAACTGCATTTTGTGCATTCCAGCAGAAATTAACAGCAGCCCTCATGCTTGCACAACTGCTCTGGCAGGTTTGATGCGTTGCTCAGAGCCAGGTTTCTGCCATTGCTGCTCCTCCAGCATGATGTCCCCTGCCTGTGGATGCAGCAGCAGCAGCACCAGCTTATTGCATGTGTCTCCTGGACCTGAGGTTTCCAGGGAGTTCTTCTACTGCAGGCATCTGAAAAGATGTAAGTATTTGAGTGACAAACTCACCCAAAGACTGGAGGGGTTGAATGCATGTAATTGGCATTTCCTCTGATAGCCTCCATTTCAGGTTTAAAGGCTGAAACCCAGCTGGCATGCGACAACTTACCAGCTGAGCTGTGGCAACAATTCATGTGCTGTAACCCATGGCAATTTAACAGGAATCAGTTTTGCTTGCTTGCTGTAACGGGCCCAAATTTGAATTCATTTGAGCTTCCCCAAAGCCATCCCCAAATTCAGCAGGACTAGCTAGAGGAGTGTGAACTGCCTGCTGACTACAGATACTTGCTGGATCAGATCTACAGTGGTTCCTCGTAGTGGAAAACTTTGCCATTTAGTACTAGATACAGTGCTGCCTTGATGTATACCCTCCCTCCATGGAAATAGTCTCTTTGAACAGCGACTATACATATTTATTTACATCTCATACCTGTGTTTTACAAATCAGTGGCATACATAATCAGATACTTAATTAGGAGTGTACAGAGCTGAACAGGAAGTCTGCAGTTATTTTATGGATAGCCTGTATAGCAGTGCACTACATTATATGGATGACTGGGAATCAATGTTTCCACGCTATGGACACAGTGCCAAGTACACTAGTTAAACAAAAATTGCATGCTGAGACTGACCATTATACGGCAGTTTTGAAATGAAGCATGAGCTCTCTGCTCATGAGATGAGGCATCAGTTTTCTATTAGCCAAGCACACATCAGTGGCCATAAACAAACAAAGATGAGTCACTGCAAATTAAGCGGAAAATCTGAAACTGAAAGCTCTCTGCATCTGATTTTCTAAGGGTGAGATACTGGCCAGTCCCAGCAAGAGTGACCCAAGAGGGACAGGGTGTGCGCATCCATACCCTTACACCAAGTGCTCTCCCTTGCTATCCTGTCAATGCCCTGACACTTGAACTGGCCACTGCTGGCCATGCAAGAACACTCAGCAACACCAAAATCATTTTTCTTATTCACATTTATGGGACTCCATTTCCAAAGGTCAGCATTCACCATAATTATTTTCTGGAGGTTTCTCTTTTGAAAATAGCTGCCTATTTGTTTTCCTTCCTTACAGAGCAGAACTGGCCCAGGCTTTGATAATACAGCAACAACTGAGATTTTCCAGAGGCGTGCTGCAGCCATGTTTTTGTTTGCCTAGTACCTCTCTTTACATTCTGACTCCAAGATTATCTGCAGACATTGTTCACTGATTTTTAATTTTATTAATTTATTTGTTTGTTTGTTTGTTTTTGTGGTGGCAGTGAGGGTTTGGGATTTTTTATTTATTTATTTATTTATTTATTTTACAATGTTGCTTGCAAAGCGACTTGTAGGACAGCAAGCCCTAGCATGGTGTGCTCGTCGTGCATATATTTAGCACCCTAATCTCTGCAACCAGTGCTTGTTATACTTTTCTTGACATTTTTTTATATGCTTTTTGACATCTGCTTGCAAACTCCTGCAGCCTTTTCAGTCCTGATATTCACTTGTTTCATCTGATGTTGTTTTCATAATCTTTAGATATGCAGATTCATTGCTTTCCTTCAAGTCTCGTCTGCTCAGTCATACCGGGACAGTCAGTCCTCAAGGTTTTTTGTTGCTGTTGCTACTCATCAGCCCTGGAATCTTTACCAGTCCTTTTAGGAATAATGCCCTTCATTGGTATTTTAATATTACATTACTTTTCCTTAAAAGAAACAAACAAAAAAACCTCACAACCACAAAACCTAACCCCTCCTTCTTCTCCACCCCTTCTCCCCCCCAAAAATCAAGAAAACCCAACAAAAACACACATACACACACAAATTCAACTGGAAATTTTACATTGCCCTCATCCTCTGAGAGCTGTAAGGACACAAGATGTTTTGCTACATAAAGCTGACAATATCGTGGCATGTTGTTAAAGTAGGAGGAATTGTCAATGATCCCTTTGCAATGTAAGTGCTTGGGACCAGGTGGGTTTGTGTGTCTTTTGGCACCACCTGTTAACAAAAATGACCCTTTCAAACAATGGAAAATTCCAGCCAGTGTCGTGTTTTCTCCCCCTTCCTCTCACTACACAATAGTTGGGGTTTTTAGATTCTTCCACATCACACAAGCACACCTTGGGCACATCAGCAAGTCAAAAATGCCCTCTTTAGCTGTATGTCTAACCATGGTATTCATGCATGCAAATATTAGAATGTTAACAAGAAAAACCTTTGAGATTTTGGGTAATTCTCCTCATGTGATTCTCAAATTACACTGAAGAAGTAAAGCATTAAGCATCACATTCAGATAAACAATTCACAACAAATGTTTTGACAAATCTGTTGCCTTTTCTGTTTGAGACATATCCGTGAAAAGACTTTGCATTTTTTCTCATTTGTTACTGAAAACTGTTCAGCCATGATGTGTGTAGAAGAAAAGTGTCACCCCATGAATCCGTAACATACTTATTTGCTAAAACTGCTAATGCTTCCAGTTTTCTCATTCACTGCTCACGCCATAATTGACCAAATGGCATTACTCCTGCCTGTGTACCTTTTTGCAGAACAGGAGGATGGGTTGGCTAAGTAATTTTTATCAACATATGTATGATACAAGCATAAATGTATGTGAGTTTCTGTGATGCTGCCAGCATGCACATTTATGCAAATATGTATTTGTGAGTTAGCTGCCATCGTTCATGCAAATCCTTACAAACCCGTAAGCTCACAAACTAGATAAGGCCTGGAACAATATCCAATCAATCTCCCATTTTTTATTTAAAAAATAATTCAAATACTCACAGATTTATATCATCTTATAACCTAAACCAAATTCTCTTCTCAGTTAGATTGGTGTCAGGTCACATTACTATCAATTTAGAGAAATATAACTCAGGTTAGCATAGGCTAATAATATTTATAGAGCAAATGAAAAACAATCAATAATACTGTATTTGTAGTTATTTTGCTACACCAAATGGCCATAAAGCATTTGGGAGCAGATGTCAAATTATTCATATGCTCTCAGCCTTAAAGAAAAGAAGAATCTAAGCTGCTATTAACTATTCTGAGGAAGTTATATAATATGTCAAAAAGAGATCACTGTACTTTGTATTACCATATTAATATACAAATGAGATTAATATATACCTGCAAGTTATAATCCACTTCTGGACACTGGATATATTTTTTTTTTGCTTTGTTCTAGCATTGCTATTTGATATTGGTTGTGAAAGTTTTGCTAAAACAATCATGAGTCATTTTCAATTAAAGCAAATAATACCGCATGTTTTAGATATTCTGATATCTAGCTATTTGTTACATATTGTAAAGTTAATATGTAACTCTAGGAGATAATATTTCAACTCTACTTTTAACACCTGAATTTAGGAAGGGGTGGATCTTGTATAGTCAGCAAAATTAATCAGCTTTTTCTCTCATTTGAAAAATACACAGTCATTACCTCTTTTCTTATATCATCAGTTTACTTTCAGTAAATTGAAGAGCATCTTATGTTTAGAGTCATCTTTACTGTGTTTTCCAGAGGACTTTCCACCACCTTCCCAGGAAGAATCCCTGGACCAAACTGGACTACAGGCAGGACAACTTCAGACAAGCACTGAAGAGGATGGCCCACTGGTAATCTGTTTATTAGGAGCCATTTGCATGGATTTTTTCACAGCTTCTTCTAAACAGAGCACATCTAAAATACAGCCTGTAATAGTCATGCTTTGAAAAGCAGCGTTCAAATGGGATCAAAATTAGGCAGAATGAGTTCATCTGTCTTTCTTGATTACAATTTTTTTTTTTTTTTTTTTTTTTCCCCAAACACCAAGAGAGAAGATTTCAGTTTTACTGCAGATTCAGCGACAATTCCATAGAATATCATGAAACTGAAAACTGATTATTTTGGGAGCTTAGAAACAAAAAGCCACAAAAACATGAACAATTGTGAAAGGGGAGGAAAGGCGTTGTGAAATATGTAACTGATCTCGCAAGGTTTTGACTTTTTTTTTTTTTCTGTATGCTTCTACATATCAACATCAGGTTTAAAATGAAAAGCTGTACTCTTACCTTGTTCTTTCCATTTCAAATATTCAAAATGATTTGAGAACTTGGTCCTATATTCTACACAGGTAACTTGTCTCAGTATTGAGTGCAATGTTTTCTCTCCCTACCCTTTCCCCCCCCCCCCTTTTTTTTTTAATCCCCCCTTGTAAAAGAGCTGTTTTCAGTAGAAAAAAAAAAAAATATATTTTTTTCTTATTCCATGATTGTAAATATTTTTACAGTATCAAACAATATCTGCTAAAGTTAATAGTTCAAACCTCTTACTCCACTATTTTAGGGTAGAGGTGGGGGAGGCCAAATAGAGAACTTATTTTCTACAGAAACTGATGTCTCTTTAGATCTGTAAACATTGAGCTAAAGTACTTGACTTCCTGAGGTGAAATAAGTTACTTCCAGCAGTTGCTAAGATATCATTAATAATCATACGTGCAATAAATAACAACATGCGAATTAGCTCCTAAGAGATATATGGCAGCAAATTGCAGCAACAAATCACTGCGTGTGTAAGAGAATGATCATTACTCTAGTGTGTACAAAAGCTGTTTTAACAACTGTATTCTTTATGGTGAAGCTCACCCTAATTAGCCTTTCAGATTCCCAAGGGAAATGTCTGCAGAGCATTTGACATTGTGATGCTCGATCTAATGGGGGGAAGGGAGGTTTGTTTCTAAACCTAGAAAGCATGAGGCCACAAGCTTAGCTTTCAATTAGGTCACTTCTATTAATGGGGGTGGGAAGTAAATAGTCCTTTCAAGCAAGTAGTTTGGAAGTAAATGAATAATTAATCAATTTAGTATATGTAAATGTTTAGTGTCAGGACCATCTTATTACGAACGGTACACACACAAGTACATGTGCACACAGAGACATCACCAACGTACTTCTTTTTCTTCTGCTAGCTCTGTACCAGTCAGGTTTTCCCATTGACCTTCCTTGCTAGCAAGTGTAGGAATTTTTTAGGGAGTTGCTAAAATAAAGCAATGGGTCAGGCTTTGCTAACCCAGAGAGCAGGGAGGCAGATTGAGCTTTGTGCTGGTACCAAGCCAACCTGAAGGTCCTAAGCTGGAGTCAGTTGGGTGATGAAGTGCCTGATGGTTGGCACCTCAATGGCCGAAAACAGCATTTAATTTCTCTATTTGTTACTTGGTGCATGGGAATAGTTAGATGTATTTATTATTATTATTATTATTATTGTTGTTGTTGTTATTATTATTATTATTATTTATCTATTTATCAAGAGAGATACCTTTCTTGCTGTCTTACTAAAATTGCAACCTGCCATTTTATTCTCATATGCTTTATGGAGAACCCAGAAATCTATTTGGACCTATATACATGTATTTTGCCATGATTGCAGGCTACCTGGTGCACTTTTGTGCATTTAAATCCATATTTGATACCCACGTCGTATCTGGGGGATACCTGGAGACAGCAGTGTTATTTGCTCAGGTATTCCAACCATAAAAGTAAGGATCTGGTGTTTGCTATTACCTTTGACTAAATAGATTTAAAAATAAAAGAGAGATCATTTAGTAAGGCATGCACACATAAATCAGCACACTTTTAAAAGGAACTATTAGATAGGTTTGCTTCTGTACAGCTTATTGCTTGTTACAGAATCATATTTCCTAGTGTAAAAAAACCTGTACACTTTCACTGCATGCCCCGACATCTCCAGCTCTAATGAGAGCAGTTTTAAAAAATTCTTTCTAATAGGTTGACACCAGAAAATGATGCTAAGAGCTTACAAACCAGGCAAAAGCAGTGCAGTAGGCTTTTGTTGCTTATTTGAAATAACTCCTTATTCTGGAGAGAGGAATCAAGCCATGGAAAACATTTGTTTCATTTTAAGTTTGGCTATTATCCTAAACCCTCCTTGTCATCAAACTATCCCCATTTCTACCTCCTGCTCTCTCCCCCCAGCACTTCCCCCAACCCCCCCAGGCCCCATCAAGTTTTATATTTATCATCTTTACAAACAGGAACCCTTGAAAAAGGTGTGATGGGGAGCCTAATTACATATTGCATTGGTATGCAGGTTCTAAAAAACGTGTTGAGCGTGACAACAGGTACAAATACAGCTCCTGTGCTTTTGTTTTTATTAAAGGTACGAACACCTTTGGTATTTAGGGTGGGCCTATGTGTCAGAGGAAAACTGATGCAATTGAAGTGTGGGCATCAGTGTTCTTCGAGTAGCAATTACAGATTTGTGTAATAGCAATCCTGAGACCAGAAAGGTTTTCCTTTTTGCGCTTTACTGCAGGATGAAGTGACACAGAAATGAGATTAAGTGGATCACTGACTGCGCTGGAGATGTACTTTTGATCCTATCTTTAGCGCAGTTTTCTGAAATATGCAATATATTTGCCCGGTGGAAATGTGACAACTTGTAAATTCCTAAGTCTGTTGTAGCGTAAGGCACAAATCCTGCTGCTGGGGAGGGAGGTGCAGGTAGGCTGGGGAGAGCATCCGAGTGGTGCATTCATTCCTGAGAGGGCCAGGTTGTAAGGGACTGGATCAACAAGCACTTCAGCATGTGTGTAAGCCCCTTTGAAGCCAACCAGACTCAACACATACTTAAGTGCTTTGCTGAATAAAGGTGGGAACTAGCGTGTTTAGCTTTTAGCACATGCTCAAGCATTTTTTTTTTCTAAACCCGGGCCTGAGTCGCTTAAAAAAAAAAAAAAAAAGAAAAAAATTATACACACATGCACTGGCACCACATGCTAGACAGTTTATGAAGAGTAAGTTTTTCCACAACAGAATCAGCAGGAACTATTATTAAACGCAGTCATGTCAATAACGCGTAGCGTGGATCTGTGAGCCAAGTGGAAAATAGCTCTTGTGCTCAGCGATCTGCGCCGACGGGAACATGGGGCTCCCGAGCACCCGGGCACGGCAAGGGCTCCGGAGCGAAGCTGATAAGTGGAAAGGGATACTAATAAAAAGCCAGATGCTTTCTGCAACACACGTGATATACATTGAGCTTGAAAGCACGGTGATTATTAAAAAATAAAGTTTTTTGCTTTTCTTTTTTCCCCCACCCCCGGACCTTTTCAGCAAATGTTATTTTTCAGAGTGAGCAAACAAAATCTGAGGGTTTTTTTTTTTGTTTGTTTGTTTTTGTTTTTTTTTTTTTTGCTAGTGCATGGGCCTCTGGATTTTGTCCTTCCTTGTCCTTATTCTTCTTCTCTTATGTGTCAGCAATTATTGACCTCAACCTTCATTTTTGATGAGCTATATAAAACATTAATAAATGATGAGGAAAAAAAATGTTGTGGCGCATGATAAAATCACCTGTATTACAAATAAAATGTTCACTTCTGAAATTGCCAGCTATTTTTACATTCGGTACTTGAAGTGTTTAAACACAGTGGTGCTTTAAAAGAAATGAACAAGGAAATCCATTAACAAATGGGGTTTTGTTAGAAATGGGTAAGAATGCCAGTTCTGTACTCATGGCTGGTAAAATACAAATGAGGAAAGTGCAAAGCCCTCTGTAGTGAAAACTACAAGCATAGCTGCTACGCTTTGTTTTCAAATAAAGGATTTGAGACAATAGGGCTTAGGGAAAGTAAAAGGGAGAGCTGAATTTCATATTTTAGCAAAAGCAGCCCAGGGGAGGGGAAGAAATGATTGTACAGAATATTCCCTTTCCAAGAGGAAAGCCTTGCTGGTGTTGTGTGCCTGTTTTTCTGACAGAGGTAGCAGCAGCGATGCGAGGAAGGCAAATTCCCCTGCACGGCAAGATCACAGATCTGGAGCAGCCGAGCCCGTCGCTGCCTTTCCCTACAATGCGTGTCACACAGAAAGCCATTAGGCTCCTGCCAACACCGTGCCTTACAAAATACCTGCACTACCAGGGCTTCCTGCAGGGTCAGGAGAGAGGCAAACGCGACTTGTTCCGGGCTTGGTTTGCTCCGCAGAGCTCTGGGAGCTTGATTTTTCTCACCAGGCTCAGGCAGTGCCCAGCTCTGCCTTGGGGCTTGCTGATACAAAGGGGAAGGATGGGCATGGCGTGGTATATTTGTCCCCCTGCCTATTTGCCTTTTCATGCAGAACTGGTTTCCTAATGAAGTGCCCAGGCACGGCGGGGTAGGGGTGGCTGGAGGGGAGCTCGTGGTGGACCCCAGATGTTCCAGTGTGGGCTGCATCCAGGCAGAGGGCTGAGCTGAGCCCATCTTCTCCTCCCAACCCACCTTCTGGCTTCAGCTTGAGCTGCTTTCATTTCTCTTCTTGCAAGGCAAGGCTGCCGATGTACACCTTTCTCCTTAAGCCATGACCTCCAACTCAAAAAGAGACCGGCAGCAGTCCTGAAACAAAAGGCACTTTTTTCCCCCCAACTTGAAGGAGACAGACAGGCACTCCAGTCAGGGTTGCCTGAGGGGAAGGAGCCTTGGCTCCCCGTCCTTTCTCACCAGCTGGCTGAGACAGAGCAGAGACCCCCTGCCTCACCTCTGCCAGTGGCTGCAGGGGGTTCCTGGGGGTCCTCGGTGGCACCCAGCAAGGAAAGTGCCCCCGGACAGGGCAATGCAGGGTGTTCACTCAGAGAGGATTTTGTGGGAACTTATGCCATGAGATAATATTGACTTGGGTGGGTAATGGAGGGGCACTTGTGTAGGATATGCCATGGCAGACAAGGTATTGTTTGTGTGCATCTTTAATATTTTTCTCTGTTTTGTTTTTGGAGGAAAGGGAGACTTTCTTTGGAAGGACGAGGGTCACGGCGGTCTGCAAGCGGCGCTCTGTGGCTGGGTCTGACCCCACATGTCCACACCCTGCTGAGGCCCTTCTTGTCCCCTCCACGGGCTCATATTTCTCTGCAAAACACCCCTGTGCATGCCCCGGTGCAGAGCTGGTGTGTGCGTTAGCATGTACAGGACGAGCAGCACCCTGGTGTATGGCAACGGGCCATGCTCGCAGCAGACCTACACCCTGAAAACCCAAACACGCTAATTACGGATCTTTCCCAGCTGAATTTCTTGCATTGTTGTGGGTTAAATTTGAGCAAATTAGTCTTTTCCTGAGATCACAAACTGTCCTGAGGTCTTTTATGTGGGGAAATGAGCAACACCGTGGTTAACAAAGTAAAATTTATTTTTTTAACACAGCGTGGCTAAGTTTAGGCACCTAAATCCACATATAGCTTCCCAAAAATACTTCTGGTTCTCAGAAGGTCATCATTTTTTGAGAACGAAGCTAGCAATTTAGGTAGCTAGATGTAAACTGAGGTGCCTGAGTTTAGCCAGTGGGGCAGTAACATTTTTGGCTTAAAACCAAGGCTTTCTGCCTTTGGAGAACAAATCTTTGCTGGAAATGCAAGAAATTCGTATGTACAGCGTTTTACAGAAATGCTCTGTTCTTAATTTTTCCACAAAGAAACAATGATTAAAAAAAAAAAAAAAAAAGAAGTCTGTGAGCTTTTTTAAAGTAGAAGATAATTAATGTAAATCAGCTCTCAGAAACAATGCAGGCTTATTTTCACATTTGTTTAGGATTAAGCCGCTTCCACAAAGTACTTCCACATGTATGCTAATTAGTTTTATAACAAAACCAACCATCCCACAATGAGGAGCGAAGACAAAAGTCTTATGAACTATGCCTTATTCAATCAGCACTTATCTCCGCCTCCCAGGCCAGCAGGGTCCTTACAGAGCTGGCCCCTTCGGTCTCCCCTCGCCCGGCACCTGGGGCACTGGGGGACCCCAGGGGAGCCTGGCTCCGGCTCCGCCGGGGTGAGCAGCAGGTTGCTCATGTGCTGGAGGTCGCACGCCTTCCTCCAGAGCTGCCAAGACACCAGCTTTCATGGTGCCAGGCGGACAAGAGCCAGAGCTGCAGCGTGCTTGTTCCTTGCCCTGCTACAGGGTTGATAATATGACCAGCGCTGGTTCTTGCTTTTTCCTTCCCTGGTAGAAAATGCTTTTATTTTAGGGTCGTTCCCATCTGAGTGTCAACAGCACCCTGACATGGTTATTGCCATGGGGAAATAGTATATCCTCACTTTTCTTGACTTGCTTTTTTCAACGTCTGTTTCATTCCTGTTCTTGCACTCTGTGCAAGATAATGGATCTCCATATCTCAATGCAGGAGCAGTTCTTGTCCTTATTTATAATCCATGGAAAACGCAGGCAAGCTTGATGCAATGACCTTCCATTTTTGCTGAATTACTTTGCATATGGCACAAATGAAATCTGATGGGATGTCATCCTAATATGTTTATTGAATGTCTGGGTCTAAGGATGTGGCCAAGCAGGGATTTGATTGAAAGGCAGTAGCAGAGGCATCTGATCTAGCCCATCATGCTGGCAGCAGCAGACGAGACACGGCAATGCCCTCGCTCCCTGTTCCTGCTCACATGTTTAGCTCTGCCAGTATAACTATTTATGTCTCTGCACTGTAAACTGGATTGCTAAAATTGCCAAGGTTAAAGATAGCCCCTTTTCTGGAGGGGTAATGAAAGGCAACTTTCTATCCAGCCTTCCACGTGAAGTCAACATGTAATGTAGCTGAGTCCTTGGACAGCTGAGAAGATCTAGTTGCCTGGCCTGGTCTCATGCTAAGATGATCTGCTGCACATTTTCTTCTGAGCTTTGTCTCTCTCCAAATCTCTGGTGCTTTCATAGCATGAGTCCTGAGCACCCATCAGATGTGTTGTCACAGCACCGGTGATGCAGATAAAGATTTTCTTTAATGGAAACCAGAGCACGGGGTGAAATTGTAAACGCATAGCTGTCACCTACAGATGGGCTACACACCTAGCAGCAGGAACCAGATCTCATTTGGATGTTATAATTTTGTTTCTCTGCTTCCTCAGAGATTTTATTTCCTTCTTTTGTAGCAACATTATTTAAAGGACCAAAGCATTGTACTTTGCCACACTTTTCTCAGAGACCGGATAAGCAACAAAACTATGGAAAACAAATGGTTAAGGCTGTTTGTTGTTGTTGTTTTCTCCCTACAGTACATGTCACGCATTGATTGCAAACTTCAAACACATCAGAGTCCTGTAACTGTATCCCACCTGTTGAATACACCCAGCATGCATAGAACACAATCACATTTCAATATTTTGATGGAGGTCAGTAAATATTAAAGATCATAGCTCACAATTTCCATATATACAGATCACATTTTGGACCAGTACCAAGATACATGACTTCTCTCCTTTTCAGAGAGACGGGCGGTTCTGCCTTATCAGACATCTGTCAATACTGTTATTTCTGAACCTCAATGGATGCTGCATCACACTGCCACTTTGTTTTTTGTTGTCAAAGCAATTTCTTCTGCAGTTCTTCAGCTGCCTCTCTGCTTTTGGTGCCTGCTGTCACTGAATGAGTGGACATGTGTTATTTCCAGCAGTGCAGCCTCTCTGCCAGAAGCATGAGAAGCTTCTGCAGAGATGTTATGCTCTTTGAGCTGTATGTTGATATGCTCTTAGCATCTCATACAGGTCTGGCCCTCGGGGTGGTTATTTTTACCAAATGTAAACTTGGTACCAGATACCAAAGATTGCAAAGGTAAACAGAAGGTGTAGTCTTGTGCCCTTTGCTGGTTTGACACTGAAGAGTGTCCTAGGTGAAAGGTATCATTAACAGCATACAGAGATGAATCCAGCATGCACTCACTTCATGCAAGTTTTCAGATCCAAAAGTGAGGCGTTTTACATCAAGAATACAGGACCAGGAAACTTTCACAATTGTGAAAACAGTGCACTAGCATCTATGCTTTTTGTCTGATAACAAGCTGCTGTGATGAGGACTAGAGTTAACAGAAATTTAAGTCACTGTACGTCTATCTTCAGAAAACCAAAGGATGTGAGAAGGAAGGACTAAGGGGAAACCTTTTGAGGCTATGCGAGCCAGTGGTGAGAGTCAGTGCAGGGGCACGTGCAGACAATGGGATACGCCTCCCTGTGTAATAAATCATGATGGCACAACTAAAACTACGTTTTTATCTGCACATCATTCTGTATAAAGCCTGTACTCGTGCTGAAAAAAAAAAAAGAGTACCTTCAGCGACTTCCAAAGGAACATAAATCAGGGCAGATGGAACCCAAATCTGCAGAAGAGGTGGGAATTAGTGCACTGGTGTAAACCCTTTGTGTGAAGCTGTGTGATTGTGCTTCCCTAGGCTGTGTGATTTGATCAGGCTTGGGCTTGTAACCTGAAGCAGAAGGTTCTTTGCACAGGGGCATACCTCAGGGAGATGTATGCATCACAACACTGCACTTCCAATCCATAGTGTACATTATACAGGTATAACTTCCAAGTATAAGCACCTATGAGGCTGAAATGAACTTCCTTCCTCTTAGCCTCCTTGTGGGAAAGTATCCATCTTCTTCTGGTGGATCAAATGAGCTCTTCCACTCAATCAGCAATGCCAAAGATGGATGCAGGATTTAAATTATTCTGTACAGGCAAAACTTCACATAGGTAAAGCAAATTTTTGGCCTGACAAAGCAAACAAGCAAACAATCAAAATAAGTGGTCCCTGTATCATTTCCCTTTGTTTTGACAGGAACTGATTCTACTCTCAGAATGCGGGAGCTATTCTCACTGACTGAGACATTCATAGACTTACTCAATGTGCTGACCTTTCTACCGTGTACTGTAAGGATTTTATTATTTTTTAGGAATTAAATATTAGCATCAGTGCATAGGCTGATGTGATTTCATAGCACAACAGGAATCACATTGCAGCTTAGAATTCCTTTTTAACCTTCTACACAGTATTGGAAACAGCTGGATTAGGGCTGACACAGCCCTGGAGGAGATCAGACAAGCAAGGTCGTAGGGGTGCATTTTCAAAGCAGTGCATAGTGATTTAGCCACGCGACTCCCATTAGTATAAATCACTAAATCACTATACACCACTTTTAAATATAACCCCTAGAGTCACTTTCTTAAGGAACCTCATTGAATAGTTTTGTAGAACAACTCTGAAAAGCCTTTACAGCACTAATATTTGACTCAGATCACTCCTAAAATGGTATTCTTTGCACTGCTGCACTTGATTAATTAATTGAAAAGTCTTGTGCAGGTGTTTTGCGCTTTGCCATTTCTATTTAAAGTCATCATCTAGGCTTCAAGTAAGACTTTAACAGGGAGGTTGAGTTGCCAAAAATCATACATATTTTTCTATTTACCTTTATTCATGAATGTACATTTCAGAGTTTTCAGCTGTATGTCTTAGCACACTACTAATGAGGTGGTGGTTACTTAGACATCTTTCTGAACAGATCTAGGATAGCAGATAAAGAAATATGACTTTTTAAAATGGAACAACCATTTAATTTTTTTTCTCCATGTTCAACAGTTAAAAAACCCAAACCTAAATCTTCTGTTTCAAAGTAAACTGTTATCCACTTTTAACTAATAATACATTTAACTGCTTGACACATCAGCTGGAATGATTAAATTATGTAGCAGTAGAGATATCTCGGGAAGCAGTGACAGGTGGTACAAACCTACCAACAGTAGTTTGAAATGGGGTGGGGGGGAAGCATTTTCAAATGTCAAGACACCAGCATCAGCTTCTCTGCTTTCTTGTGAAATGTGCTTTCTGGTTTATACACGTGTTTTCCATTCAGTCATCATTTCTTGTCTTTAGTGCACCCTTTTCAGATCGCTTTGGACTGAGAGTGTGTGCTGTAGATGTGCATACACAAATACACAGGCACGTACGTGTATGCTCCAAGTCATGCTTTCATTTGTCTTTGTGTCATTAGAAGGAGGCTGGAGAGAAAGTGTATTTCCAGGACATGGTGCCAACCTCAGGCAGAAGCATGCTGAAAGCGGAAGGGCCCAACTGGGATGAACATGAACCCCTGCTGATAAGCCCTACAGCGTGTTTTTCCTTTTGGATCAGGTTAAGGACAAATAGAACGATAGTCACAATGGTATTTCTTTCCTTGAGAAAACTAGTTCAGGATTTTTCAGCTAATCCAGCTCCCCTGGATTTTATTTTTTATTTTTTCCCATAGTTTTAATAGGATGCTGAGACCTATCCTGTATCAGTAGTAGGTCTGAATGGTGCATGGAATTTAGACCTTAGTAGGGGCAGGATGTGTACTCCATTTTCCTTTTCTACAGATGCTGTTTAGGGAGAGTTGAAAACCAGTCTGTTTTTCTTTCAGTACATTACCAGTCCAGGAGTAATGCACAAATACGATTTGATTTGGAATTCACCACTTATTGGTTGGTTTATTTCTGTTGTGGATGCCCTCTCCCTGGAAGGATTCAAAGTCAAATTGCATGGGGTTCTATACAACCTGATCTAGTAAAAGATGTCCCTGCCCATGACAGGGGGTTGGACTGGATTATCATTAATTAAGGGCCCCTTCCAAAGTAAACCATACCATGAATCGATGTCAATTTAATTTAGAGGAAGGCTGAGAAAACCATTCCCACTAAATTGCAGAGATATCCATAAGAAACATCTCTGAAGTTACCCAGAACCCACTGCAGTGCAAAGTCTACCTTTCATCCAAAAGTCCAAAGTCCATCCCCCAGGAGCAAACTGCTCCAGCATGGGTCCCCCACGGGTGGGCGGCAGCTCCCCCCAGACCCCCTGCTTCTGTGGGGGCTCCTCTCCACGGGCTGCAGCTCTGGCCTGGGGCCTGCTCCTGCGGGGGCTCTCCACGGGCCGCAGCCTCCTCCAGGCCACATCCACCTGCTCCACCGGGGGCTCCTCCACCCATGGGGGGGCTGCAGCGTGGAGATCTGCTCCATGTGGGACCCATGGCCTGCAGGGGGACAGCCTGCTCCACCAGGGGCCTCTCCCTGCACAGCCTGCAGGGGAACTGCAGCTGCCTGCCTGCAGCACCTCCTGCCCTCCTGCTGCACCCACCTGGGGGCTGCAGGGCTGGCTCTCACTTCTCACTCTCACAGATGCTGTAGCACAGAAGATTTTTGTTTTTCCCTTTCTTCAATCTGCTCTCCCAGAGCCCAACCAGCGTCGCTCACAGTCCAGCTCTGGCCAGTGGCAGGTCCCTTGTGGAGCAGCTGGAGCTGGCTCCTCTCTGACGTGGGGCAGCTGCTGGGCTCTTCTTACAGAGGCCACCCCTCCAGCCCCTCTACTACCAAAACCTTGCCTCAAAAAAAATAGTCCATCCAAACTGGATTTTCCATGCTCAGCAATAAACATTTGAGCTTCCTTTTCAATGTGAAGCTTATTTTTGCTTCACTTCATTTATCCTGATCTGTGAATCACAGGATTCTGAGGAGACCCCTGCTCCTCATGGAATTAAAAAGTAATTATTCCACATGTCTAATGGGACAGGAAGAGACAAGCTTGGTGATTCATTTCCTATACTCCTCACTGTTTTTCCTCCTCAGAGGCATAGGCATAG
Source organism: Aythya fuligula (assembly GCF_009819795.1). NCBI lineage: Eukaryota > Metazoa > Chordata > Aves > Anseriformes > Anatidae > Aythya > Aythya fuligula. Next base: position 81,473,245 of record NC_045593.1, on the reverse strand, counting down.
CCTTCCACACCCATTCAAGGCTCCACAACAAACATTGGCAACAATGACCTCCTGAAGAAGTCTCCCCATGATCCTTCCCTCTCTGCAAGAAGACCATGTGCTCTCTTTAAAGCCTTAGAAAGACACATCCTCCTGATTCCTTTTCCCAATGAACCAAATACAGTGCTCATGCAGTCTAAATCAGTTAATTCTGTAACCAGATATAAATGCAAATGCTGTCACTTTTTTTTTTTTTTATTTCCGTATATGAAATCACAGAAAAACAAGAATTAAATGAGAACAATTGCTGAGCTGAGTTATCCATAAATGTTCAAACCTTGCACCTTCTTAACTTAATGTATAGTTATATTTTCCAATAAATATCAGGCTGTTCTGCCTTCTAACATTATTTTAAGAAAGTGCCAAACCAAATGATATGATTTTGCTCAAGACAAAAAGAAAAGGAATTGTACAGGCCTTCAAGGAATTTTAAATGCTTGGAAAGATCCCTGTCTACTTCATGAGCAGAAAAAGACTGGTTCTCTACAATGCAAGCTATGTATTTAATAGTTTCTCTACATAGAAATTATAGTCCATTAATCATGTCAGAATACCTCATTTGGTTTAAGTCCTTATGTCTAGCAAACCATTTAGTTTAAACTAAAGGTCGGTAAGTATACTTTTTATATTTGAGGTAATGCTGTGTTTCAATTTCAGAAAAATCTGCTATTAAAAAAAATGTTCACCTTGAATTGATTTTTTTTTTTTCCAGAATCAAAATTTCACAGTATTCCCTTTAAAGATAGTTAGGAAACAGTAAAAACATTTGATGCTTTTGAAAGAAAATATGTTTATTAGGCTCACTGAGCTTGGTGGCATCCCACAGTCTGAGTTGGGAAGGAACTGAAGAGCCTAGGATCTACGAAGCACTGGAAACTTGGTGGATGTCCTCAGGATTCAGGAGCTGGGCTTCATAGAATCCTAGAATGGTTTGGGTTGGAAGGGACTTTAAAGGTCATCTAATTCCAACCCTCGTTTCTACTAGAAGGTGTCATCACTTTCCACTTCCACAGAACTGTACTCAGTGGCAATCTGTGGAAGTCTGTGGGAATCTGAGTTGAGGGCATGACTGGTCTCCATAGATAAGAGTGGAGTAAGATCAAGAGGAATAGTAGATAGATTGAAGTTATAGGTAATTCTGTTAAATGTGTAAATAGGTATAAATACATCATTAATTAATTTTAGTGGCAGATGGTGTCTAACTATCAGAGCAGTGGAGATTTGGAAGAGACTTTCAATTACAAGGAAGGGGATCAATAAATCACCTTGTAAGTTGCAGCATTCTGGAGCTAAGCTTTAAATGGGATCTAATATGGAAGGAGGGGATAGACTTGACGAACCATGCTGAACCTGATAAACCTTGCCATCCCATGTTCAAAATTTTTTTTTTTTTTTTTTTTTTTTCGAAATAATTATATTCCATCAAAGCTGCTGTCAGATTTCCAGGTTGTTTTACTTGCATGTCAGTGCTGTGGATGAGATTACAGGGCACTGACAAGTTGCTAGAAGTGGTTCAGTGGATGGTGGCTTCTGCCTATGAGCCACTATCAGAGAACCCCACTGTACAGTTAGGCAACTTTATGAATACTTTCAGATATGAAAGTGGTATTTGTAAAGGACTTCAGGAACATGTCACTTCTATATGCAAAATGATGGAAAGCCTGAATGTCATTCTGAGAAGTGTGTGAAAAAAAAAAAAATAATAATAATAATTGTCAAAGCTCTCCCTCAAAAAGGGCAAAAGGGCAAACTTCAGCCTTTCCATAATTTTGCTTGGGATGACCCCACTGGGAACAAACCTTGGGCACTCTGTGTACACAGGTTTGGGGATTGATGAAGAGCACATCCCTTTCCTGCCCATGCATTTTAGTTTACTCCAACTGTAAATAAGTAAATAAGAAAGTGGAAAGGAGTGGTAGCCTCATACTACTGTCTTCATAGGTACAGCTTGGCTGGACACCTACATCAAGGATTTAGAAAATGCTCCACAGATTACATATGTCCAATGGGAATTTTGTGTTTACTGTAGCAGGACATAGACTACACTCCAACATTTCTAAAGTTGTGATGTACTAAATCTGTTCCCTCCCAGGGGAAATTTAAGAGGCAATTGTGATACCTTGGACCTTTCTCTGAAAATATTGCATCATCAATTGTATCAGCGATATGTCTTGAAAGAGTCTCAAACTCTTGTGCCAAATAAGATCTTTCCTTGTGATTCCTTACTGGCAAGGATATCTTTCCTTTAATCTCATGAGTTCTCTTTTTCTTTGATAGTGTCAGGAAAAATGGAATTTATTGTATTTATTTGGCCATGATGTTACCTGGAACTTCTTTCTTTTAGGTTAGGATTTCTAAGATTTCAAAGTCTTTCGAGTTGTGAACATAATAATAAAATAAAATAATACCAAGAGAAAAAAATCTCAATAAAGTATTTTGAAAATAAAAGTTGTGTTTCTTTATGATATAAGAACAGTTCCACATATTCTGTTTAAGCTCTTAGAGAAGGGAAGGTTCCAAAGCTGATGTACTCTAGTTTGCCAGTTGAGCCCAAAGGGGATGTTTCACTTGAAATTATAAACCTAACAATATTGGAAATGCTGGAAGAGCCTTAACAATAGCTACCTAAATTGCTATTATGTTCTCTAAAGTGTATTTCATTCTTTTAGAGCCACTGTGTGAGAGATAGTAGTGGAAAGAACTTTTCCATCATTTTATTTCCCTGTCCTTGATGCTTCATACTTCTCTGGAGTGCTCTGAAGATACTGATCTTAAATGGAAGGGCACACCAGAGTGCCCCGTTAATCTTTCTGTTGTTCGTTTTTTTTGTTATGCCTTTTCCTGTCATCACAGTATTCCCATATTTGACAAACACCATTGTTTGGGTCTACCTGCCGTTCTCTGGATACAGCCTTTTTTAGAACGACTCATACAAATTGAAGTTCCTCTTGGAATATATTCAAGCAATCAATGATGATAAGCAGTAATAGTTGCCAGAATGACTCCAGTGCAACAAAAACCACCTATGGTGGTGGTACTGCTGATTATTGCTTCCTATTTGCTGGCTAATTAAATGTTAATTTTGAAAAAAAAAAAAAAATCATGATTGTGGTCAGTGTCTGGAAGTGTTTATAACAAAAGGATATTTGTTTCTCTCGTGTTTAAAACACCTTAGTTTACATGCATGAGCCTTGATTGGAGACTACTGCTTTACCCAAAAAGCAAGAATGAACAGATTCCCACTGAACTGAATGAAATTGGTCTTATGCAGTGAAACATATGCTAAAATGTTTGTTGACAAACATTTGTTGTTGTTACATTAGCAAAAATATCTGCAAAGAGATAGGTCTTTTTTTTTTTTTTTTTTTTTAATGTTCTCCTCGGCCATTTGCCGAGGCGATCGGCTCCGGGGCAGACGCGTTCTGCAGCGGAGCGGGGCAGGCAGGGCTAATTTTTCCGGCATTGAGCCTACTCGAGGGAGCCGCCAGGACCCGGCAGCCCTCGTGAGGGAGGCTGACGAGGCGAAGGCGGAGCCAGCAGCGCCCCCTCCCCGGCCGTTCAAAAGCTGCCCCTAGGGAGCGCGAGCGACCAGGAGCGCGGCGAAGAGGGCGGGCAAACAGGGCGTGGCGCGGCAGAAGGGAGTGGCGCGGCAGTTAGCGCGGCAGGGCGCGCAGGAAGGGCAGAGCGCTCCCCCTACACACAAACAACACCTCCTTAACAACAGCCGTAGCTAGGTGATAATGGTCGCCACCAGGCACGGCGCGCTCTCCAGAAAGTCGGTACACACGCAGACCGACTGCCCGTTAAAAAATGCCGCAGTTCAGGTCACCGGATGCGAGGAGTGTCTGAGCCTGTTGCTGGCATCGGCGGGAGGCAGAGAAACTGCGTGCGTGAGGTGCGAGCAGGTGGATGACCTGGTCCGCATGGTGGCTGAGCTCAAGGAGGAGGTGGCGAGGTTGAGGGCCATCAGGGAGTGCGAGCGAGAGATAGACTTGTGAAGTAACTCCCTGCAGGGCCTCAAGGGGAGGTACCGAGGTGAGACTCCTCAAATGGGGGTGGACCCCCTGCCCTGTAGCTGTCGGGCAGAGGGAGGGGATCTGGGAGTTGAGGAGGAATGGAGACAGGTCCCTGCTTGACATCGCAGGCGACGCCCTCCCCTTCCGGCCCCACCTTCCCAGGTGCCCTTACACAACAGGTTTGAGGCGCTGGAGCTCGAGAGACCAGTAGCTGAGGAAGAGGTAGCAAGTGTTCCCAGGAGGATGCCTAGGGCGAGGAGGTCGACTCCACGCCTCAGGACTGCCTCCACCAAGAAAGACAGGAGGGTTATTGTTGTTGGAGACTTGATTCTTAGGGGAGCAGAGGGCCCTATTTGTCGGCCTGACCCTACCCGTAGGGAAGTCTGCTGTCTCCCTGGGGCCAGGGTCAGGGACGTTGCCAGGAAGCTTCCCAACCTGGTACGCCCCTCTGACTATTATCCTCTTTTGATAGTTCAGGCGGGCAGTGACAACATCGAAGAGAGAAGCCTGAATGCTATCAAACAGGACTTTAGGGGACTGGGTCGGTTAGTGGATGGAGTGGGAGTGCAGGTAGTGTTTTCGTCCATCCCTACGGTGGCAGGGAGGGGTTCAGAGAGGACACAGAAAGCCCACCTGTTAAACACGTGGCTCCGGGGCTGGTGCCAACACAGAAATCTTGTTTTTTTTGATCATGAGGCACTTTACTCAGCACCTGACCTGATGGCTGCGGATGGGTCCCTATCTTTTAGGGGAAAAAGGATCCTGGGCCAGGAGCTGGCAGGGCTCATTGAGAGGGCTTTAAACTAGGTAGGAAGGGGGATGGGGCTGAAGCTAGGATTATTGGGGCTGTGCCAGGGGGAGCAATGGCAAGGCCGGAGGATAAGGCAATGGCCCAGCTGAAGTGCATCTACACCAATGCACGCAGCATGGGTAACAAACAGGAGGAGCTGGAACCCATCGTGCGGCAGGCAGGCTACGACTTGGTTGCCATCACGGAGACGTGGTGGGACCAGTCTCATGACTGGAGTGCTGCAATGCCTGGCTATAAGCTCTTCAGAAGGGACAGGCAGCACAGAAGGGGTGGTGGTGTGGCTCTCTATATTAGAGAGTCTTTTGAGGTTGTAGAACTCGAGGTTGGAAATGACAAGGTTGAGTCCCTTTGGGTTAGGATCGGCAGGGACAACAAGGCTAGTGTCCTGGTCGGGGTCTGCTATAGACCGCCGAACCAGGATGAGGAGACGGATGAGGAATTCTACAGGCAGCTGACAGAAGTTGCAAAATCATCAGCTCTTGTACTCATGGGCGACTTCAACTTCCCTGACATATCCTGGAAGCACAACACAGCCCTGAGAAAGCAGTCTAGGAGGTTTCTGGAGAGCGTGGAAGATAGCTTCCTGACACAGCTGGTTAGTGAACCTACCAGGGGTGGTGCCCTGCTAGACCTTCTCTTCACAAACAGAGAAGGACTGGTGGAGGATGTGATTGTCAGGAGCTGTCTTGGGCAGAGTGACCACGAAATGGTGGAGTTCACTATTCTTGGCAAGGCCAGGAAGGGGACCAGTAAAACCGCTTTATTGGACTTTCGGAGGGCTGACTTTGAGCTGCTCAGGACACTGGTTGGTGGAGTCCCTTGGGAGGCGGTTCTGAAGGGCAGAGGGGTCCAGGAAGGCTGGGCGCTCTTCAAGAGGGAAATCTTAATGGCGCAGGAACGGTCTGTCCCCACGTGCCCAAAGACGAGCTGGCAGTGAAGAAGACCAGCCTGGCTCAACAGAGAATTGTGGCTTGAGCATAGGAGAAAAAAGAGGGTTTATAAGCTTTGGAAAAGTGGGCAGGCCACTAGGGAGGACTTTAAAGAAGTAGCGAGGCTGTGCAGGGACAAAATTAGGAAGGCCAAAGCTCATCTGGAGCTCAATCTGGCTACTGCCATTAAAGATAACAAAAAACGTTTCTATAAATACATCAACACAAAAAGGAGGACTAAGGAGAATCTCCATCCTTTACTGGATGCGGGGGGAAACTTAGTTACAAGAGAGGAGGAAAAGGCGGAGGTGCTCAATGCCTTCTTTGCCTCAGTCTTTAGCGGCAATACCGGTTGTTCTCTGGATACTCAGTACCCTGAGCTGTTGGAAGGGGATGGGGAGCAGGATGTGGCCCTCACTATCCATGAAGAACTGGTTGGTGACCTGCTACGGCACTTGGATGTGCACAAGTCGATGGGGCCGGATGGGATCCACCCAAGGGTACTGAGAGAACTGACAGAGGAGCTGGCCAAGCCACTGTCCATCATTTATCAGCAGTCCTGGCTATCGGGGGAGGTCCCAGTTGACTGGCGGCTAGCAAATGTGACGCCCATCTACAAGAAGGGCCGGAGGGCAGACCCGGGAAACTACAGGCCTGTCAGTTTGACCTCAGTGCCAGGGAAGCTCATGGAGCAGATCCTCCTGAGAGTCATCATGCAGCACTTGCAGGGGAAGCAGGCGATCAGGCCCAGTCAGCATGGGTTTATGAAAGGCAGGGCCTGCTTTATGAACCTGATCTCCTTCTATGACAAAGTGATGCGCTTGGTGGATGAGGGAAAGGCTGTGGATGTGGTCTACCTTGACTTCAGCAAGGCTTTTGACACCATTTTCCACAGCATTCTCCTCAAGAAACTGGCTGCTCTTGGCTTGGACTGGCGCACGCTTCGTTGGGTTAGAAACTGGCTGGATAGCCGGGCCCAAAGAGTCGTGGTGAATGGAGCCAAGTCCAGTTGGAGGCCAGTCACTAGTGGCGTCCCCCAGGGCTCGGTGCTGGGGCCGGTCCTCTTTAATATCTTCATCGATGATCTGGACGAGGGCATTGAGTGCACCCTCAGTAAGTTTGCAGATGACACCAAGTTAGGTGAGTGTGTCGATCTGCTTGAGGGTAGGAAGGCTCTGCAGGAGGATCTGGATAGGCTGCACCGATGGGCTGAGGTCAACTGCATGAAGTTCAATGAGGCCAAGTGCCGGGTCCTTGTACTGGGTCTGGCTGGAATGTTAACTTTCCCGGCAGCAGCCCATTCAGTGCCGTACTCTGTACTTGTAGCTGGAACAGCAGTGTTATCACACCAGTGTTGTGTCTACTGCTGAGCAGCAGTGGCACAGCATTGGGCCTTTCTCTAACCCTCCTAGGGGGTGGGCAAAAAGTGAGGAGAGAAACATCACTAGGGCAGCTGACCTAAACCAATCAAAGGGATATTCCATACCATGTGGTGTCACACTCAGCAATAAAAGGTGGAAACAGGAAGAAGAGGGGGGGGGTGGGCTCTCGTTGAGAAGACGTCGGTCCTCCTCTTGAACACCGGCTGCGTGCGTTGAGGCCTTGCTTCAAGGACGTGGTCAATCATCTCTCATTTGTGGGAAGTAGAGAGTAATTTCTTTCCTCTGCACTTCCATATAGCTTTCATTTATTTTGTTTGTTTGTTTTCCTCCCTTTTTCCCCTTTCCCTTTTATTTTCCCCTTAGTTAAGTTGTTTAGTTCATGGTAGTCTTTATTTAATTATTATAATTATTTCCCTTTAATTAAATTATCCTTATCTCAACCCGTGAGTTGTTCTTTGCTTTACTTCTCCCCCTCCTTATCTAAAGGAGGGGGAGTGAGAGAGCGGTTGTGGGGTTTAGCTGCCCAGCACGGTAAAACCACCACAGTCCTTTTTGGCGCCCAACGTGGGGCTCGAAGGGTTGAGATAACAATAGAATTGATTAAACGCATACAACTAACACACTTGCTTGCTAGTAACCATGTTCCTTGCCCTGTTAATAATAATGGCTTTGTTCATATGTCATGCAATTCGTGTCATATTCTCCTTTCTCCTATATATCCGATTCGACCAAGTGCTACAATCTGTGTTCACTTTTTTTAATTCGTTGTGCTGCCAAGCACTGACCTTGGTTTTACTCTGGAATTCAGGCTCTGCGCTGTTATCATTTGGGTCCCATGGAAACTATCTTTCAGAGAATATTCAGAATTACACTGCCTTCCTTTTCTCATCTGGACACCAGTTTATTAATAATATCAGGAATGGTACCTTTCCCTTCTTTCACAGTGGGCTAATTACAACAGTTTGGGAGTATTTTGAAGATCCATCTGTAACCCATGTATTGCTATTTCTAATTCTGAATAACAGGTTTCATTTTCTCTCTAAGATTAGTCGATTGTTTAGAAAACTTATTTGGGAATCTGTCCCGAAACAGTCTCGTGGTGAGTGGCACGGTGTGTGGGATGATGTTAGCAGATACCTGTCACGAGTGTCTCCTCCAATAGTTTTGAACTTCACCCCTGAGCAAGTGCTAAATCCTAAAAACTTGGTAGAATGTTTGAGAGTTGTATGTCCTGATCCTGATAATGCCATCAGGCTACCAAGGGACAGAACTCACCTGTATCTCTGGAGTGACAGGGGGATCCCAACAACTATCTGTACTGGAAGCTGAAGTGAGTCTAACTGGGAATGAGTGGCAAAAGCATCCCATTGTGACTGGCCCAGAGGCTCCGTGCATCCTTGGCATAGACTATCTCAAGAGAGGGTACTTCAAGGATTCCAAAGGATACCGGTGGGCTTTTGGCATAGCTGCTTTGAGCACAGAGAAGATTAGGCAGCTGTCTGCCGTGCCTGGCCTTTCAGAAGACCCTTCTGTTGTAGGATTGCTGAAGGTTGAAGAACAACAGGTACCAATTGCTACCACAACGGTGCACCGACGGCAATATCGCACCAACCGAGACTCCCTGATTCCCATCCATGAGTTGGTTCACCGACTGGAGAGTCAGGGAGTAATCAGCAAGACTCGCTCACCCTTTAATAGTCCTATATGGCCAGTACGAAAGTCTAATGGTGAGTGGAGGCTAACAGTGGACTATCGAGGCCTGAATGAAGTCACGCCACCACTGAGTGCTGCAGTGCCGGACATGCTAGAACTTCAGTACGAACTAGAGTCAAAGGCAGCCAAGTGGTATGCCACAATTGATATTGCTAATGCATTTTTTTCCATCCCTTTAGCAGCAGCATGCAGGCCGCAGTTTGCTTTCACTTGGAGGGGCATCCAATACACCTGGAATCGGCTGCCCCAGGGGTGGAAACACAGCCCTACCATTTGCCATGGACTGATCCAGTCTGCACTGGAGCAAGGGGGAGCTCCTGAGCATCTTCAGTACATTGACAACATCCTCGTGTGGGGCAACACAGCAGAAGAAGTTTTTGAGAAAGGGAAGAAAATAATCCAAATTCTCCTGAAAGCTGGTTTTGCCATTAAAAAGAGCAAGGTCAAGGGGCCTACACAGGAAATCCAGTTCTTGGGGGTAAAATGGCAGGATGGACGTCGCCACATTCCAATGGATGTGATCAATAAAATACCAGCAATGTCTCTGCCAACTAGCAAAAAGGAAACGCAAGCTTTCCTAGGCCTCGTGGGATTCTGGAGAATGCATGTGCCAGGCTATAGTCAGCTTGTGAGTCCTCTATATCGAGTGACTCGAAAGAGAAACTATTTTGAGTGGGGCCCTGAGCAACAACAGGCATTTGAACAAATCAAACAAGAAATAGCTCATGCAGTAGCCCTTGGGCCTGTCCGTACTGGACCAGCTGTGCAAAATATACTGTACACTGCAGCTGGGGAGCATGGGCTCACCTGGAGCCTTTGGCAGAAAACCCCAGAAGAAACTCGAGGTCGACCTCTGGGCTTCTGGAGTCGGGGCTATCGAGGATCAGAAGCCAATTACACCCCAACTGAAAAGGAAATACTCACAGCATATGAGGGTGTTCGAGCTGCTTCAGAAGTTGTGGGTACAGAGGCACAGCTCCTCTTGGCACCGCGGCTACCTGTGTTACATTGGATGTTCAAAGAGAAAATTCCCACTACACACCATGCAACTGATGCTACATGGAGTAAGTGGATAGCGTTAATTACACAGCGGGCTCGAATGGGAAAACCCAATCGCCCAGGAATCCTGGAAGAGATTATGGACTGGCCGGAAGGCAGAGATTTCGGAGTGCCAACAGAAGAGGTAACCCGTGCTGAAGAGGCACCACCATACAATGAGTTGCCAGAAGACAGAAAGCAGTATGCGTTGTTTACTGACGGATCCTGCCGTGTGATAGGGAGCCATCGGAAATGGAAAGCTGCTGTGTGGAATCCCATACGACGAGTTGCGGAAGCCATGGAAGGGGAAGGTGAGTCGAGTCAGTATGCAGAAGTAAAAGCCATACAACTAGCCCTAGATATCGCCGAAAGAGAAAATTGGCCAGTATTGTATCTTTATACTGACTCATGGATGGTGGCAAATGCTCTGTGGGGGTGGCTGCAGCAATGGAAACAGAGCAACTGGCAGCGCAGAGGTAAGCCTATCTGGGCTGCTACCCTGTGGCAAGATATTGCTGCCCGGGTAGAAAACCTGGATGTTAAAGTACGTCATGTAGATGCCCACATGCCCAAGAGTCGCACTACTGAAGAACATCAGAACAACAAAGAAGTGGATCGAGCTTCGAAAATTGAAGTGGCTCAGGTGGACCTAGACTGGGAACGTAAGGGTGAGCTGTTTGTAGCTCGATGGGCCCATGAAACATCAGGACATCTGGGGAGAGATGCCACTTACAGATGGGCTCGTGATCGAGGGGTGGACTTGACCATTGAGGCCATCACACAGGTTACCCATGAGTGTGAGACCTGTGCTGCAATCAAGAAAGCCATGAAGGTAAAATCTCCCTGGAACAGGGGGAGATGGCTAGGGTATCAATATGGTGAGGCCTGGCAAATTGACTATATCGGACCACTCCCCAAAACTCGCCAAGGCAAATGGTACATACTCACCATGGTAGAAGCAACTACTGGGTGGCTGAAAACATACCCTGTAAACCATGCCACAGCCCGAAACACTATCTTGGGCCTGGAAAGACAAGTATTGTGGCGTCATGGTACACCAGAGAGAATTGAGTCTGACAATGGGAGTCATTTCCGAAACAATCTTGTTACCTCCTGGGCAAAGAGGCATGGTATTGAGTGGGTGTACCACATCCCTTACCACCCACAAGCCTCTGGGAAGGTTGAGAGGTACAATGGACTGTTAAAGACTATGTTACGAGCATTAGGTGCTGGGACGTGGAAACAATGGGACACAAATCTACCAGAAGCCACTTGGCTAGTTAACAATAGGGGGTCTGACAGCCGTGCTGGTCCTGCCGAAACAAAACCCCTACACACTGTGAAAGGAGCTAAGGTTCCCGTAGTGCATATAGGAAGGTGGATGGGGAAGGCAGTGTGGGTTGCTCCTGCCTCGGGAAAAGGCAAACCCACTCGTGGGATTGTCTTCGCCCAAGGACCAGGGTATACCTGGTGGGTCATGCAAAAGAATGGGGATATCAAGTGTGTGCCTCAAGGAGATTTGACATTGAGAGAAAACTAATCTATAATCTAAGTTATATGTTGTAGGAAGATGCTGTAGGATCAACGACAGGTCAACTTTGCAAGGAGCCGGGCAGTGCAACAAGGACTTGAGCTAAGCTGGTGCTGGTGTCCAGACATCCAACTCCGCCTGCCTTGAGTGGCCACTTTGGCAGATGAAGACCTAATCATCAACAGTTCTTATGGACATTTTCCAAGAAAGACCTATGGAATGAAAAGATACACCTGCCTATTAATCCTGTTAAATCCTTGTCCTGTTAAAGGACAAGGGATAATGATGAGAATGCTTGTATGCTAAAGTATGGGGATCTGAGTGTGACACAAATGTTATGGAATAAGGGGTGGAGGTTGTACTGGGTCTGGCTGGAATGTTAACTTTCCCGGCAGCAGCCCATTCAGTGCCGTACTCTGTACTTGTAGCTGGAACAGCAGTGTTATCACACCAGTGTTGTGTCTACTGCTGAGCAGCAGTGGCACAGCATTGGGCCTTTCTCTAACCCTCCTAGGGGGTGGGCAAAAAGTGAGGAGAGAAACATCACTAGGGCAGCTGACCTAAACCAATCAAAGGGATATTCCATACCATGTGGTGTCACACTCAGCAATAAAAGGTGGAAACAGGAAGAAGAGGGGGGGGGTGGGCTCTCGTTGAGAAGACGTCGGTCCTCCTCTTGAACACCGGCTGCGTGCGTTGAGGCCTTGCTTCAAGGACGTGGTCAATCATCGCTCATTTGTGGGAAGTAGAGAGTAATTTCTTTCCTCTGCACTTCCATATAGCTTTCATTTATTTTGTTTGTTTGTTTTCCTCCCTTTTTCCCCTTTCCCTTTTATTTTCCCCTTAGTTAAGTTGTTTAGTTCATGGTAGTCTTTATTTAATTATTATAATTATTTCCCTTTAATTAAATTATCCTTATCTCAACCCGTGAGTTGTTCTTTGCTTTACTTCTCCCTCTCCTTATCTAAAGGAGGGGGAGTGAGAGAGCGGTTGTGGGGTTTAGCTGCCCAGCACGGTAAAACCACCACAGTCCTGCACCTGGGGTGCAATAACCCCAAGCAGAGCTACAGGCTGGGAGAGGAATGGGAGAGCTGCCAGGCAGAGAAGGACCTGGGAGTGATGGTTGATAGTCGGCTGAATATGAGCCAGCAGTGTGCTCAGGTGGCCAAGAAGGCCAACGGCATCCTGGCTTGTATTAGGAACAGCGTGACCAGCAGGGCTAGGGAGGTGATCGTCCCCCTGTACTCAGCTCTGGTGAGGCCGCACCTCAAGTACTGTGTTCAGTTTTGGGCCCCTCGCTACAAGAAGGACATGGAGGTGCTTGAGCGGGTGCAGAGAAGGGCGACGAAGCTGTTGAGGGGCCTGGAGAACAAGTCCTACGAGGAGCGGCTGAGGGAGCTGGGCTTGTTCAGCCTGGAGAAGAGGAGGCTCAGGGGCGACCTTATTGCTCTTTATAGGTACCTCAAGGGAGGCTGTAGTGAGGTGGGGGTTGGTCTGTTCTCCCATGTGCCTGGTGACAGGATGAGGGGGAATGGGCTTAAGTTGAGCCAGGGGAGTTTTAGGTTAGATGTTAGGAAGAACTTCTTCACTGAAAGGGTTGTGAGGCATTGGAACAGGCTGCCCAGGGAAGTGGTGGAGTCACCATCCCTGGAAGTCTTCAAAAGACGTTTAGATGTGGAGTTTAGGGATATGGTTTAGTGGGGACTGTTAGCGTTAGGTCAGAGGTTGGACTCGATGATCTTGAGGTCTCTTCCAACCTAGAAATTCTGTGATTCTGTGATTCTGTGAAAATAAGACATGAAGTTGAGCTGGAGTGGTTTGGTTTCATAATATTCAAACCTCATACTAAGATGTACTAAAATATATATATATACAATGTCTATCCTGATCCAATGACATGTGGGTTTTCTCTGAAGACAGCATGGAAATATTATGCTCTCTCCTAAATTAATCGATGTATTATCTTTGGCAAGACCAACTGCTATTTGCTGAGAATTAACCATACCAGATATTTCAGTAGCATAACAAGTGAACTATCAAATGAACAACAGAATAGCTGAGAAACTGATTTTGTATCTCTTTGATTAACATCTTTTGATGTTAGTCATGGTAACAACAAATGTTTGCTCATGTTTGATCTAGACCAAATTTTTAGCTGTACTGTGTGTAGCAGAAAAAGATAGTGGTAGATTTGATGAATCCTTTGGTTGTTTGTTTCACTGAAAATCCAACCTTTTAAACAATTTGATGTAGGCCTGAGTCTATAAATAATACTTTGAAGTCCTTAAGAGAACTATCAGCCAACCTGTGGTCACTGAATTTCCCTGAGCGATACCTAATTATGCCCATGGGTCAGAGTACAACTGAGTGCAACTCATAATTGTTTTCTTTATGATTTTCTTGGTAAAAGACGTTATTTTCACTATAGTTGTATGATTTTTAAAAGTGTCATTTTCAATGACATTTGGTAGGAAAGAACACTGAAAGGCAGAATTGTGATAATGAATTGTTCTGGTTTGGCAGTCCCACAACAGAACATTCTGATTTTTCATTTCAAAGTGATCTTTTTTAAACATTCATTTAAATAAAATGTTTAATATAGACTGAAACAATTGAAGCCATAATGAAATACACAAAAAGCTTAAAAGAAAATAATCTTTATTGGCTCCAAATTCCTTTTTAAGGTAAGTATTTATGAAAGGTCTCAGGAATTTTGGTGGCCTGTTAAACCAGGGTGTTGAAGAGCCCATTTCTGAAACCAAGAGCACTCATGAGAATTATGTAGATGAAATTTTGCTCCCTTTTGTAGCAAAGGCCAAATGAACTTATCAAAGCTGGTGGTAAGCACAAATTAAGCAGGAAGCTGCTTATGTCAGGTAACCTTCATGAAATTATAAAACATTTATAACCCTCCAGATAAAATAAAATGCTGAGCCTGCTACCAGTGCTGCTACTTGAAGCTGCTTGTAGCCAACACACTTCCTTCCATATCATCAGTAGTCACAGGAGCAGCAAATAAGGTCCTTCTGTTTTTATCTCTTCACTGCCATTTTGATGTCCCCTGGGAACAGGCTGGTCCTGTGTTGGTTTTTCATCTGGGAGCAACTAAAACCAGGGCTTTGCTATTGAGAAGCAACACATTGGTTCACAGATCATCCATCTTAACCTTTTTATCTTAATCAAGAACTGTTCATCCACGTCAATCACATGTCCAGAGCTCTTGCCTTAGGATTTAAAACAAGATACTTCAGCTGTGCCGCTTCTGTGCTACTTACACCTTTCAAGAAAAAAAGAAAATGCTTTGTGCTGGATTTTGCATATTTTAGATTCAAGAGATTTGGGAATCATAGAGATATCCATAAAATACTAGTATCCAACCAAATTTGCAGCTCATTTAACTGTGATTTTTAGGTTAGTCGTCCACTGTTAGATGATTCTCACTAGTGATTCTAAAAAATAAACCCGTGTCTGATTTTCTATTAGGGAAAAAAAAAAAAAAGCAACAAACAGATGGAAAAGATAAATTGATCTGATACGTTGATGATCATCTGATCATCATCTCATCAGTTTCCTGTTGTTTAATATTTTCCTTCCCCCTTGACCTGTGCACACCTTATGGAGTTCAACAAGGCTAAGTGTAATGTCCTGCACCTGGACTGGGGCAATCCCCAGCCCAAATACAGTCTGGAGGGGATAATGGATTGAGAGCATCCCTGAGGAGAAGGACCTGGGGGTGGTGGTTGAGGAGAAGCTTGACATGAGCCAGCAATGTGTGCTCATAGCTCGGAAAGCCACCCGTACCGTGGGCTGCACCAACAGCAGCATGGGCAGCAGGGCGAGGGAGGGGATTGTCCTGCTCTGCTCTCCTGAGACCCCACCTGGAGCCCTGTGCTCAGCTCTGGGGCCCTCAGCACAAGGACAGGAGTCTGCTAGAGGGGGCCCAGAGGAGGCCACGACGATGATCAAGGTGCTGGAGCACCACTCCTGTGAAGACAGGCTGAGGGAGTTGGGGTTGTTTGGCCTGGAGAAGAGAAGGCCCTGGGGAGACCTCACAGTGGCCTTCCAGCGCCTAAAGGGAAGCTGGGGAGGCAGTCTGTGTCATGGGGTGTAGGGATAGGGCAAGGGGGAATGGCTTTAAACTGAAAGAGAGGAGATTTAGATTAGATGTTAGGAGGTTCACTCAAGGTGGTGAGGCCCAGGCCCAGGCTGCCCAGAGGATCTGTGGCTGCCCCATCCCTGGCAGTGCCCAAGGCCAGGCTGGATGGGGCTGGGAGCAGCCTGGGCTGGTGGCGTGGCGTGGCACTGGGTGAGCTTTGAGGTCCCTTCCAACCCAAATCATACTATCTATGCTTCTATGGTTCTACAATTTTTGTTTGTGATCTTGGGCATACCGATGTGGCCAACTACCACATTTTCATGCCACTAGCCTGCTAAGTATGTGTTAAAAATAGAAAAAGGTGTAGAAGAAAATTGTACATTATATGCATGTGATTAGTGTATGGAGTTTAAATTACCTTTTGGTGGTCTCATACCCTGGGTCCAATGGGACTGTGAGATAAAATTGTCATTCAGTACCTCTTAGATATATATTTTCCAGGGCAGTATATGTTTACCAGTGCACTCAGCCTACTCATGAGTCTCATGATTGTTTTAGAGTCCAAGCTCTTCTTCACATTTTCATGAAGTCCCACTCTCTAATTCCTTGCTGCTCATCAATGAGAAGCAGAGGAGCATCTGGTTTGAAAAAAAAGAGCTTGGTATTCTTGCTGTACTTTGGAACTGTATTAAAATGCTGTACCAGTGTATGTTTAATGCATATCCTCAGATGATATGTTAGTTATCTGAAGACTTATTTTCCAGAATAACATTTGCAAAGCACTGCTGACTATCTGGAGTTCAAGTAATGTTTGCAAAAATAACGTACGTTGTGTATATACCTGGTAAATTTGAGGAACCTTTATGTGCTGCAGATTCCACTTCTTTAACTACAGACAAGGATGTTTGCTTATTTTATATTGTTACCACTACACAGTGAATAATGTTATTTTTTTTTTTCTTGCCCTGTAAATTGAAAAGAGAAGTTTTGGCTTGCTTGCAAATATTGTGATACATAATTTTGGATTCCAGGGGAAAACATCTTTTAGATCCAAAAATGCTTAGACATCATGATGAAAGACATCTCTGATAAAAGATTTTGAGATAATGTAGTCCACTTTTTTTTTTTTTTTTTTTTCTCCAGGGGATGAACTTGTATTTTCTGCTTTGCAACACTATGGTTTTGAAACTGCCGGCTAGACAGACAGATTTATGTTGCTACAAGGTGCTTTAGTTTTCTATGACTTAATAGTATTATTTTTATGTTTTTCTTCAGAGAGGCACTTTGTTGCATTTCCTGTAAATATGTGTACAGGTACTAAATTGAGAAACATAATCAAGAACTTTAGGATATGTTTGTTGTTTGTTTGAGTTGACATCGATAGCTCTTTCTTTTTCTTGTCTCTTGTTATTTAAATCACATTTGAAAAACTGCAGAAAGGGGTATTCTTTGCTTGAGAGCAGATACTCCAGCTTTCCGAGTGGTAGAAGGATGGCATGCAGAGAAAAATTCTTCCCCTCATTTGAGCTCTAAACTCAACTGCCATCAGGACAGATTGTAGCCAAAAATAAATATGGATTTCTCTTTTCTTAAAAGCTTAAATATTTTACCATACTAACTTTAAAAGAAAGCTGCTTAAATGTCTGTCTCTATCATGTTAACTATCCTGGTGTTTTTTTGTGTTTTTACCAGATTTTATGTAAAGAATATATGTATATATATATATATATATATATTTCATAAGAATACTTTCTGTGACCTTGGGAAATTTTGAGCTGTACCTATAGGCCATTTGTGTATGTAGACTTTATGCCAGCTGAGAGCAACTGTGTAGTTGGTGGAAGTCGTACCACACAGCTCATGACTGTCAAATTAAACCTGTTTGTAAACTGAGAAATCCAGTAGCAAAAGTAAAAATGTGTAAACTGCATAAACCTTAACGTGCTGCAGAAGAATAGATTCAGTGGCTGAACATGTCAAATTTTTGGTTTGCTCATGTCAGTTGGGAGATCAAATTAGTACAAGGGGGGTATTAATGTAATGAGAAAGCAGATCATATATTCCGTGAATTGTCACATGTCACTGCAGCATTTTGAATGTATACCTGGCTCCTTCTGACTGACATAAGCTTTGCAATTAGTGACACAAATGAGGATACACTGTTGCAATGTCTGCAGGAGAGAGTCTACTTTTTTTTTTTTTTTTTTTTTTTCCAAGTTCTGTTGTATGCAGAAGAGGTGGGGGAAAACATTTTAGTCTTTTTCTCTCATTATCAAGCCCAGCCAAAACAAACAGACACAGTCCTATTCTGACTGATCACCACAATCTTTGCCCAGTCCTGGATCTGTTGAGGAGCCTCACCTTTTTGGTTAGACTGCTGAGAAGCCTCTCCTTCCTTGTTTCATTTTACAGGCCTGGTTTTTCACCATTTGCAGCAGCACGATTAATATTCCAGGCAGCATTTCATAAAATCTTTTTCTTTTTTCCTTTGTGCCTCATGACTGACATCTCTTCACTTCAAGGGTGATTTTCCTATTGGCAAGAGGAGGACGTGCCACACCAAGTATCACCTTCAGGAACAAGCAATATAAGTACTATAATGAGATGGGTCTTTGCAGAGCCTGTAATTGGTGACAAGGCATGGCAGCTTCGTATCAGACACAGATGTACAACACAGCTTATTAATGAGGCTGGAACATCACAGTCAAGAGCCTTCCAGTCACTACTCGTCAGAAGAATATAATATATTCTGTGTGTTTGTACTATGCCCAGGACTGCCAATTTGCATCACAAAACCTTTAGGTAGGCCAATTCAAGCTAATCCAGGATAGCAACCTGCTTCTTCTTAGATGGATTATCAGCCCTGTGGCCTGCAATCCATCATTCCTGATTCCAGCTCTCATAGACGGCAGCAACAATCATCTCAACTTGCAGATCTGCGTGCTTTAATTGGGTTAGTTTAGTAACCTTCCTTGTATTAAAGTCAACTTGGAAAGAGATGTAATATTTTCAGTTATGAAGACCTAGAAGCTGGCCATATAAAGATTTGATTGTAGATCAAGAAATAGGATTTTCATCATGTTAAGAACTCTTCATGGAAATATATGTGGAACAAGTAATGAAATAAAATGATTAACCAAGAATTCTGCAAAGATACTAGCAAAGCAATAAGGAAACTGATTGAGTATACTGAAAACTGGTTATTTAAAATGTTCACCTCGGAAGAAGAACTTTGTTGTTTTATTGCTATTGGTTTTGTGTACTCTAGGTTTGTATTTTGAGTGTGTTTTATTGTTAGTTGGGAAAACAGACTTCTCAATGAAAAGAAAAAAAATGAAATGATCAGAATTTCAGTTAGATAGCTAACATTTTTCCTAATTTTAAATTACAACAGAAGACTGCTAAAATAATCTTTTGTTTTCCTGAGGGACTTAGAGAGAAGGACATAATGTAAAAAGGCAGTCCCCCCCAAGTATGCTGAAATTCTAAGTCACATTGCTTTTCATATCTAGAAACAATCCTTCACACATTACCTGGCATGAACAAAGTTCTGCAGAATGTGTATTAGTATCGTGAGGTTTGGTAAGAAGAAATGGCAAAAGAAAGGAAATCTCATTCCAAAACACCTTTTGGTGTCAGTCATGAAAATCTTTTCTAAAGATCTGTCCCTGTCTCAGCACAAACATTCCCAGAGCATGCTTCATAAGAAGTGTATCTCCAAAGTGTTGTCAGTTATATTTAAAATGTTAAAATGTAAGTCTTGATTGAAAACACAGTCTGTTTTTTTCTTTTTCTTTTTTTTTCTTTTTCTTTTTCTTTTTCTTTTTCTTTTTCTTTTTCTTTTTCTTTTTCTTTTTCTTTTTCTTTTTCTTTTTCTTTTTCTTTTCTTTTTCTTTTTCTTTTTCTTTTTCTTTTTCTTTTTCTTTTTCTCTTTCTCTTTCTCTTTCTCTTTCTTTTTTTTTTTTTCCCTTTCTTGCAAGAAGTTGCTGCAGTGACACTATGACACAAGCAGAAGAGGAGCTTGCCGGCAGCATGCCACTACATGTGTTTAGTCACATCCTAATAATGACTAGATAACATTTGGGGTTAGATTACAAATATATCTTCCACTGCTGACACTGGCCTTTGAGCTGAATTCAGAAGAATTACTCCAGATGCTGGTGTTAGTTGTGGGAATTTTAATAGAAAAAGTATTGAATATCTTGCTTTGTCTAAAACATAGATTAAGTTAAAGGAGTAGAAGATTTTGTTTGTTTGTTTCTGTTTAGCTTTCACTTTTCACTATACTTTGACTATGAGACATCCAGTTTCAGTAACTTTTTTTTTGTTTTTTTTTACTTTTTTTTTTTTTGGGGTGGTGTTAATGATTGAAGTAATGACCAGATAACTTAAAGTCCTTTAACAGGGCACATGTAGAAATGCATGTGACAAATCTACTTAATAAAAATCTCTCAGTTCTTATATTGACCCCCCCCTTTTTTTTTTTTATTTATTTTTTATTTATTTTTCAGTTAACATCTTAGTGTTTTGCTTTATTCTTCCGGTCATGTATGCATTCTTATCCTCTAACTTCTCTTACACCCTAGCAAATGTATGATCTTTATGCCCTGTAAGCTGTTTCTAAGATCCAGCCAATGGGCAAAATACAAAATGTGGTGGTCTAATGTTGCTTGGAATTTCTCATAAATTCTTAGAAGGAAATCTGATTATTTAAAATTGAAGCTTTCATTAAATATTTTTTTCAGTGTTTTAGTGAATTCCAGTAAAACTGTGTCATTATCCTTTATAGGAAAGAAGTATCCATTGGTTTTAAAGTACCTTGAGTATAAAACGGTGACATTTCAGGGCTCAGTCCACCCTGAATGACTTTGAAGGAATTGCCAAGGGACTTACAGTTTATTTGTGAATGCTTGTTGAAGTAAAGTGCCTATGTGCAGTCTTTTAAGTGTGGTAGGATCTCTTAACACTTCTGCCTATTTGAGTAGAGGTAGGGCAATATTCAAGCAGTGACAAAAACGGAGTGAACACAACCTAATCAAGCTGTAGCACATACCGTAGCCATTGATTTAATATTTTTTAAAATACTTATTACAGCTAATTTCTAACTTTTTGTACTGTTTCTAGAGGATTCTGAAGACCAGAAGATAGACATCCTCTATATAATCTCGTATGGATATTTTGTGGAGAAAATGTGGATGCATACCACCCCATGAAGAAATGAGCAGGGGCTGAACAGAAGTGAAGATGCATGCGGATCTTCAAACAGGAAAGAACCACTAAAAGAGACAGAAGGGAGCACTCCATTAGGAAAAGTGATCTGACTCTTCCTTGGTCTAACCTGAAACACCGTGCAGAGGAAAAAAAAAAAAAAAAAAAAAAAAAGCTGAAATAATTGCTAGTGTGAAGTTGTTTTGCTGGTGGGCTCTAAGTTGACCAGTTCTGATATTTTAGCATTATGGCAAAAAGGTACTGTAATGAGAGTTTTATGTTCCTGGCAGCCCAAAGTGGAACTTGATTATCAACAGGAATCTAAACTTTGTTAAATAAGGACCACGTTTACAAATGTGTGTATAACTGGGCAGTTTCCATAATGAAAATTCTGGCCAGGTTTTCAAAGCATGTTAGCCCTCCCTGTATGCCCAATAGGCTTAGCTGGTTTGTAAAAATCTGGCAGCCACTGCTGGTCTTCACTGCTTCTGAAAATCAGTGCTATAATTAAAGGGCCATTCATCTTTTTCCTTTTTTTTTTTCAGTTATAATTTGGAGTGAATTTTTCTATTGTCTAAGTTGTGTTCTCTTTTTGGCATATCAATAACTGTTAACTGAGCACTGGCTTTGTTTTAGATGAGAATAAAACAGTCGGTGCCTTTTAGCTTTTCTTGGACTGCTGGCATACAATTGTTCATCTATAAAGGTACACATTTTTATTTCCCAATTAACTGCTTAATAACAGCCGGTAATTCACAATTGATGGGATAGGTTGTGATCTTGCAGCCTGTGTTGTAACTATAGTCCTTTGGATTTCATCTGAGTCTCACTGAAGTTTAACATGGCTCTTACAAGAGTTCACTTGTGTAACCTCAAAACTTTGTAAAACAAACCCATACATCCACCAGGGATTGGTCTGGAATTAATGAAATAATACTAAGGTGAGCAGTTCACTGCTATGGTACAACTTTTACAGATCACAAGGATGCCAGCAGTGCTGTACTCCAAATTGCTTATGACTTTCTTTCTTTCTTGCTTGCTTTCTTTCTTGCTTGCTTGCTTTCTTGCTTTCTTGCTTTCTTTTTCTTGCTTTCTTGCTTTCTTGCTTTCTTGCTTTCTTGCTTTCTTGCTTTCTTTTTCTTGCTTTCTTGCTTTCTTTCTTTCTTTTTCTTTCTTGCTTTCTTGCTTTCTTTCTTGCTTTCTTGCTTTCTTTCTTGCTTTCTTGCTTTCTTTCTTGCTTCCTTGCTTCCTTGCTTCCTTCCTCTCTTCCTTCCTTTCTTTCTCTCTTTCTCTCTCCTCCTCTCTTCCTCTCCCTTCCCTTCCCTTCCCTTCCCTTCCCTTCCCTTCCCTTCCCTTCCCTTCCCTTCCCTTCCCTTCCCTTCCCTTCCCTTCCCTTCCCTTCCCTTCCCTTCCCTTCCCTTCCCTTCCCTTCCCTTCCCTTCCCTTCCCTTCCCTTCCCTTCCCTTCCCTTCCCTTCCCTTCCCTTCCCTTCCCTTCCCTTCCCTTCCCTTCCCTTCCCTTCCCTTCCCTGCCCTTCCCTTCCCTTCCCTGCCCTGCCCTTCCCTGCCCTTCCCTGCCCTTCCCTGCCCTTCCCTGCCCTTCCCTGCCCTTCCCTTCCCTGCCCTTCCCTGCCCTTCCCTTCCCCTCCCTGCCCTGCCCTGCCCTGCCATTCCCTGCCCTTTTATTTTTTTTTCCTTTTTTTTGTGCTACTCAGTAGACTTGTGATGGGACAACAAGGCATTACTTTAATCATAGCTGCACTGTTCTTTCCTGTACTACTTATTTTTCTCATCTGATGAGTAGGGCATGAACCATGTGTAACAGCTGCAGTAGCGCAGCAGCAAATAGTGATGTAACTGACAGCATGAATTTAATACTCTCAGTTTTGAAATGGAGAGCTTTAGATACCTTACTCCTTACAAAGTACACTTGAGGGAAGTTGCAAACAAAACGTAGAAGCCACGTTTTGCTTCAGGCTCAGTGTTTGTTTCTTGTTTGTATCTGCTTGTTTTCCAATTCTAGTTTCAAACTTACGAGCCCACAAGAAGACCATTTCTAGACTATTTCATGCACTGCAGCTCTGTCAGCAGAAGGCACTTGCTTGACCTACTCAGATCATAATTTATTGTTATTGTTATTGTTATTGCTATTTTTATTTATTTTTTTTTTATTTATTTATTTTTATGTTAATTTAATTTTATTTTTTTATCTTTATTTTTTTATTTTTTTTCCAGCCACATAATTTATCGGCCAAACATTTCTGCATGCTGGAAAATAAGTTTTTATCTTGTGTAGCTGTCCTATGAATACAGAACTGCCTTCTCCAGGAAGTAACTCAGAAATGACCAGAAAACTAACTGACTTAAAGTAGTTTGTTAATTTATTTTACACCTTCTTCCTCTGTAACAATACAGAAATATGCCATGGAAATTCAGAGTCAGGACAGGAAGAACCATAACAAAAAGACTGAAATTTTGCAAAAAATGTGACTTGAACACATAGGTCTAGGTATAAGTACCTAGACAAATTACCTCTGGTAGTTATTTCAATTTATTTATTTATTTATTTATTTTCATGCTTTGCATGAGTAGTAACAGGGCCAGGGAAAAGATGCGAACTTTATACCATTACAGCTCTGCTGATGTCAAGTCACACCTGTGTAAATTTACCCCATGCATGCAACTATCTGAGATGCAAAATACACAATCTGTGATACCCCCTGTACTTTGTGGAGAGCTTCAGCACGCAGGAGAGAGATTCACGCATTCAGTCTCTCCTTTACATGTCATTTTTCCTGCCTCTGGAAATGGCTGCACCAGGCTGGATAGGATAAACCCTCTCTCACACTGGGTTTCCATGATTTTCTCCAGGCTCATGGGAGAGATGGACTTGGCAGGGGAAAATGACACAGATAACTTCCCTGTGCTGAGGAAGTGCTCTAACCACTGGGTTGAACAAAGTGCTTAAACATCTTCAGATAAATGACTCCTGGTAGCTATTCAATGTTAAAACCAGGATATTGCATGTGGCAGGTTCCCAAACACTCCTGTGTCCTTGTGCAAACTACTGAAACACCAGAAAAAGAGTTTTATACAAAATGCTCTCCCTTCCCAATTCCTTTTCTTTTGTGTGTGTGTGTGTGTGTGCTGTTTGGTATCTTATTTGGTGGACTTCCTTGTCTGCTTATCCTGGGAATTTAGCCATATAATATCTAAACTCTAGAATCCTCCTTTGAGGTCAGAAGTTGGATAATGTGATACCTATTACTGATACATGTGCTTTCTTGGGGGGTAAAAGAGGGAGATATCTTTTTGGTTGCTATAAAAAAAAATAAAAATCAATCAACAACAACAAAATGCCACACACACACACACAAACAAGTCTTAAATCACATAGCCACTTCTTGAAAGCAGCTGAACCAAATCTTGTGAAATTCTCAGCTCTTGGCAGTTATATTAGGTTCTGAGATTTGATATAGAGGGTCTTCTGTCAACAAATTTGTCACATCCATCACAGAATGTATCCAGGGGATTAGAATTTTGAAATAAAAGTTTTCCCACCCCTTTGGCCATGTCCTGTGGAAAAACACATTCTTGTGCCTTTTTAGGAATACAGATAAGAACAAGATAAGCAATAGGAGGCAAAGTTGTGATGGAGCTTTGTCCATTTACATATGATAAAAATCTGATTTCAGCTTTTGGCTCAGCTGTTACATTTAGGTGGAAAATTTCCCACCTTTAACTAATATTTATGGAAATAAAAAAAAGAAAAGGGAGGGGAGGGGGCAGGCTGACATAGCTATACAGCTGTAAAGCTTTTATGGAAATTACAAATAATGTAGAACAAACTCAAGTTTCAAATGCTTATTGGTTTGAGCAGGTGCTGATTAGTGCTGGTTTCCTGGATACACTCTCCTTCCTTTAAATTATCCTTTATATTCCCACTTTTTAGATCAAAATTTGTTGGCACTGAAAACAAAGACTGCTGTGCAGACCTGGTGGTTCAGATGAGCTGTCTGTCCACATGGTGAAACTGGGGTACTGGCTTTCTTTGTTCTTGTAAGTCCTGTAATTGCTTCTCAGGGCGGGAGGGAAGTAGGGAGAGGGCAAGCTGACTAGTCGTTGCTCAGGAGCTGCTCTGAAATAGCTTTCAGATAAGTTCTGCTGCAGAGGGAAGGAGAGAGTACAGAGATATACAGAAAAAAATAAATCATATTCTTCCTGCCTGTGGAAAAAAAAAAAAAAAAAGATATGAATAATAATAAATTTCAGAATTCTTCACAAGAATTAGTAAATTATGGTTAGACTACAGCAATCTCCCTTGACAAACCAAAACTCACATTGGATGGAAGCATACAGCTTGATCACTTGTCCTGGGTGATGCCACTTACTGCTCCTCCACTGTTTTTGTATGCTGTTTCTTCATTTCTCTTGGAAAGTTCAGATCCCATAAAAGGCACCCTGGAAAGCAGCTGGGTTATACTATGTGTAGTTATGTTACTTTACTGGTATTATTTCCTTCTGCTCTGCCCTGACTTTCCTTGGTTTTGTGGAACACAGAAGGGCCGCAATACCTTTGGAGAGGGGAGTGGCTGTCAGACCCCTCATCCCTTTGAAGTGAAGGTGGGGAGGGATTTCTGTCTGATATCTCAGAGAACTCCATATTTTCACAGGGAATAAAACAAATCCTCATCAAGGAATAATTTTACCGTCCCTCTTTATTTCTTAGCTCCACAATATTACCAAATACAGGAAAGAGTCCTTAGATTTAGTCCTCTTAAATATGTCAGCTAGACTGCAAATCTCAGGATTCACTGAATTGCAATGTTGTGCTTCTAAAGTCTTCTGCATTAAGGTCTAGCATTGAGACAGATTTCAGTGTCTTTGAGCCATGTCTGCAGTAGGACAGCACTAGCAGACCCTGTGAGAAAGGGGCTCCCCCAGCCCACTACTGAGGTCCCAGCTGCATGGAGTGAGGTGAGCTTCTTCTCATACCAAGAGCTACAAGCCAGGAGCAGGACTGCAACTACACTTTTTTTTTTTTTTTTTATTATTATTTTTTTCAGAGAAGCTGAAACACAGGTCAGTAAGTATCCTTCTGGCGGTGGTTTCTCTAAAAGACTGTACATGAAATGACCTCTTCTCTTATGAAAATATTATCAAAGGCAAGGTGATATTGTCTGCCACGATCCTGGTGATATTATCCATTCAACAGGTGAGGAGGAAATCTTACTAGTCTCTCTAGTCAGACTAGAGCACTGTCTTTTTGTGATCATAAACCTATTTAAAAATCTGTTTATTTCATTCCCACCTGCTAACAGGTTTCTGAAGGAAACTTGTGTGATGGAAAGAAAGACAAGTATAAGAGGGGGAAAAAATTATGGATGCAAACAGAGAAAATGAAAAATTTAGATGACCAGCTCTTTCATGTACAAAGACAAAGAAGAGAAGCTTCGCTAAATGTTGAAAAATGAGTGTGGTGTTCTTGCTTGTTGCTAAACAAATGAGGGACCAGAATTGCTATGTCAAGCTCAAACTTTTACAGGACCTGCTGAAAACAAACACAGACAGCATTAGTTTATCGTTTTCAGACTTAAATGGATTGCTGTAGCAAGCCATCATGTCCTTTAACTTGATTGAAAACCCATGTTTTAAATGGCATTGGTTTTCTTCTGAGACTGAGTTAAGCATGTCCAGCCTTCTTGCAAGTCTGTTTTCAAGGTACCCCATCACAGCATGTCATGCTTTGGTGACCAAGTCGCAATGCTAAAAACATTCTGGTATTAATTTAAAAACAATACAATCTATAGGACTTACAAAGCAAAAACACATCCTTAAACATGGCACAGCAGTTGAAAAGCAAAGCAATCCTTGAACAACTCCTCAGCTACCTCCCCAAAGAAGGAACCTGCAGATAAATTGAATTAAAGTCAAGGATGTGGTAAATGGACAGAGGCAAGGTACTGCTGAACCCTGCCATGCTTAATTAAAGTATATTTAAGGCAAGCATGCTACAAGAGCATGACACACACTGACTTTTTTGGTCTGATGACTTTGCTTATCACTGCACAGTTATACATGTAGCAGCAGAAATGGCAGTTTTGTGCTAACCTTAGAGGTTGTGGGCATTTTGTATTTTTGCAAGTGTACAGTGAAGTTCACATTTTGTTTGTTCTAGAGAAGTGAGAAGATTTCAGCTAACCTTTGTGAAAAGACTGCATCATCTTTGAGGCTGCACATATGTGCTGTGCCTCTACCTTCCTGTGTAATCACTCACAATTTATTAAATGGTCCCTTTTATGAACTGTTCAACACTGCATGTAGTTTTGGTGAAGGACACAACCTAACTCAACCAGTTCCTGGCACCAAAGAAGGTTCATAGCTGATGTTGAAAACCATTTCTGCAGTGATCTTTTCTTCTCTATTAGCTTCTATTTTAATCCCACATATAGTTTTCAAGCCATAAGAGTTTCATAAATATTTTACTGTTCACACTGTTAAAAAAGAAAGAAAGAAAGAAAGAAAGAAAGAAAGAAAGAAAGAAAGAAAGAAAGAAAGAAAGAAAGAAAGAAAGAAAGAAAGAAGGAAGGAAAGGAATCCACTAGCAAAACCAAATGTCAAATCTATGTTCCAAATGTGGTATAATACTAATTGAACTAGATGGAGATAAAGTTTAGGGTGACATAAAACAGCAGGGACACAGGCTAGAATAAAATCCTCCTTACACATTTGAGGAGCCACAGGGGAAAAGGTGGGAGCTTGTGAATGACATGAGCAGGATGAGGAAGCAGAGAGAACAGACAGAGTGGTCTCACACAACCTCTCTGCAGAGCTGTTTGCCATCACAGTTGAGTAAGCAGGGGTGTCAATGAGAGTGTACAACACCCTTCTGGTGTTAGGTGCAGCATGGACATGACCAGTTGAAGCTACTGTCTCCATAAGGTCAGTCTCCTGTGGCAACATGAAGTGTATCAAAATCATTAACAGCAGCAATTAAATACAATATAACTGAAATCATTCATATGTTTCTTAGCATTCTTTGTCCTTAAATATCGCAAGAACATCAATTTCTGAACAATTTTAACAGCAAAGACAAAAAGCATGACTGAACTGGGCAAACACAAGTCAGAAATACTGGTCAATGGTCAGAATCTGAAATCAGATTAGCTGTTTCAGCAAAGATTTAGCATATTTCAGACAGTGGAAAAATGTTCCCCCTTTTCTTTTGGTGATTTGCAGGGCACTGCAGTTTCCCAAATCAAAGTTTATGGCCTTGGGGTTAAAAACTAAACTCTCTATGAAACCTAGTTAACTATGGACACACTGCTGCCTATACATCATCTATGATAACTTTAGAATTTTTGCTACATGAATATTCTGAATATGAAGACACATATTTTATTATGCTTTGCAAAACAGATAATTACTACCATACTTAGGAATGAAAGGCGAAGGAACAGCTATTAATGGTGTAATGATTTACAGCCCAGCTTTGCTTCCAGACAAGAAGACTCCAAAATCGTATGACTATTCATTAAAACTTGCAAGTTCATTAAAGACATGGTAAGATTTTTGAGAGTCTTATTGAAAGCCAGTGACTCCTAAGGTCCAAATTTCAATGGGAATTAGGTATACAATATTCTTCAGTACTTTGAGGAATCCCAGAAGGACCCTTACAGAAAACAGAGGAAAACTTTAAACAACTAAACGCAGTTAAGCAAACAAAAGCCCATGGTTCGTAGCTGCTTGATGTCACTGTGGGCTTCCCTGGTTAAGCTGAGAATTCTTTCAGCCCCGATGTTTTCATGCTGACACATATAGTAAACTGCCCTGGATTTAGCACCTCCTTGGGACCTACCAGGATTCTCAGGTGCTGGAGAGTCTGCATAGACAGATGCTGATTATTCTGCAGCAAAAAGTCTCTGAGGAAAAAGCAGTGACAATCTTGTGATAAAGGAGAACAGACTAAAACATAGACCTTTCCCATCCTTTCTAATGCTACTTTTGCCTTCTGCAATGGAAATGTTTCTCTATATACAATGGAAGAACTGAGGACTTAAGCCCATCAAAATGAAGAGAATTCTGTAACTTCTTCATCTATGAAGAAGGTTCTTACAGACAGAACCTGGTTTGAGAAGGAGGCAACATCATCCATAGGTCTAGGATCTATAGCAGTCTCTATCCTCTTGTTGTGACAACACAATTGCGTACCTGGTTTTTGAGCTGACAATATATCTGCACTGCACTTTGCTTTGACATCATTATATACTAGCTTGCTTTGACTTAGCCCAGGACATTTTGTACATGTACGCCATGAAGGGCTCTTCCTGGAATGTGAACACAGGAGCCAGGTTATTTAAGTGTCATTGACTATGTTACCAATTGTCTTCAGTATTTTAATTAATGTTGCTTCAGGAGGTCATGGAAGTTATTTCTTAAATAAACACGCTTTCCAAAAAATAGGTCTGTAAATGTACTTTTACTGTTTTTGCGCAAAGAGATGTAAAGGTGGGCTGGCTCCAAATCAGACCACACTTTATCACACTTTATCACACTTCATGGAACTCGTGTATACTTGATTTCAGAAGAGTTTCTCTGACCTGGGGTTTCTGACACAGCTTGTGTGCCCCTAGTTACATCTCTATTACTGAAGAACTAAGCCATGGTATATGATAATTTCAAATCCAGTGGCTTGGGAACATTCCTTGGGGCTTCTGCATGGCTCTCATCTTTGATGTTCTGTCATTTTTCCCCCCTTATTTTACATATGTGCTAGAACAGAACTGGTTAGTCCAACACATTTATGTCATTAGTAGAGGTTTTTTTTTTTTTTTTTTTTTTTTTTTTTTTTTTTTATGATGAGTGATATCATGTAATTTAATTGCTGGATTTCATAAGTAGGGTTAGTGATCTTTCCCTACTCCAGATCAGTAGAGATACCACAAGGATTCCTATCATATGGTGCACTTAATTATGATAAATAAGCAGGGATAAATTAAGCCTATAAAAGGCCCAGATGGATATTATATTTGCATCGTGAATGCATGCTATGATGAAAATATGGCAGTTGGAGGGCCCCTTTGAAGCAGAGCTCTGGATCCACACTTAATCTGTATTGTAAAAAAGATGTGAACAGTAAATTCAGCAGTTCATGACAAGCATATTGGAGGATTTTGGCTACAGAGAAGAGACTCATTTTAACTTGTGTAGATGAGAATGGGGGTGGAAAGCTCAGGCATGAAAGGTCTGATAGGTTTAGCTGGCGTGCAATTTTTTGGTCAGTTGCAATTGAGACTTGGGGCTGAATAAAACCAGACGCACTGGTGTTGTTCCAAAGTTCCAGGAAACCTACCTGATTTACAAATGTACTTGTATTTGGACCAATTATAGAGTGCAGCCCCTACAATTACTATGCAAGGTCAGGAAAGATGTGGTTCATGTTAACAATATGACTCCACTGGGAAACTGGTGGTTTTACTCACTTCTGCTCATGAATAAATTACATTTTTAAAAAATTCATAGGAGACAACAAAATCATTGGAAAAATAGCTCTTGCATTTAGAAAGATAGCTTACTGTTGGGAGCTGAGCATTGCTGAACTTCTCTAAATCAAGTGTAAAAATATATTTTTGCATCATTTTTATTTATATAGAAAGGCCAAAATAGGCAGACAGTAAGAAGTCAAATTTAGCATTTACACACTGACTCTGAGATAACAGAAGTGAATTTCATGTGCAATTAAGCTAACAGTGTCCAGTGTTATGAAAAAATATCTGGAACAGAATAGGACAAGTATCTTTGATATATATGTTTTTAAAGAACAAAATTATTTGTGTTGCATTTCTTTCTTGACTTTTTCAGTTTGTCCTATTGTACTGTGATATTAGTTATGTATTAATGTATTACTGTCATTGTCATTTCTGACTCTACCAGGAGGATTAACATGTCACAAAAGAGATGATGTTCTGAAGGGAGTTGTTTAGCTATATTTCAAAAGGTTTTCTGAAGCATGGATTCTCTCCGTAAGAGCCCAGTTTAACTTTTCTAGGACAATTTATGCTGGCTTCATCTTTTCTATCTTTTCCATGAGCTAGGTAGGAGAAGTTTCCCTAAACTGTAAATGTAGAAGTACTCCACAACATAATGGATTTTTTTTTGAAATCCAATACAATAATTTAGGTGATTTATAGTGTGGTGAATTCTGAGACAAAGAAGGATTACAGACAGGTTATACAAAAGTACAATGCAAGGATGCAAAACAACCATAAAAATGTCACTGCAAGGTTCATTTGGAGTATACAGTTCCAAAGGTTCTCATAGTCCAACATGTTTGCATATTAAACAAACAAGCAAACAAACAAAAAGCAGGAGGAAAAAAAAAAACTTTAGATTTTTTTAGATTTTTTTCAGTTACAGATTTCAGTTACTGAAATCTTTAGATTTTTTTTTTTTTTCTGGTAAAAGAAAAACAAATAAACAAACAAACTTACTTGAAGGGTAGGGTTGTGTGCTGAGAGTTAACTTGGTTTCAACTATAAGATGTTCAAACTAAGTAGATGGAGTCTAAAGATCATAAGGATAGGGATCTATATGCCCTTACACAGAGCACTCACTTAAAACAAACAAACAAACAAACAAACATATTCAAATTATTTCCCTGTTTTACATATGAGTTGTTTATATCAAATTAGAAAGATGGGGAAGAGACTTAGGAAATCTTGCTGGGTGCCTACAAGAAAGACATGGAAAGACTATAAGGTAGACTAGTGTGCAAGGGGCAGTGGTTTTAAACTAAAGTAGGGCATATTTAAAATATATATAAAGGAGAAATTCTTCACTCAGAGGGTGGAGAAATTCTTCACTCAGGACCAGGTTGCCCAAAGGAGCTGTGGCTGCCCCATCCCTGGCAGTGCCCAAGGCCAGGCTGGATGGGGCTGGGGGCAGCCTGGGCTGGGGGGAGGTGTCCCTGCCTATGGCAGAGCATTAGAACTAGGTGATCTTTAAGACCCCTTTCAATCTAAGCCATTCTTTGATTCTATATCTTGGCATTAGAGCCCAATGGTACTGGTGAATGATGAAGAAAGACAAGACCCATAATTAGGTTTTAGACTCTGGCAGATCAGTTTACAATCCAGTCCTCTCTCATAACTTCCCTACATTTAGCAGTTGCTTGGACACAGTCATGGGCAACCTACTCTGTGTTTCAGCAGGCAGATTGGACCAGATGACCTCCAGAGGTCTCTTCCAACCTCATCCATTTGTCATTCTGTGATTCTGTGAGTTAAGATGATTTTTAGCTTAGTATGATGGGACATTTGTCTAATTTTTGAACTCTTTCTCATGTGTCTTGTAGGGCATCTGGGAGCCCAGCTGGCTTCTGTGAAATCTATGAGGTGGCAAGTTTGCAAGACTTTGAGGTTTCCAACATTTAAGTCCGCCCCCTCTGTAAATCTAACCATGCATATTTTGGGAGGATCAGATTTTGTGCTTCTAGAAACCATTCTTAAGTTTATTTCTATCTCAACAGAAACTAAATGTTAAAGGTTGGTTTTCTTTTGTCCACTTCATACCTCTTCGAGCTCTTAATTTTCTCCAGTCTTCTGAACTTGAAGAAAGGAGATAGGTATCTTGCCACTCTCAAATGTTCTCAGGAATGTACTTCACCAGTTGTTTTATTTATCATCACCTGCTGTTTTCTCCAGATTTAAAAGAGGAGATTGTGTGTGCCATGCAACAACTTTTTTTTAAGGAATTACTGTCTTTTGATTGATCAGCTTTCAGTTACTGATACTATTTTTTCATTAAATTCTTCTTAGGTGCTTCTGTGGGTTCAAAC
This sequence comes from Aythya fuligula, assembly GCF_009819795.1. Classification (NCBI taxonomy): domain Eukaryota; kingdom Metazoa; phylum Chordata; class Aves; order Anseriformes; family Anatidae; genus Aythya; species Aythya fuligula. The sequence goes on along the minus strand of NC_045593.1, from coordinate 81,440,647 downwards.
TGGCCTAACACAAGAATTAAAACAGCAAAAGACAAACTGCATGGTGGGTTCATCAGAAAATTTCCTACTTACCTGAACAGTGCAAAAATTATGATTTTAGTTGTGGCAGGGACCTCTCCTGCCTAGAATGGAGTTTAGAGACAAGAACTGAATGTGGCATTTCTTACATTTTTGTTTGTGAACACAACATCTACTGCTATTGGTAGTGGGTGAGAAATTAGAGTGTTGACTTTGGGCAGGCACATGCAAGGGCAAATACAAGAAGAACATGCAGCGATATTAAACATTTTTTAAAAGGCCATGAAAGGACGTTTTGATGCTCACTACAGTCAAGCACTGTTAATTGGTTCAGTTTCATAAATAAACTGTATTTGGCTTGTTACGTGAATTTTTCATGAATTGTTAGTGTATTTTGTCAAGCTGTTGAGAGAGTATTGCTTCCATCAGTTTTGTGCCTGTTCTGCAAAACAAGGTAAATAATTGATTTTTTTTTCCTCCTCACACACAAAAATGATTGTGCAATACTAAACAGGAACAAAGAAACCAACAAATGACTTTTATGAATTTGGATCACCCTAAGAAAGAAACAAAAATACCTTTGCAGCTCATGTTACTACACCAGGAATATCTCCTAACAGATACAAAATGTACATGAATAAAAGTGTTACTGATGGTCTTGCTTGTATCAGCTCAAATTAAACAGCTATACCAACACAAGCAGCTTCTTGCTTATAAAATCTTGTCCACAGTAAGGATGTTGCCAGAATAGAAATGATGAACATTCCCCACCCCAACACATACAATCTCCCTCCCCCTCCCCTTAAACAAACCAAATGAAAACAAAACAACAACAACAAAAACACAAATATCACACTCTTAACTAGCAATCCTATGTACGCAAAAGTTTGCAGCAATTCCTGGCTCTTGTTGCTAGTTGCTCCTTTGGAAATCCAAGGTCTTATGCTGAAAAATAACCCAGAGAACTGTTAATGACTCCAATTAAGAGGTGTGAATATCATTTACACCTATCTGTTCCCTTTTAGCAAGAAAAACTACAGCCAGAAACACACAGGCACATAATCCTACAGAGAGCATTTCAAATAGAAAAGGTTGGATTTATTTGAATCCTACAGTTCCTTAGTCTGAAAAGGAGGAGAAGATATGTAGAGTATTTTAGAGGGACAAAAATAATAGTTCTCCTGCTGTGTGTTCTCATTTTGAAACAAATGGAAGAAAAAAGAAAAACAAACAAAAAACAAAACAAAACAACAACAAAAAAAAACAAGACAATGATTAAATAAAGTTCCAGAATATTGAAAATATTCTTTAGAAAAAAATATGTAAATATAAACAATATGTGATTTAGAAATGTGAGCCAGAAATATGCTTAAAAAAATAGACTTGTAGACTTTTCATTGATTTATAGCACTCACTAGTTGCAAATTTTCTAATTATGAAATTCTACTTTAAATTTTCACCTGTAAATAAAAATATTTCTTGTTTAAAAACTACAATTTTAATATACCTTTATTTTTACCCCAAAACACTTTTATTTGGTTCTAGAAGAAATGCTATTGTTTTGGAAAGGTGGGTTCTATATATATTTCCTGTATATTTGAAAGCAATGAATATTAAAATTGCAGTTACCCCTGTAAATTATCTTCCTTCCTTCCTTCCTTCCTTCCTTCCTTCCTTCCTTCCTTCCTTCCTTCCTTCCTTCCTTCCTTCCTTCCTTCCTTCCTTCCTTCCTTCCTTCCTTCCTTCCTTCCTTCCTTCCTTCCTTCCCTTTGCTCCTTCCCTTTGCTCCTTCCCTTCCCTTCCCTTCCCTTCCCTTCCCTTCCCTTCCCTTCCCTTCCCTTCCCTTCCCTTCCCTTCCCTTCCCTTCCCTTCCCTTCCCTTCCCTTCCCTTCCCTTCCCTTCCCTTCCCTTCCCTTCCCTTCCCTTCCCTTCCCTTCCCTTCCCTTCCCTTCCCTTCCCTTCCCTTCCCTTCCCTTCCCTTCCCTTCCCTTCCCTTCCCTTCCCTTCCCTTCCCTTCCCTTCCCTTCCCTTCCCTTCCCTTCCCTTCCCTTCCCTTCCCTCCTTTCTTTTATTCCTTCATTCCTTCTGAATCCTTCTGATTCTCTCAGTGATGGCCAGTGCATCATTTGTGTTTCACATATACACCAGCTTTGGTGATTCCTACAAGGATATGCAGAGGACATTTTGCTGGAATAGAATTGGTGCAAATACTTTGCTAAAACTATTTCAATGAAAAACTATATGAGCATTTTCTTCTGAAAATAGAACCCCTCAGTTTCACTTTGGATGTGTTTATTTATTCAGGTTAAAATAATAATAATAAAAAAATAATAAAAAGACCTACTTGACATGTAAAAAAAAAATTATTAGGAAGAGGGATATTTTCCTGACACTTTTATTTGGGTAATAAAGGCAACTAAGTGCAGCAGCTGAGCAGGAACAAAGACAAACTGTTTGCCTGTATTAATGTGTGGGAGAAAGAAGTGAGTGGCAGCTAGAATTGGTCCCATACCACCTATGTTTAGGGTGCAAGTCTATTACAGGTGAGGTTTGTACAACAGCATACTGCACTTGCCTTACAGTCCATTGTAATTCTCTGTCTTGAAGAATCTGTGCTGCTGATGAAAAAACTTCACTTAAAAGAGAAACTCTCATTGTTTAAGTCTGATTCCCAAATACTTTTCTTCTGTGTTTGGGGCAGAGACAGAAGCAAAACCTCTAGATACCATTTATAGTGACCCTGGTTTCAATTTTCCACCTTGTGATTTGAATTAAAGCAGCCCAAAAGCTGCTCTAAAGAATGTTTTACTTTCCACACCATTTGAAGCCTTGAAGCAACCTAGCTCTGATCTGATCTGGCCACTGGCAAGACTGAGGTAAGGATGTATTAAGTATTCATTCCCAAGCTCTGCAGGAATTTCACATACCAATATTACACGTAAGAGAAGAGCATGTTTCTGCCCACACACCTTGGTATTTTGTAAGAGAACTTTAAAAACATTTTAATGAATCAGATTCAATTAAAAAGTATGATCATCTCTCTTGTTGTTTGTTTTGTATGAGTAAGTAGATTTCTTATTTCCACTCAAGTGACCAAAGAAAATTTCTCATAGTAGCATCTGTTTAGAAAGACAGTATATGACGACTATTGGTGGTATGTCACTTTAAAATGCCAGGGTTGGTCATATTACCTTCATTTTGGGAAAATAAGAAAAAGCTGAACAAGGAGATAAAACATGACTTATCCAAGGTCATGCAACGTGTCAATGGTAGTAGGTAGAGATTACTATTTCCACAGTTTACAGAGCATTTCATATTTTAGACTTGAATATATTTTTTAGGCACAGGCCTGTCCTATGTATTTGCAAAAGAGGCAGAAGAGGACAAAATACCTCCACTATAAGGGGCAGAAAGCTTCTTGAAGAACTCATGAGAGTTTACACTGTCATGTGTGGATGCAGTGAATTACCTCCTTGTTTTCTGGTAATTGTTCAGTGAGGGAGCAGGGGAATACATGGAGCACACAGCAAAAGAGTAGGCGAATCCCAGCTGTGATGCCTTATGTTTTCTTGGGAATCCTGGGAAAATGGTGTATGTGTTCCTCTGAAGAAAAAAGGCTGTCATTCTGCCACATAGCCACTGCAGAGTTTGGGGAAAAATAAAAATAAAAAGGGAAAATGCCTCACACCTGTAATGTTTTATGACTGACTTAGATGTCTCTGACTTAGAGTCTGTAATACTTAGAAAGTTGGCCTTAATGAGCTGCTTCCAAACACCTTATTTATTTATTTTTTATCCCCTACCATCAGTGCAGAGAGTTGAGTTCTTGTGAAAAATGCCTTAAAACCCTACCTGATAAATAAGAAACTATACAGGAAAAAAGCATAAGATTGCTCTTGAATGCCCGTTTTTCTTCAGAGATCAGTCTTGGCTTCATATTAGGACCATTTATGTAGACAGGCTAAGATAAAAAAAGATAAGTTCTTGAGTCTTGTATGACTACTGTAGCTAGCAGGACACAGAGTCATATTTCTTCCTACTTCTCTAATGACGTGACTTTTGCATTTTTGGCTGTACAAGTTCCCCTGCTTAAATATGAAAGGGCCTTTCTTACATGTAAGCTGTTCTAAATATTTCCTGTTAAGGCCATATCCATGACTTGACAATGAAGAAGGTAGGGTAGAATTTTTCTCAGCCTGGAAAAGGCTATATTTCAGATATTTTATTTAGGTTGTGACTGTTCTAAACACGATTGTCTCTTGCAAAATGTGTCTCATAATGTCTTTCCATGTGATCCATTTATGTATGTAAACCATCCGGGATGCTGTTTTTCAGTCTGAATTCATTGCTTTTAGTGTGCCGTATGCACATGCTGAATCCCAAATCAGGCAATCTGGGATTTAAGCAAAGTTTAAACACCTTTCTGAGTGGTTCCGTTACAAAATGGACTTTTGGGAAACCTAATACCCATGTCCACAGACTGGAGCACTTCGCATTAACATGGGGTGGTCTTCCGCATGGGGTGAGGCTGCTGCAATCTGGGAGTTTTAAGATCAAAAAGAGAGCTATTATTCTTCAACATGTAAATGTTCGTTTGAATAGTTATGGTTTAGAATAATTTTCTAGGTTATAATATTTCTCTTAGAGTCCCTCTTTCATATTTTTGTGTTGAAAATAATGCATTTTGGCTCAGTATATGAAACTAGCAATTAGAAATCAGTTTCCTTTCAGAAGGATGTCCATCAGAGTGCAAAAAATAAGAAAATAATAACATTTGAAAATGTAAAAATAAATAAAATGGAGATAATTCTCCCATGGGTGTCATTCACACTGTGCTTTCACTTAATAAAAAGGCTTGTAGCATGATTTTTTCCAGCCTAAGCAGTTGGTGTTAAGGTGTTGATGGTCATTAGCAGGATCTAGAGTCAGCCAATTACATTTATTTTTGCAGCAAATTAAGCTGCAGACTTCAGAGTCTATGCTTAGCAGAGTCTGATTCTGACAGGATTTTGGACAACCCTGTTTCCTAACGAGTAGCAAAACCTCGGCCTGTCTGAAAGGCAAGCACCTCCAAACACTATAGAAATAGTATGATATGTTGAAGATGCCCTAACATATAAGTGCTTGCCAACACAGTGACCCTCTGAGGCTGATGAGATGCGCTATTATTAATGGGATCTGAGTCAGGAGATTGACATTGGGAATTTCTACATCGGAGGCTTACCAGAAGGAGTGTTGATTTTATTTTCTGATGGAGGGAAACAGATACTTGGGGTGCCTGATCTATGCTCTGGGATCCTGTTAATCTCACAGGGTCACCAATGGTTGTTTCCATCGGTGTTTCATCTATCTCTCTGCTCTGTCAGTGATAGCCAGAGCCATTGCACAGGGCCATGTCCAGCTGAGTTTTGAATGAGGATGAAGACTCCACAACCTTTCTGTGCAACTTTTGCCAGTATTTCACCTGTCCCACAGTAAAAAGTGTTTGTTATACTTAAATGGGAATTAGCGTGTTCCACTTTGTGTCCATTGCCTTTTGTCCTGTCTTTGGACACCACTGAGAAGAGTTCATCTTCATCTTTTTTACCTTCCCCATCAGACCTCACATGGGTGGTCCAAGAGCCTCCTCTTCTCCAGATTGAGCAATCTCAGATCTCTCAGCATCTCCTTGTGTGACTGAGAATCCAGGCCTTTCATCATTTTGGTGGTCCTGTGCTGGCTTACTCCAGTCCCTCTTTTACCAGGGAGTACAGGACTGGACCCTGCACTGCAGGTGTGGCCTTACAAGTGCTGAGCAGACAGATCATCTCCCTCCACCAATGCTCTATATAACGTAGCTCAAGATGCTGTTGGCCTTCTTTGCCCAAGTGAGGATACACTGTGAAAGATAAGAAAATAAGTGACAGAAAGCCCCCGCTCCCTTGTGCAGAACCACAGTAAGGAGTGATAAAGAAACAAATAAAAGCCTAAGGAGAAAAACAGGGAAGGGATGCCTTAGGACTATGCAAGAGTAGATGCTCCACATTAAATTAGCATTTAACATGATTTTTAACTGCCAAGGACACATTTCTAATTAATTAATTATTTTATTTATTTATTATTTTTCCAGAACAAAAAACTGAAAATTTCCTATGTTTCTGTTACACTGAAATGACTGTCAGTTCAACCTCTATTCTAGTCCTCCATTACACCTGCTCACAAAAAAATATTGCTTTATTGTGCCTGAGCTTCTTTGCAGTCATACTCCTGTACCTCTGCTGGTGTGGGAGTGGGAACAAAACAATGCTGCAGAATGCCAGCATAAAGCAAAGTGCCAGCTAAGCATTACATCAGAGAAAAGAAGAAGCTCCAGGGTAGTAGCTATGAGTAAGAAATATGAATCACAGCCTCTTTGATAACTGCTTTGGGGATGGGACAGTCTGTGCCTTGTCCTCTGCTCATAGCTGTGCCTGAAGACAAAGGCTGAATTTTATGAATGAGTGTTACCTCCAGATTCACTGATAGTGAGAGAAGTGACTATAGACTCTAGCTAGATGTTATTAATGTTTGTTTGGTTACCTGTCAGAAAGAGGTAAGATGGAAAAAATAAACAAGACATAAATATCACAGGACATTTTTTTCCAGTTTACTGACAGTGATATTACCATTTTGGTCATTTAGGATAATCTAGAGAGGTGACAGTAATCTCATGCTGCTTTTTGTGAGAGATTATTACATCTGGAAGTGTATGTGAGGTTGACCCATGAAATACCAAAGCCATCTGCAGTGCATGAGGGGACTATTCTACTATTCTGCCAGAGGAAACATCCATTTACTACTACTATCATGAAACTATTAAATAAGAAGTACATTTCTTCAGGAAAGTTGGTGAAGAAATTCAGAGGGTAGATCATCTCTGAGGACACCTTTGGAGGACATTTGAATTAATCCCAGTGAACAGATGGAAAAGACTGCTGTTTTTGTTTTGTTTTGTTTTGTTTTGTTTTGTTTTTGATAGGGACCCTGAATGCCCTCAGGACACTCCTGATGGTTCACCTGGTTGCTGGTACCCAGAAAATATGTCTGTGTGAACAGGTGTCCTCTCAATCCAATATACAAACTAACAGCAAAGATCTCAGCATCTACTTTGTATTTATTTTTGGACCCTCTGACACTCTTGTCATGTTAATTATAAAGTTATAATATTTTTAAATATTATACTTAGTATGGTATATATAAAATGTAATATATTATAATTTATTTATATTTCTCAAATACTATAAAGATATTTTTAAATTTCCTTAAATTTCCTTAATTTTCCTTTGAAATATTTTAAAAATTTCTTTTTGAAACTTTTATTTGAAATTCCACACTCATCTCACAAATCTTACTTAATGTGTAGCATCTGGATTTACTTCAATCTGACAACCTGAGCATAAGCTCTATCATATCTTGCAGCTCTCACCCCACCATACTGTATTATGCATCTTGTTTGGAAAACAAAGCATTCCTATGGACTGGTTTCTGAAAATGTTACGTCTGGTTTTAGGCTTCCTTTTAGTTATGTGAGTGAGGGAGGAAAACTGGGTGACAAAGCCAAAAAGAGTGAATTGTGAGATTTCTTATAAGTCCAGATAAATACCATAAATAAATAAATAAATATTTAAACCAATTATGTCAGGCCTATACCCACAGTTTTAGCAAAACTTCTACAGTGGGACCAGATACTAGCAAGCAGTGAATAAAGGGGTAAGGATAATAGAGTAGTAAGGTCTTTTGGAAAACCATGAGGCCAGCTCTACCATTTCAGGTATAATTTAAGAGTTAAATTTGTGAGTTTCTAGAGCTGTAAAAATGCTTAGCTGCTCTGTGCTTTCTGTTGACCAAGATATTATTTGGCAGAAGATTCCACCAAGCTTTTCTCAGTAATGACCTGGAAGATTTTGTGATCCAAAAAGATGTGAGACAGAAAGGAATTATTGCCAAATTACGGATTGGGCATCCAGTTATGAGAACATTTTTACATCTTCTGAAAAGTCCTAAAGTGCTTGGATCTCTGTGCTGTTTCCTGCAGACAAACTCATAAAGCTTGGCAAAAGATCTGCACAGAATCTGATATTCCAGACTGAGGTTTTTTGGAGACATATTCATGTTTGGTAACTAGTGTTTTGGGAGTTTTACTCAGGAAATTATATTCCCTTTCCCCACTTTGTTAATCTCTCCTTTCCCTCCAAGTTGTAATGAAAGAAAAATCATCTGGACATTGACACAGAAAATTGTTTCATATCAAATTTTAGGCCTGCATCAAACACTCCCTTGGTAGTTTTCTGAGTTCTTGGAATATTTTCAGGTCGTGCTTTATAATCTCAGATTTTAAATCACTGTGGGAACAATCCCGTCAAATCAAACAACTTCTTTAGCCTCTTGATTTGTAAAATACATATCTAACAGTTTTGCTGCACAGTTTTGTGTGAGATCAATGGAAGGAAGTTTCATCATATAAGCACTTTTCTGTGCTTTCCAGCAGAAAGACATATGTTCTTCCTCCACATCCTGCAAATAATTAAAGGAGTAATTTTGAGCACATTATAGTTAAAGAAATTATTTATCATTTAATCACCTTTCCTAGAACCCCTAAAAACTGTACTCACAATCCAGGAAGCATGTTTTTGGAGAGTACTATTGTATAGCCTCGTTGTTATGAGACTATATAATAATAGTGGCAGCCTAAGAAGCAAGAAATAATTTAATCTGTGGCTTGTTTTTTTTTCCAAACAAGAAATACTGAAGGAGCAAAATCTAAAAGTAGATAGGTGTTGTACTGAAATAGCATCACACTTCATAGTCAATGAGTCATGTGGCGGAGCTGACTGCATGCTACTATCTAACACGATATGTATTATTCCTGCTTGGAAGAGCAATACTATGTGAAATCAGTTAATATGATATTTTTTCATAATTACACAGATACAAACATCACTTTTGCTTATTATAATGATATTGGTGTAATAATTATGTGTTTTACATGGGTGAATCAAGCACAGTCTTGTACTGTGTTCATTTGCTGCACACACACATGCATGCACACACTTTCTAATTAGTGAGACTTGCAGAATTATTTTCATTCTATAAAATAAACAAATGTTTTAAAGACCAACAGTCCAATTTCTGTAGTTCACAAGTGCTTCTGTTACTATTTTAAATACTCTTAAGCAATCAAGTGCCTAATCCCCATTTTGAGGGAGCTTCTTTCTAACCTACTTAAAGGAAATAATATGGCCATTTAGTCTCATGAAGTGGTCATTTTAGTGCTTTTACACAGTACTGTGGAAGAAAGATAACTGATTCCAGAATGTTAACTGATTCCAGCATGTAGCCTCAAACACAAAGCAGTTGCTCTTCATGCAGTGCTGAATTTCCTTTGCCTGCTTTTATACATTTGGAAAAAATAAAGAAAAAACTAAGAGCATGGAAATAAGAAAAAAATCTGTGTCAATGGATGGATTGGCCTTTTCAGACTCCTACTTCACTTAGAGCAGTTCATCCCATCTAACACTTTTTTTCCTTAAGAAAATTGAAAAAATAAATCCCAAGTTGGATTTTTGTGGACTACTCCAAAATGAAATCTGGAAGTACTTCATATTCTATCAGGTATAAAGCTCTCCAGCATGGTGCTGGCATGCTTGTGTTTAGTGATGTTTAAACAGCCTGCTCTGCACATCATGGGTGTAGAGTTCAGCGATGGACTCTGGGAATGCAATCTGGTGGAGGTCCAATTTCCTGATAGTGTCAAGGTCAAGGAGTTGTAGAACCCATTTCCCTAAAACTTGCAAGTCTCCAAAGCTCTGTTCTGAAGCTCAGCACGGATGATCCACCATTGGCTAACAAGTTCTGGAGAAGCATCCAAGCTAGAATTGCCAACTCATTAGTTGTAAAATATTGGACAGACTCTTGGCTGTAAAAGGAGACCCTGAAGAATATCCTTGAGGAATATGGGAGCAGCATTTGGAGCTTTTGTTTTGCAGTTGCCAAAGTACTTCGGCCTTGTCCTCTGATTGTGACAAAAGCTTGAAAGCTGAAAGTCTGCTCGGCTCTGATGAATGAAGATCACAAACAGCAGACAAAATTACTTCCGTGGGGGAGCTGCCAGCTTCAAACAATTTTATAATAATATTATTCCGCTTCTGTTATTAACTTTTCTTGGTTAAACTTTGGTCTGATTAGTCTTGTTTCTCTCAAATGAATACTCTGGTGATTGGCAATGGTTCTCTTTTTTGCTTTGCCTGGCAGGCTTTGAGGTAATATGTAGCAGATTATTGCTGGTATATTTGGTCAGACAATAAAGTAAGACCAATATTCCTTAGCAGAACAGTGAGGAAATGAGGTTCTTAACTTTTGTTGTGAAGCTTTATGGTCAAAATAATGCCTCTTAAGGTAACTATTAACAGGTTTTCCAGAAAAGGATACTGAAAGAAGTGGTGGATTGACTTGCAGTAAAAAGCATGTATTTCCATACCTTATTCTAAGTCACCCTTGTGGAATAACCCCAGACCCATCTGTTCATGTAATTTAAGGAAATACTCAATACTATTAAAAATAAATAATCAGTTATACAACATTGAAAGAGATCCTAAAGCAGGAAAACAATAAAACAACAACAACAACAAACCACCATGATTTATTCATCCCTTGCACTTTTTTTTTTTTTTTTTCTCTAACCATTTAGTGGATCCCTGTTTAGCATTATTGGAGTTAACAGCAGATCAGTTCATCTCTGATGAATAGAGGTATTACAGCATGTCAGACTTACCATTTCTGTTCAAGTTACCATCTCAATGTGCACATATCTGCTTTGGATGGAAGTAACAGTCTTTGTGAAACTTTGAAGGGTGATAACCTATACTGCAAGGTTGATTTACAGTAAAATAAAGTAAAATGGCTGGTTCAATGCAGCTGAAATTACTAAAGCTTTTTGTCCATATAGAGAAAAACGTGTTCTTGACTGCGTGTTTCATGTGGGTTTCTACCAAAGAGATGCCTTTTGGTCCTTGGCTGTTGTAACCAAATATAATGGTCTTAGAAACAAAGAATATGGATGCAAAGTACTTCACAGATACTATAACCTATTTTCAAGCTTTCCATCCTATCCAGGAATGTCTTTTAATTAATATAGTAGCCTTAAACTCTTCCTAATCTCCTAAGCATTCTACAATTTGCTATTTGAAATGCAGCAAAATAATGGGTTATTTTATGTCAGCTCACAGTCCCTTTGCATTCATCAAAGACAGAAATTATTGAAACTGAGGTCCAGAAGACACAGTATTTTATAAAATTTATAAAATTTTGTGTGCATTTGTGAGTATGCTTTTTTTTTTTTTTTTTTTTTTTTTTTTTTTTTTTTTTAACAGCTGTCTTTAATTACTAATTCAGTTTAAAGGTTGGGCCACCTCTTGCTTAATTATGTGATAAGTCATAGCAACCACCACTGGAATTGATTAGATCTGTATAGGCAGTTACATTATTAGGGTAGAAATGGGATCAGGTAGAAATTAGGGTAGAAATTGCCAAGGTGAAAAATTAAATAAATATATTTACTAACAGGCCTGCTTTCATATGCAGAAATATTATCACAAGGCTGAGAACAACCATTCAATTCAGGAAGGCCAAATACTGTCAGCAAGTATATATTTACTATCATTGCTGTTTTATAGCACTTTTGGTTGTGCTTTTTGAATGCATTAGCTGGAAAAAAAAATCAGTGCTAAACAAGTCACAATGTGTTGGTGATACAATCAGAGTGACCATTGTAAACCACCTAGCTATTATTATTCAAGTTGGTACCAAGCTTGGGATTTGCTGTCATGGGTGCTTCCTCACCTTTCCATCCAGCCTGCACACAGTAGCAAAACCACAGAGTTGGTGTGATCTTTTCTTTTCCCCATATGAACACTTTTGGGAAGAACAATGGAACTGAACAAAAATTAAGCAGCCTAACACACAAGGAAAGCACCAATGTGACACTGTCTTTGATGTCTGGGTGCACTAAGGCAATGAGAGTTGTTGTTCTTCTCCTACATCTTGTTGCATTATTGCAGAATATGCAAAAAAAAAAAAAATCCACACTTTAAAAGCACTCATGCTGAACTGTTACTTCTCATCTTTAAAAAGCATGAATATATGAGCATGAATGCTTTTTTTGACAAATTAAGGAAAGGAAGGGAAGGGAAGGGAAGGGAAGGGAAAGGAAAGGAAAGGAAAGGAAAGGAAAGGAAAGGAAAGGAAAGGAAAGGAAAGGAAAGGAAAGGAAAGGAAAGGAAAGGAAAGGAAAGGAAAGGAAAGGAAAGGAAAGGAAAGGAAAGGAAAGGAAAGGAAAGGAAAGGAAAGGAAAGGAAAGGAAAGGAAAGGAAAGGAAAGGAAAGGAAAGGAAAGGAAAGGAAAGGAAAGGAAAGGGATCAGTTCCTGAAGTCTTGTTATTATTATTATTATTATTATTATTATTATTAGTAATAAATATTTCAGTATTAGAATAAATATTATAATTAAAATTAAAATAATTGTATAATTAAAATAAACATAAATAATAATAATTTATTTTGTCTTATGATTATTTTAATTTTTTTTCCAAGTAAAGGAAAAATTAAGGAGGGGAGAAGTGGAGTGAATTAGGTGGAGATATCTCTAAATGAGCCAACAGCAGTTTTGTATCCTGGTCTGGACAACAGGGAGGATTATTTGAGTGTCTCACACTGATAAGTAGTGAGATTATTAATCTTCTCCTAGGAGAAAGAGTGTCTATACAGTGGAGGAACAGTTATAACAGTTGTTATAAAGTGTCTGGACTCCTTCAGCTATGCTAATTTACTCATGCAGAAAACTAAGTCTATACTTTTTAGTAAGAACCTACTGTAAGAGTGGTCTTCCTCAAGGAAGAGAAGTTTTCTTCAGACTGCACCACTGAGGTAAAGGTGTGGAAGTATTTATGTACAATGCTCATAGGTCAGAAGTGAATGTATGAAATTTGACTTTCAGAGAAACTATTTCTTCGCAGTTGGAGAGGAATAGTCTTATTCAGTATGTGCTCCAACTCTAAGCTTAAAATTATGCTATATTTCTACAGTCTTGTGTTCTTTGTTGGTTAGATTTAGGGTTGATTTTGTCACAGAGATAGTTCTCTCTCATGGACAAGAACTTTTTTGTCCCTTGGTTTCACTGTACTACATGAAGCTTGTGGAATAGATTTCCAAGCATAATCAAAACAACTTTTAGCAACCCCTTAATTTATGCCAGCAATCAGACTGTGTAAACAGAATGATTTTTGTTGCATCTCACATATTTTAGTGAAACATTTCTATAATTTTGTAATGAAATATTTTGTCCTGATAGTATATATAAGAAAATTTTGCCTGAATGTTTTGAAAAAGTAACTTCCATAACATGCATGTTTGTTTTGGTCACATCAGAATTTATTTATAGAAACAAAATTAAAAAAATATATATATTTTTCAGTAAAATTTGTAAAAGCTAAGATTTAGCTTGAGATAATAAACTTCTATCATTCAGAGTAACTTAACCTGAGTCTCTTTTATTTTAACAGAAAATAGTTTTATAATTTGTCCTTAACTCAATTATTTTCCCCACCTTTTTGTTAATATCAAATGCTCAGTCCTTGCAAAAGAGCAAGAGGTACTTAGATAAAAACATACATAAATAATGGAAGGGAGTGAATATGAGTACTGGAAAAGACAAGAGCTTTTTGAGCATTCTTCAAAGACAACTCATCAGCCTGAGCTGTCATTCATGGCTGAGTAACTAAATTTGAAGCTTATAGGGGATGGTGTAGAATAAGATGTCTTTAATATGAACGCATTTGTGAAGTACACCAGATCAATTTTTTCCAGTGTAGTATTTAGAAACATTTTGGTGTTGATCCCTGCAAATTCAGAGTCAAGCCCAATGTGAGGCTAAGTTTAGCCTGACTCCACACCTCTAGAGTGCTTATGTTTGATAAAAAGAAGAAAAGTCACAAAACCACATTTCTCTTTTGAAGTCATATATTTTGCCAGCCCACCAGTCATTTCCTACTCTCATTGTGGTGTACTCAGTGCCTTTTTTTTGCATTGCTCCTTGCAGCCATCACCTCCTCCCTGGTGTCTGCATGAACTGGCACAGTTTGAGAAGGAAAGGGACAGGTAGCAGTACAGTAAAACCAGTTTAGGGACTGTTTAGACAACTTGCACTTGCTTGAATCCATGGGGCCATCTGGGATTAACCACTGTGATTGAAGGAGGACTGGAAACAAAGTTAATATTACTTCTGTCTTTAAAAAGGGAAGACATTAGGAAATACAGGCCTGTCAGCCACAAGTCAGGGTAGAGAAAATACATGAAATGTCCTCTTCAACTCCATTTCCAAGCATGTGAAATACAAGAAAAGTAATCAGGAATAGTCCATATGCATTTACCAAAGGAAAACTGTGTTAATTCAATCTGATTGCATTTTGCAATTAGGTAAGCATATGAACAAGGGGAAAAGCACTGCATGTTCCCTGCCTTGACATCATCTCCTACAGCATTTATTTGAAAAAAAAAAAAAAAAAGAAAAGAAAAAAAAGAAAGAAAAAATAAAAGAGAGAGAGAGAGAACAGATGAGAAGACCTAGGTAGGTTAAGAACTTGCTAGGCTGCCAGTCATAAAGTGCAGCAATAAATGGGCTGATGCCAGCTGGCAGACAGTGAAAAAGAGGATACTCAAGAGGTCTATACTAAGGCCCAGAGTGATTAATTGAGTAATTGGTATGACGGCAAATAGTGCACCCTCAGTAAATTTGCAGATGATGCTGAATTAGGGTGAATGGTGGACCCAAAGGCAGAACATCCATCCTCAGCTTCTACAAGGATGTTTGGGTAGGACTCTGAGCTGGGAAGGATGCTGAGTTGGGCTTGGTTAGTATGGGGAAGAGGAGGTAAAGACATGGCCTAATTCCAGCAGAAAACTGTGAAGTGGTGTTTCAAAGACTGCAGAGCCAAACTTAACTAGGTAGTGCCGGGCTATCTTGTGTTAATGGCCACAAATTGTGACTTCAGAGTTTCATGTTAGACATCAGCAAGCATTTCATCACCAGGAGGTAGTGCAAGATGGAAAGGGTGACCAGGGAGCCTGAGTAATCTTTGTCCTTTGAGATTTTCAATACTCAACTAAACAAAAGCACGGCTGACCTGATCTACCATTATAATAGTTCTTCCTTATGCAAGAGGTTGGACTACAGATCTCCAAAGCTATCTTCCAATCAATTTTTCAATGATTCTGTGATAAAGTGTCTCATTCAGGCCACAGTGCAGAAAAGCCAGTTCTAAATCTATGTTTATTCTAGGTGAATCATGAATATCTAGCTGCTATCACAGATAAGAATTGTTGTTTTTCAGTAAAACAAATGCACACACACAAAAAAAACCATGTTTATCATTTGCAAAATGTTATCTTTTAAGAAATTTGTAGTATATTGTCTTCCTTATTCTACTGCGAGAAAAGACATTGGGTTGCTTTGGTTTGTTTGTTACCTCAGAGTAAAGCTGAAGGCAGTTCTGTAACAATTTAGATAGTACTTAAGGTAAGCAGGTGACTAGAGCAGATAATTGCTGTTACAAAGTCTGATAACAATGATATATTTCTTAAATGGAAAGTTCAGCAGTTTCTTGCAAGGTACAGAGAGGAGAGATTTGTTATATAAGAAATATTAGTATTATAGCCTTTACTCTTCTTTAGTTACATTTGCAATGATTTTATGCAATAATCACCTTGAAATTGGAAACAGCTTGACGTATGTTATTTTTTAGTATACCAACTAAAGGGAATGTATTAGCTTAAGTACATAATAGCCAGTGACACTAATAACGGTGGCAAATTCTATAAAAGTTTCAGGTTAAAAAATATATTCTTAATCTTAAATTCAATGCTGACAATGTACTGTTTGTAATTAAACAGGGAACTCATTTTCAAATAAAGATTATCAAGGATGTTTTTCTTAAATTCACTTTTTATCTGGATACTTATTGCATAAAGTTTGCATCATTGTTTGCTGTTGTTTGATTCAGGGTTCATGATCAACTGTGTTACCATGATAATGTCATGGCTGAGTCATGAGAGATCACCACCCTAAACCACACTGAGTCATATCTTGTGATAAAGCACCATGATTCATTGCTGTTAGACAGCTTAAAGACAGGATTTTTGCCTTTATTAATTTGTATTTTGTTTACATCAGCCCTGCAGCTTTTAACCTGCTGTTCATCCTTCTCTTGCATAGCATATTTTTGTGTTCTCATTTTGTTTATTACTTCTACTGTCTTTTAGTAGAAAAAAGACACACACACAGGTAGAACAAACAGAAATGTGGAACTGAAATACTTGAATGGGAGCTGTACTTTAAATTATTGTTGAATGTAGAAAACAGTTTCTAAGTGAGCTAGTGGCTACTTACAGATACAATTCAAACAATCACAATTTGAATAGTAGTTAATCAATTTGCATTGATAAAGGTTCACTCAGAAACTTCCGTTCATAATGTTTACAGGCTAAAGAGACAAATGTGCATCTCTGTTTTATGCTGTAGAGGTGGATAACAATTATGATATCCCAATGAAACTAAAATCATTGGTCACTTGAATCAAAAGATTTGCCTCTTTATGGCATTCAGAGAAAGTTAGCAGTAATCACCTTTTCTGCTGCTAAATGTACCCTTAAAGGTTAGTGAACTGTGTGCTCAGACATTTTCCTTAATTCATATCAGAAGAGAATGACCGTCTATCTTCTTGAGAGGCAGACATCAACAAGTGGGATATGTGCAACACACAAGAGGCTCGTTAGAACATCCATCTTTTGATGCTAATGAGGAAAGAGCATACAGCAGAATTTAGGTCTTGTTTTGTCTAGTGAATAACGTGGGAAATGTATTCGCAGACTTCAGTGAAATGATGCACACCTTGTCTTGGTGGAACTTTGTAACAGCACCTGGGTTTCTCAGATGCTCTAAATATGCCATACCCACTAGAAATAGGGAATTATCTCAGAGCAGTTATCTCTATTCAGGGAAACAAGAAGAAATAACATTTCTGCCTACAAAACAGTCTGTTTAACAAACTGCAATAAGTCTAGACTAATTAACCCTTCCTTTTAAGTAAATCATGGGAATTGATTTCTCCCCCTTTTTTAGCTACTAGTAGTCTGCTGTGATGTAGTAAAGAAGAAAGGTATTGTAATATAGTTAATGATACTTGGAGCTCTACTTTTTCTTTAACAGGCTGGTCTGCAGCAATTCCCTTGCAAAAGTGTATGATTTATAAGTCTATCTTGTATTAATGCTACCTCATAAGTCATTTTTTCTAGGTGTGATTTTTTATATTTCTTATTGACAGGCTTGCATTATTTTAATGTACAGGATTTTCTAACATGAACACAAAGACCATGCTAATATCCTCAAAGCCTCCAACAAGAGTTCAGGTTCCTCTGTTGCTTATCAAAAAGCTCATCAAATCCATTTTGGACACACTTAATATAACATCCTTATCAAAAAGAAAATATTAAGCTGTATTTGGCATCTGTGCCATTTTCATTATTTGCAAGAATCCTATTCAAATCTTAAAATTGTTTAAGATTACTTTGCTGTGCAGTTAATTTAACCCCATCCAGGTTGGATGAGCTTTGAGCAACCTGGTCTAGTGGGAGGTGTCCCTGCCCATGGCAGGGGGTTGGAATTAGGTGGGTTTTAAGGTCTCCTCCAACCCAAACCATTTTGCTATTTTATGATTAAATAATATAAACATACACAGTACTTTTTAACAATGTTCACTCTGCTGAGTGAACCATCATAGATTAGTTTGGGCTGGAAAGGACCTTAAAGCCCACCTAGTTCTAATCCCCCTGCCATGGGCAGGGACACCTCCCCCCAGCCCAGGCTGCCCCCAGCCCCATCCAGGCTGGCCTTGGGCACTGCCAGAGATGGGGCAGCCACAGCTCCTCTGAGCAGCCTGGGCCAAGCCCCACCGCCCCTTGAGTGAAGAATTTCCTTCTAACATCTAATCTAAATCTCCTCTCTTTCAGTTTAAAGCCATTCCCCCTTGCCCTATCCCTACACCCCCTGACACAGAGTCCCTCCCCAGATTTCCTGCAGCCCCCTTTTAGGCACTGGCAGGCTGCTGTGAGGTCTCCCTGGGGCCTTCTCTTCTCCAGGCAGAACAACCCCAACTCCCTCAGCCTGTCTTCTCACAGCAGAGGTCCTCCCAGCTCCTTTGTCATCCTTGTGGCCTCCTCTGGACTTGTTCTAACAGGTCCATGTCCTCCTTGTGCTGGGGGCCCCAGAGCTGAGCGCAGGGCTCCAGGTGGGCCTCATGAGAGCAGAGCAGAGGGGGACAATCCCCTCCCTCGCCCTGCTGCTCATGCTGCTGTTGGTGCAGCCCAGGGTACGGGTGGCTTTTTGGGCTGCCAGCACACAGTGCTGGCTCATGTTGAGATTCTCATCAACAACTATCCCCAGGTCCTTCTCCTCAGGGCTGTGCTCAATCCATTCTCTACTCATCCTGTATTTGGGGTTGGGATTGCCCTGGCCCAGGTGGCCTCAGGATTTGAGGATTTGAGCCTTTCACATGGCCTTGTTGAGCTCCATGAGGTGTCATTGGCAAACTTGCTGAGGTTGCACGTTTAAACAGTGCCAGTCCCAGTACTGACCCCTAAGGAACAGAGACAAGGATATCATGTGGGACTTTACATACAATAAATATTACTTTTGTGTCTGTGTACAACAAAATCCAATTTCTTAAAGTCTTTGCTTTACATATAATATATATTACGTTATATTATATTATATTATATTATATTATATTATATTATATTATATTATATTATATTATATTACAAAAGCAAGGAAATTTCAAAAATATGTGTAAGTATGTTTTGCACAATAATATATTTATGTATGTTTAATACCCATCAAACTGTCACAATTTATAGATAGTAGGACCCTTCTCAGTGCAAAGTCTTTATAATGGAGAAACAAACAAACAAACAAACAGAAAAAAAAACAAAAAACATATTTTAGATATCGTTTATCTTTCTTCACAATCCCTTCCCATTCTATCCTGAATTTGTGAAATCTCACCTCTAATATATTTTATGTTCAGTCCACAGGATGCTCGCTAATGATTGTCTTCATTAATTTTGTTTCCTTTGGATCATTAATTTTACGTTGTGACTACAAAGATGACACTATAGCAACCACTGTGTTTCTAGCCAGTTCATATGAAATACTCATTTACAGTTCCTTACATTACCACAGTGGACAAAATCAGTGGACACTTAATAAAATGTAGAAGTGTCCATTAGCAAAATCAATTCTAGCTTGAGCTGTGAAGCAGGAGGGTGGGAAGGCAGGCAAAGAGGAAAGCAGAGGTGTTGACTTGTATTTGGTGTCGGTATGAAGGGCAACATCAGAAGAGATGTACGAACCTGTCCACATTGCCTCTCATGTGAGGCTTGGATTTTGGAAAGGGGGTGTCTTCTTTGGGAGAGGGGTTGCAAAGACAGTTGGAAGTACTAACTACTTCATCTGTTTCAGCTTAGTGCATTGTGGCATGTAAATCAATGCCCTCAGAGGCAGATGTCATAAGGAACTATCTTTTTATCTCCTTGTGTTGGTTTGCTGGTGGATAACCTTTCTCTCCCCTCAACTTATAAATCACAGCAGCGTATTCCTGTCTCAGCTTAACCCCCATTCATATCATCTTTAAAATTAACCTAACACCTCCAAATTACATTAGCTTTAAGGTTATGTGTTAGGAGCACATGTAACACTAACAAACTTTTCATTTGCAAATTTATTTTAATATTTTAATGCTGTTATTGACAGGCATGTAGCAGCTCTATAAACTTATAACATGAAAACAAAAACGTATTAGAAAGCTCTCAAGGAGGAAGGACTTTCTATCTTCCTAATGAAGCCGGGATTCCTGTGAGTAGCTGTTCACTTTGACAACAATTGCATTAAGATCAAAGGGGATACGGAAACCATGACAATATGACTGTATTTCATGCACCATGAGGCAGGGTTAGTGTAGATTAGACATATCATTAGTCAAGGGGATCTTTTTCCACAGAGAACTCTTGGCTGCTCAATGTCTTTTTCTTCCCCTTTCCTTTCCAAGTCGGTATCTGTTTAAGCAGAAAACAGATTCCTTCCCCCTAAGACTGTGACAGAAATAGGCTACGGATTTGAGGCTATGTCCAATCAGTGGCAATATGCATAGTAATATGTGGCACAGCTTGTGTAATGAAGTTCCCAGCATGCAGCCTGGAAAGGTATCCTCAAGTGTGCAGGGTGATTTATTTCCTCTGTCAAGAGGCAGGACAGGCAGGACTTGTCCTTCCCCACAGTCCCTTCAAGAATACTCTGTCACCCCGGGAAGCCGTAATAGCTTCTGGAAGCTCAGCCTTTGTTATACTGTTTGGAACCCTGCTTTAGCAAGGTTGCTTCCCAGGTCCTTTTCATTATTTTCACTTGCTTTGAAAGAGTTGAATTAAGAAGGAAGAATACCAGCTTTTCACCTTCTGTTTATGTTTCACTTCACATTAGCATGTCAAATGACCGATGAGAAGACGTGCTCAGTGGTGAGACTGAAGAACCTGCCCACAATAGGTGTAATCCATTTAACTCTTGCATTTTAGTGTAAATTAAGCATGAATGAAAATCATGTAACATCTGCACTGACCTGTGGAAAGCATTCAGCCTAAGCAACATTTTCAAAATGATTTTAGTTCACAGAGGTTTTATGTGATAGCAGATCTCACTATTAATGAGGATATTGCATTCATCTATGATTTTTTTATCCCTCTAATTTGATTTGTTCACTCAATATACTTAAAAAACTGCACTCTGATTCAGACCTGCCTGCCTCAGAGAGAAAGTGCTTGATTTCATCTGATTTGTGAAAGTTCATTGCTATTACAAAGTTCACTGCTATTACATTCCTACCAAATATACATAGTTCTAAATATTTTTATCAGAACACAGAAATTTTTAATTAGATATATAATCACATGAGAAGATTGAGCATTTTCAAATCCTTTCTCTTTGTATAGATTTAATAACTTCTCCTTGTTTGAAACTAATTTCCGAGAGACTTCCCTGGTCTGTATACATTCAGTGTGACTACAGTGCCCTGGTTGCAACAGCTAATGAAGAGTCCTCCTGTCAGAACACAGGTATGTTAACAGACTTCAACACGTTTAGCAAAAGGGTCTTGGGTCTGGAATGCCTTTGGAGCTCTTTTAAAGAGATTCACCTTTAGAATCAATTAAATGTGTAACATCCTGAGTTAAGTCACAGGGACTCATAAACTTGACACTACAGTCTGTAAACAACCAGTAATTAAAGATCAAGCAGTACTCTTATCTCCAAAGTTGATGTTTTTGCCAGTAACAAATGTGCATTTGTTTTTTCCTTTCCTTTTCTTTTTGAGATATCTGGAGAATAGGACGTTATTTATGGTTTATGAAGTTTACAGCTGATATTTCAAATGGATAGTCAAAGTAGTTGCTGAGTTGGGACAGTTTTCCCAAGCTTTCTTTGATATGGGAGTGAAGTGCTTGCTGCAAGAACCATTATGCTTTAATTTTCATTTCCATAGTGTTTGCAAGTATCTAGGGCACAGCTTCAGAGATGCTTATCCCTCTAGATGGTTCTCAGATACAGGGGACTTGCTTTCTAGGTTTTCCATGAAAGCACTTTATATGAACTCTACATACTTTTTTTTTCTTTTTTTTTTTCTTTTGGGGGGCGGGGGAGTGGGAGGGGTGGGGAGTGGTGAACATTTTTGTTTGTTTGTTTTTTGTTTCTCATGCCATTTCTTGTGCCACTTTGAGTTTCTACGCTCTCCAGAACATATCCCTCTTTCTCCATTTCCATCTGTCAGATTGTACAAAGCACCGGAAATATGCTGGCCAACTCTACATAGATGGAATATGGCATAGGCCTTTCTTGCACCCCAAACTGTCAAGGTCAAAGGTGGACACACAATATATGAGAAGACAGAGCACACAATAAAAGTTGTAAGGGTACTGATTAGCACTTGCCTGTTTTGCAATATTTTGCTGTTTTAGTTTGTAATGTGTGTAATCTACCCTCAGCATTTTTACATATTGTTGTTGTTAGTGACTGATCAAACCCTTCCCCGGAAACCTGCAAGGCACAGAGGAGCATGGTGAACTAGAAGGAAGACTTTTTTTTTATTATCACGGTTATGGAAACATCTGAATTAGTAGTTAATGTGTCAAGATTCAAGGTACCAGTTTATCCAGATTTAAAAACCAACCAAACACAAAAACTTTAATGGGACATTAAAATACAGTTTTGAAAATGTTTTTGTTCCTAGATGTCTAATAGAAATGGCCCTACATTTCTCTGAATCACTGGTACTAGTCTGATATATTACTGTCTTGTAGGAGCAGTGAGATACTTAAATCCTTCATAGCAGATAAAAGGAGTTTGTTGGCTCTTTTTGACCAATAATGGGTGAAAGAACAGAGGGTACAAGGAAAATTATTAGAAAGGATTCTCATGAAACTCAGTTTGCAAAGTTCCATCAAACTAGAGAAAGAGCTATTTAACACCCAGTTAGTTAGGGATAACTGGATTCATCTTAGTGATGCTGTTACCCAAGGGATGGCATTCTAAATGAAAATGAAATCTGGTCCCAGAAATGGGTGACATTTGCATCCAGTTGTGAATAGGCAGTTCTCATTGAAACCAATGGACCCTGAAGAAGATAGAGCAGCCTAAATGTTCTCCTTATAACAGAAATACAAAGGGACCATGACTCCTATAATTCATAAATCCTTCACAAGTTCCTCTTGGGGAATGTGGTTCCATAGAAGGTAATGAGGGGATATATCTTAAAGTTATAATCTAATTTTCAACTTCCAGTCAGCCCAATTTCCAGACCTAATGAGATGCTGAAAGTCTGAAAATCTGTTGAGGATTAGGAAGTGATACGGAATTACTCAATCTGACTGTTCTAACCCTAAACATATCTAATTTGATTTTTGCTTTAAAATTCTTACAAGGTTTAAGTTAAATCATATTAAAAAAATGTTAAAAGGTATTACTGTAATAAAAGTAGAGCTCTGAAATTTCACTAGAATATATATTCTGAACCTCTCAGCTCCAAATGCTATAATATATCATGAATCTAACTGTAAAATTGTTAGGTAAAATATTAGTTGTTGACTGCAGTAGAAATTTTCCCTGGATAACAGCACAAGATTGCATGATTCACCCTCCTCTTCTAACCAGGAAAAAAAAAATATAATAAAGAGTGGTTTAACTCTGTAGTTACCTACTTTTGAAGAATGTTTACCTTTCTTCAGTTCTACACAAAAAGAGGCACATCAGTCCATTTATCTCGGGGCATATCAGAGAAGTGGAATAATGTAAACAAAGGCTTATTAATATTTAATTTAGAACTAAGAAGCAAGTAAGGTTTATTCTCAACATACTGACTACGAATGGGATTACTTCCTTCTTTTGTTCACTTCAGCACTAGGTGGAATCAGCAAGTTAAAGTCATGTAACATAGAAAGCCCTTTGTCCACTAGGATTTCAGCACTCAGGTACTTCTAATACAGATTCAAAAGATGCTAATAAAGTCAAAAATTTCCCACTGGGGGAGTAATTGAATGCTTTTAAAACTTACTTTCAGTTAATGACTAAGGCATTTTTGCTAACAGCAATTTGGTTTCATATCCCAGGTAGGGAAAAATGCATTAAATGGTAGATTAAAATGTCCTTTCTGCTACCTGCTAAAGCCAGCTGCAGCAGGCAAGTAAAATGGTATTTACTTGATGGTGTTGGCTTTTGGGGAGGATAGTAGGAAGAGAAAAATCCTGCTTGAAAGAGGGCTCTTTAAACATGAATATGAATCAATATAAAATGTAGGAGCCAGGCTGATGTAGTACGCTGTACAATCTGTTCACTGCATTTGGGCTGCTAATTAAAAAGTGATATAGACAGTACTGTATGAATGCACCATAACCTGTTGAAGGTCTGTCAGACTTTATCTTCGCTTTCACATATTTGAATATTGTTTAATAAGAGGTCTTAACTGAAAGCAGAATATGTCTATAAAATTGGAGAAAAGATACATTAGCTTAAAATTCTCACTGCATTATATGTATATCTGTGTTCATGACTTCCAGCTCCCTTGAGCATTTTGAAGACAGCTACCCTAATTCATAAGCACAATATGTAAATTCTGTCCCTCCCCCTCTTCCCCTCTTGCCTCCCCCTCCCCCCTCAACACATACACACTTCAGGGAATTGAGCTGGACTGGATAGTTGAAAATACAACACCTAAACAAAAATACAAACCTCGCAATGAATTGCACATCTACAAGGAAAGAACAACATCTTTTGTTGCCAACAAATGCTATATTTTTATGAGGCACATTTTAAGAAAAAAATGAAAAATATATAGTTCTTTACACAATGTGCTCTGTGTGAATCCTATAACTCACGGTATGTTTTTTCTTCATGTTTTCCTTTATCTTACCTGGCAGTTCTTCCTTCTACATTTCAGAAAGCCAACTTCCCCTCTTCTTACTTAATTGCATCCCCACTCTGCACCGTGGTAGGATTAATGGAACATTTCTTACATTAACTGGATTACATTACATTAGCTGACACTGTTAAATATGAAACCTGTTTTAATAATACTTGTGATTAGCAAACCTCTGAAAGTTTGGAGGTTAACGCTAGAAGCTTATCTAAATTTCCAAATCCCAAGAGAGAAAAAAAAAAAAAAAGCAAAAAAAAAAAAAAAGCACTAGCACTAGTTTTCCTTCTGAATCATAGAAGTTTGGAAGAGTGAGAAAAGTTACTTGGTAGTGTTGACTAAATACGCAGCACAGATTATAAATTTAGGAAAGAAGAAGAAATTGCTATCCCTTCCCTTCCCTTCCCTTCCCTTCCCTTCCCTTCCCTTCCCTTCCCTTCCCTTCCCTTCCCTTCCCTTCCCTTCCCTTCCCTTCCCTTCCCTTCCCTTCCCTTCCCTTCCCTTCCCTTCCCTTCCCTTCCCTTCCCTTCCCTTCCCTTCCCTTCCCTTCCCTTCCCTTCCCTTCCCTTCCCTTCCCTTCCCTTCCCTTCCCTTCCCTTCCCTTCCCTTCCCTTCCCTTTATAGTTTTTCTGGTCCCTAGAAGACCACAATAGCTTTTAAATACCTTTTCTGAGTTTTGGACTTTTAGTTACTGTAGTCTGTTCTAATATGTCCAAACCCTCCACTAGTATTTGTGTTACAGGATGCAAAGTCACATGCACTCTCAAGCCCTTTACTGATCTGAGGTCATGGTCCCTACTATGACAAATAAGAGAAAAATTAAGCTTTATTTTTATTTCTGTTAGAGAGAGCCCAGCATAAGGACTGGAAAATGGACATTTTCCTCTAAAGAATAATCCAATATCTCTAGACAGATGATAAGCATTTGATTCTGGACTCTGTTGACTCTACAGTGGACAGGCTGTCCACACTCCTGAGGAACTGACAGAGGTGTGAGAAAGCCATAAAAATTATGCAGTATATGTCCAACAATTAGAAGTAGACTTCTCTGTCGTTGCAGAGACTGCATTGAGAACAAAGAGTTTCATTAAACGGTAGATATTATCAGAGGGATTACTCCTAGACAGTGTAGCTGCAAAGATTTTGCTACATTACGTTATATTAAGGAAATTTCCTTGTGGAAAGGAAATGTTTCAAGGTATTTGTGTTGTATTAAGTTTGTGTGGCAAGGTTTTGGTAGCAGAAGGTTTGCAGGAGGAGCCTTCATGAGCAGAGCCCAGCAGCTGCCCCATGTCAGAGAGGAGCCAGCTCCAGCTGCTCCAAAAAGGACCTGCTACTGGCCAGAGCTGGGCTGTGAGCAATGCTGGTTGGGCTCTGGGAGAGCAGATTGAAGAACAGGGAAAACAAAAATCTTCTGTGCTACAGCAGCTGGGAGAGAGGGGTGAGAAGCAGCCCTGCAGCCCCCAGGTGAGTGCAGCAGGAGGGCAGGAGGTGCTGCAGGCAGGCAGCAGCAGTTCCCCTGCGGGCTGTGCAGGGAGAGGCCCCTGGTGGAGCAGGCTGTCCCCCTGCAGCCCATGGGTCCCACATGGAGCAGATCTCCACGCTGCAGCCCCCCCATGGGTGGAGGAGCCCCTGGTGGAGCAGGTGGATGTGGCCTGGAGGAGGCTGTGGCCCATGGAGAGCAGGAGCAGGCCCCGGGCCGGAGCTGCAGCCCGTGGAGAGGAGCCCCCGCAGGAGCAGGAGGTCTGGGGGGAGCTGTTGCCCACCTGTGGGGGACCCGTGCTGGAGCAGTTTGCTCCTGGGGGATGGATGGACTCCCCATGGTGAGTCTGTTTTGCCTGTCACGATAACTGTTGAATGATCTCCCTGTCCTTATCTCAACCCTTAATCCCTTTCTCCCCCTCTTACTTTGAAGATGGGGACTGAGAGGGCAGTTGTGGTGGAGCTCAGCTGCTGAGCTAGGTAAAACCACCATAGTGGTGTTCCCTGTGCCTGCAGCAGTACTGCCTGGCCTTGCTACTGAACAGTGCAGAGAGTTGTTTAGATCAAAACTGCATGGAGCAGGAGTTGTTTCAGCCATGAAGGTGTCCATGAGTTCCTCCAAAGGGAACCGTTTTGGAAAGCACTCGTGCTTTTCAAGAATCCTTGTGTTAAGAACATATAATACAATTGGTTTTGTTTAAGCTCACTCATCAACTGAAAGCAAAAAGATTTCAGAAACCACTCTACAGAATTTATTTCAGCAAATACCTATTTGAAACTGTGAAGCTCTAAGAATTGAAGTCTCTTGGAAATGTCTATAATGTTGTCAACATAAAAAGATTTACTGGACTGAGTTAAAGACATTTTCTAGAAGCCTTGTTTAATTTAGGAAATATGATCCTAATATTAGTTAATTCAGTTATATCTTTCTCTTTCAATATAATGTGGTGTGAACAGTGCACAACTATGAATCACAAACCTTTTTTTTTTTTTTTTTCCTTAATTCTTCTTTTAAAAATAGATTTCTGCAAAGTCATGACCATCTCTCTTTTCTTTGCCTTTGTACTTTATAGAAATGTTCTAAGAATTAGTTAGCTAATAACTGCAAAACATTTTTAATATGAAGCAAACTGTATAAATACTGTGGTTTTACACTTTTCTCTATATTGGCACAGCAACACACAAGAAACACATCTTTGAAGAGAAAATAAGATGGAAAAATTAAAAAAAAAAATCTAGACCACTGACAATTTAAAGCTGTGCTACAGTATGCAAATATTTATACAAGTGTAAGTAAAATCATTATAGCCTATATAATGAAAGTATATATATAACTTTAACAATATTATTCATACAGATGGAACGGGGAATTCAAATCCTGCCCTATCTCAGGCTGAACAGACAGCAATGAACTACATTTGAAAGAATCACATATTAATAGAACAGCCCAGGTTGGAAGGTGCCTCAGAGTTAAAGACTGGGTACTCCCAAAGCAGGATGCCAAAGTACTTTTACGATCCCTTACACTAGCTGTCCACAGAGCAGAGGAAAGTGACTATCTCTTAAAAAGGAAGCGAAAGAAAGCTTAATTCCGGAAAGGCCATTTCTCTTTAGTAGATGACTGAGAAGGTTTTTATGAAGGAAAAAAAAAAATAAAAAGGAAAAAAAAAAAAAAGAAAAAAAAAGAACATAAAGCAGAGTTAATGACATAGTATCATTATAGCGTACTGCAGAAGCAGATCTAGGGACATTTGTATCATCAATATGAACATCAATAATTCAGACAATGATCAAAGTTTGAAACTTGGAAGCTAAATAGAGGGAAGCTTTGAAAGATATGTCTACCACATCCCATTTACATACTGCATGTGGGAGATAATTTGACAGCTCAAGCAACAAACTGCTAGGTACTAGGACTGGAGTAATGAGAGGACTCAGATTTGAATCAAGAAATGAAGAGTCCTGTAGCCAAGAGGAAAGGCAATTGGAGACCAAACATTTGGTATACAGTGGGTCATTGTTTATTTGCCATATAGCTACGTAGAAGTTGACAACAATTCTACTGTGGTAATACCATGAATTACATGACCTTGAGGACTGACTTTTCCTTGTTTATTGGGGCAATATTTGCTGAGTAAGATTGACATGTAGATAGGGAATCTTTTACTTACATTTTTCTTCCTACCTGGTCTGTGATTAAAGAACCCTACTGCCTAGGCCTCTTTGTCTGACACTTTTCACAGCTGCTGTCTTTATTTACTTACAAAGAGTTGTATAAGAATAGACTCTCTAAGACTCATAAAATAGACCTCATCTGCTCTATGCTAAAGTCTTCTCAGAACTGAGGTCAGGATAACTACAAAATGCTATTACTGCAAAGTATGGCAATAATCAAAGGCTTATAATTTTGTGACTGAATAGAAATACAACAGAATGCTCCCATTTGAAAGTGAAAATGTAGATTATTACCATCTCATGCTGCCATAATTATTACCACTGGCTGCAACAGTTATCTGCAATAATAAAACTACAGAGGAAACAGCACAGCCTGAGCTTCTTTACTTGTTCAGGATGAGATAGAAGAGGTGTTGCTAGTGTATTCCTGGTGTGAAACATTATTTTTTTTTTCCTTTTTTCCTTCTAATTGTAGCCCATTGCTGTTAACAAGTACCATCCACAGGAGTAGGAACTATTGTGTCAGACCTTTTCCACACTCAGTCAAAAAGCAGCATATTTGAAACAATCGGTCTCTGCCTGTCTGCAGCTGACAGATTCTCATGTGTTTGTGAGATAACTGATTTTTCTAAATCTGTTGAACACCAAGGAATAATGTTTAAAGTTTTTACTCCTCACATCTGAGAAGAAGGACAGAAAACTAACATTATTACTTAATATTATGCAGTGGAAACATAGTGGTTATTTCTCACTAATACCGTTTGATTTTATTTCTTAGTTTTGGGTCAGTTGCACAGTATTTGGTAATCATATTCAGAAGCTCTGAAAATTCTGCATTCTGGTTTATGAAATAGAATTATTTTACCCTATAATTACAATGATGTCTGTGAGTTTTCATGTGTATCTGTAGATTTTGTTTTGGCACCAGAAAAAATGTACCAAAGTTACTTCCTTTTTATCAGAAAATTAAAGATTTTTACACAATAACACCTGCATGAAGCTCATGAGTGTTCTGTCATTGTAATGCCAGGATCCCTACATAATCTACATAATTTAGTATTTCTTTTTTTAATTGAAAGGTCAACAGACAACATGGAATTCAGGAATATTTACTTGATATTCATACTCTGAATTCCTCTATCAAAACTTTATTAAAATAGTGTATAGAGAGGTTGCTAGTGCATTATTATGTAAACTTCATAATCTAATCTAAATGTCAAACTCCAACATGAATTCCTTCTCTTGTTTTTTTCATCTTTTCATATTTCATGAAGTAGGCATTAAAACGCCTCACTTAGTCCTATGGGGAGAAGAGTTTTATAGTGGAATGTTTTGTTTTGGTAGGGTTTTCTTGTTGCTTTCCCTGATTTCTTATGTAATTAGAGCCCTTTAATTGCTTTGTGTATAAAAAAGAGACACCTTAAAGAGTAGAAGTTGGTGATCCTCTGTGGAAGTTTATTCTATAATCCTAGATGTAGTTATGACAGAGTTCTTATTCTTGCCTTTACCATTTCCCCCCCCAAAAAATCAGCAGTGACAGAATCAATAATTTTTGAAGTGCAGCAGTCAGTTTCATCTTCTGCATAACACTGTCCACAGAAGAGTTTGGTACCCAAAATATTGAATGCATTTCTCACAGAGACAGCATGAAAATGACTTGATAAAATATGCGTGATGAGGAGAGGCTGGGCATCATTTGGTATAATCCATATGATTGATGATGTATGTCTCCATAGTTGACCGTACTTCCCAAACATGGTGACAATACTGCTGAGAAGAATAAAAAGCATGGTAGACAGCTATATTCACAAATACTTGGATTCAAGAATGCATTTGACCTACAGATCACATCTAGAAACTAGCGATCCCTCTAACCAGCAGTCAAAGGAAATTGATCCCTTCCTGTAGCTGTCCAGTGTATTCTTTCTTCTCTTTTTGTTATTAGTATAGTATAGGTGAATAGCGTGTCAGAAGTGAACCATGACATAGTGTGCTCAAGATAGTTCTAGTAAATGTTTATATATCTGTGTATGTTCTTGTGTGTTCTCACTTACTTGATTTTTATTTTGAGATTGCTAAAAGGTTTTTTCCTTTAACACCATTTAGTTACTTTAAAAGTTTTATCTTCAAGGATGGATGAAAATTATTTTTTTTTCCTTCACTTTCCCAGCATCTCCCTTTTCTCTGTGACTTCAAAAACAACTGTCAGGGTTCAGATAACTGATATCTGATTTTCTTGGTCCTTTGAAATTCATTAAATTCAAATTCACTAATTTGTAGAAAATGCTTTTCCTCTATCTTCCAATATCTTTCCTCTCCCTCTTTCTCTCTCTCTATTAGTTTCTCCATAAATGTTAATGTGCCTGTTCTGGCAATCTTTCATCAGATCGATTGTCTATATAACAGGTTATGCTGGCACTTATAGGACTGAAGAATTTGGTACTGGCCCTGTTTCATTTTATTCTTTGTAATTTAACTTCACAGATGAAAAGGTGTGAGTGTAATATTATTTCTTTTTGTGTCTTGAACTAATGTTTGCTGTTCCACAGAACTTCTGGCTATTTTGCAACAGTTTATTACACTGATTTTATATATTTTATGCTTATGGGCTAATTATTAGCTGCATTCCTAAATGTTAACATTAAAATGTGATTTCAAAGCAAACTGAAAAAAAAGAATAAATGATGGGAATTAATAAAAAAACTCAGTTTTAAAGCGATAAATATAGAAATCCTGTGACATAAACACAGTTGTTTTGCTGTTGAGTGATATGAATATGGACTGATGATCTATTTTTTAGCAGGCCAACAGCTGGACACTGTGTACAGTGATAATTCTGCCTGTCTATAAAGAGATCTTCTAGGAAAGGACAGATCACAACCTGATCATCATAAGCAGCCCTTGATCATGGATCTCATGTACTTTGTTCCTGCTGGGATGCAGGATGGATGAGTAGTTAGGAAGACACAATCAAGTGCATGTGTTTTTTATTTTCAAGTACAATTAATTAAACAGGGCTTGACTTCAGAAGAACTTGCTGTTCCTTGCCTATCCTGGTTACTGCCCTTGAAAGGACGAAAAGTGGTTGTCTGATTTAAACCAGACCCACAAAGGTAACACAATGAATTATACCCATCTCTGTCTCTTGGTCACAGTTCAGACAAAGAGAATTTGGTGATTACACCTCAAGGGGGGTGATAGTAAGGGCTGGGACTTTAGTGTAATGCCCATGAGGAGATCACCCAGTGGAGGGTCATCAGAGGAATGGTTAACTGGGGAGAAGTAAGGTGTTGCAGTGCCACTTCTTCCTGAAGGAAGAGTTGCAGCTGTTGGCTGGATGGTGAGTCCAGTAGATGTCTATAACAGGGTAGATCCTTTGCTGTTTATCTCTCCCCACCACTATCTCCTGGAGCAGATAGTCCTAAGTAGCTTGCCAAGGGGTGGTTGTAAGAAACAGCCTTTTCTGATATCCCACATGTCCAATAACACCATTCCACAGATTTCTTTTATCTCTCATTCAGCACACCACTTTGTTTGTTACAATCTCAGCAATTTGTGCATTACCCAGTCCCTTTGGAGGAGCTTGTAAAATATTTATGAATATCAAGAAAAAATTAGAAGATATATTTTACAAGTACCACAATAGGATTTGTGCAGTGAAAACTTTTTTTTTTTTTTTTTTTTTTTTTTTTTTTTTTTTTTTCATTAGAATAGTGAGAAATATTGAGCTTTAAGTAAAACCAGTGGTGGGGAAATTTCTATTTATGCTGTCAGTACCTACATAGAAAAATGTTATGTATGTCTCAGAGACTTTAATTTTATCAAAGCCACAAAATCTTACTGAAATATATATTTTTTTTAGATATTCCTTTATTTTTTAAAATGAGGTTGATTGTTTACCAGGAGAAAAGCACCAGACTGGAAATGAGATTGGAAGCAGAAGAAACTGAATTCACGTCCATATAAACCTTCTGTGACACAGGCAGGAGCAAGGCAAGTCTCTTTTAAGTTACTCTGTCAAATTACCCCATTACAAAAGGGTAATATTTTGGGGGTCAGTTGCATATGAAGCTGCAATATGCAGTATGCAGCTTCATTTATACTTTTCAGACTGAAGGGCCACGAGCCAATCTATAGCACCGAAGCCAACGGTCAAGGACAAATTCATATCCATACGGTTAAACTCTCTGAGCCATCAGACCAGGAAGAGTGCTTAGAATCTGCCTTCTGGAAATCATCTTTGCCCATGCTAACTCCACAACAGTACCTAGCTATTTTGGGGGGGGAGAGCAAAAACAAACAAGAGACTGCTTTTGCAGTTTAGCAATGTAGATGCTTGAGATTCAGTGACCAGGAGCCCTTCCTGATGTGTTTTAGTTTGTAGATATGAGCATGCTCTATGAGGCTTGTGGGTGGAAGCCATGTCATGCAGCAGAAGTGGAAGCTGGGATTTATGTCCTTCTGTGAAGGATGAGTTTGTTGAAAATTGTTGTCTCTCTCTTCCTAGTGTAATTGATGTTTCAGGTCTGTCCATGAAAAATGTAATAAAAATCTTTTTATGAACTATGACTACAAAATGAATTAAAGCGTTGCTGTAACAACATCTGTCATTTTAAAATAGAGGATATTTTTTGAATAATTCTTGTTATATTTTATTTGTATTTTTAATTCTGAGATTTTTGCTTAGCAGAATGAAGTGATTGAATCTTGATTGAATCTTGCTATAGTTTTTCAAGGATGTGTAGACATTACAGAGAAAAAGATATTATAACAGGATATGATTTATACCTCAATACATACTTTTTCATAATAGATGTTCAGGTAAGTTGGGACAAAACCCAAAAACAACACATCTGCAAGTATACTATAAATACAATATCAGGTCAAGATGACTCTAATAGATAAAAAATATTAAATGGAAAATATGAGAGCATGTCCCCTGTAGAAGCTAAGGAGATCCAGGCTTTTTAATGCTAGACTAAACCACCAAATTTTGTTTAACTTATAGCCCAGAACGTGTGCAGCTCCACAAAACTAACAAATATTTTTTCACAATTTTGTTTGCCAATGTAAACTCAGCACATGCAGCTGAAACAGGAAATACTTTTTTTTTTTTTTTTTTTTTTTTAACAGAAATTTTATTCCATTGCCTCTCTGTTGAAAACACAAATTTCTCCTACAGATTTCTGCTCTGCATAGTGTCTCATTCTGGCAAAGTGCTTGCAAATCTATATGCACCTGTGTTTTTCAGTACTTTATTTTGACTATCTTTTTACTTAAGTATTTGGTTGTTCTATGTACCTGAGCCAGAAAAAAAATAAATCCAAATATATCCAAATAAGTACTTGGAGCACAGGTTGGATTGACCTGACCTCTGAAATGGATGTAGAAAGCTGTTCCCATCAGTACCAAGGGGAGTCTTAATGGATTTAGAAATTGATATCATATGAGATGCATATGTGTGACACCAAAACTCTGAATATAGCAGCTCATCTCCAGCAAAGAAGACTAATAACATCAAAAGATTAGCAAATCCATCTCTGATACTCAATTAAATTGCTTCCATCTGCCAATCACTGTTGAATGTATGGAGATGCTGTAATGACTGCAGGTCCACCTACTCACATTTGCAGTCTGTGGTGCAGTATGCACGCAGTGTCTTCAGGCAGGAGACCTCTCATGGCCCCACTCAGCTAACCTATCCCATTGCACAGATCCTATCCACAGGATACTCTTTCATTGAGATTAAGTGGTACCTGATACCTTGGTTTTGGGAAACGCTGCCTAGTATGAATGCAATTAGTTTTATTACTAATGTTATATATTCACAGTGTATCCAGGAAATCAGATGTGCTGAAACCACGTGGAAAGGACAGTCCTCACTGCGCTGAGACTATGGACACAAAGACTAAGCCCTGTACCTCTGAAACAGTAAGGTAGTTGTGATTAAAACATATTCAACTTTACTCTGAGGCTAGCGTTGAGAAATTTGCCAGAGTTTAACCACTGTACATCCTATCAACAACAGTTCTGTGGTCACTCCACCTGTATGTGCCAGCTGCCTGACCAGCAATTGCTTCACTCCAGACTGGCTGTCTTGTGCCTAATGGAGCTGTTGTATTGAAAACAGTGGACCTGATACTAACATGTGGTGACAGAGAGAATGAATTTACATGAAACAAAGTTTCATTGGTTTTGTTACTCATGAACAAGTTATTTCAATAATGTTCAACATTGTCCTCTAGAGAAATATCTTTTGCTGTAATATTATTCCTATTCCATCTCTTCAAGACATTTTTGTTTAATGTTTATATACAGTAAATAAATATATATTTTTTCAAGCTGAGACAGACCTTGAAACATAATGTATCTTTTTATAGCATTATACACCCACTCAGAAGAAAACAATTCATGAACATGGAGTTTAAAATACATCATAAAATTCACGCTTCTTGCTGTACCAATTTAACTCAACACATCCCCTGCATTAATAACTGTAACACATGGAAGTAGAACTAAAGATTTTAAGATTACATAGTCCAAAAATGTGAGTACTCAACCCTGAGATATCAGAGATTAAACAAAATCCATAACAGGTTGGGGAAACCGAATTTGTTAGCCAATTAGTAGATATTCATTCATTTTCAAAAAATCTGGGTAGTATCTACAGATCCTGGTCATTGTGTCAGTACCATGGCAAATATTTTACCTCTTGCTAAAAGACAGAACAGGACACTAGTTTCCTCACGGAAAATTGGCTATCTTTCTGCTACACCTTTACAAATCTATTCTGAAGCCACAAGTGTCTAATCTGAAAGTGTCTCCTTGTTGTCCTTTGCAGTGGACATTGCCCTTGTCCTGTACCTGCCCTAAGCAATACCTCCACCAAAATGCTTGTGGGTTGAAGCATTAACTATGGGGTACTGATCCTGAGGTGTTTCCTGAGCAGCTGTCTTGATCAGAGATACACCAGTACATATTGTTAAAGGCTTTTCACTTCTGATTTTAAGAAGGGATACTTGTTTCAGTAGGTGGCTGTTTGTAGCCAGTTTTATCTATCAGACAATTTGGGCAGGACTTAATTTTTCCAAACCCTAAAAACTGTGACAGAATATTTTTACTTCTGCAACCACATAAGAATGCTGAGAACAAATTCCTTCCCCGTATAATATGGAAAACTTAATCAAAAGAAAAAACAGCTTCCAATGCTTGTCAGGGTGTGTCTGTACTGGTCCCAGTACTGAAAATATTGGGTTGTACGAGGGAGACTTGGACCCTTAATGAACTGTTTAGCCCTGATGGAGATGGTGAGGTAAGAAAAGTTTTCTGAAGGCTCAGTTCTCCATAAGCACATAACAATGAAGGAGCATCCATAATCTACCACTGTAATGATGAATTCATACATTCTAGGATTACTATTTGGTCATAAAATTTAAGCCTCATCCTGCTATCATTTTTTTTTTTTTTTTGATATTATGAGCTTTTAAAACAGGCCGGCCTGCCTGCCTGCCTTCCTTCCTTCCTTCCTTCCTTCCTTCCTTCCTTCCTTCCTTCCTTCCTTCCTTCCTTCCTTCCTTTCCATCTTCCCTCCTTCCTTCCTTTCTTTATTCATGATCCACCAATCTGTACTCTGCCTGAGGATGAAAGCCAAACACCAAGCTTCAGCATGAGAGATGCACTTGTTTAAACACTTTCTTTGACTCTGTGGCTGATGGTGGAAACAAAAGCAATTGGCACCAATCTTTCCCTCTAAGGCTGAAGATGACTAATAGTTCACATTTGTTTTCTTTATCTACAAACAATTTGTGACTGTTTCACTCAATATGTGCTTAAACATGATTACAAATTACAGTATAGATGTGCTTAGATGTATTTATATTTTTATTCATTTTCTCACCCCTCTTTTTTTCTTTTTTTTTTTCTTTTCCCTGTATTATGAATGCCACTTGATTTTCAAGAAGAAAACAAAAGTCCTGCCAAATCTCCAGGTAATCTCTAACATTTATATCATATGTAGTCATACTAATCATAAATATCACGTTGCTAACAGCTACAGATCTGTTACCAGATACACGTACAACTAAAAACAACAAAAACCCACAAAGCAACAACAAGAACAATAACAACTAAGTTTTGAACATAAAGAGAATATATCCTATCATATATCTGTGCAGTGAGGTCATTAATTGGAATTCCTTCTCAGGACAGATTTTAGAATGTATTAAATAATATTCTTTCCTCTTGTGTATTTGGATCAGAATATACATATTTTTACTGAAAGAGTTCTGCGAAGAGATAATTAACCTTTAAGTAGATATGACTCATGACTACTTAAGAAGAGGTCACCCTTTCTAGGCACAGATATAAACATACTTTTGAAAAAATAGTGAGAACATTTCGTTTGTCTGCATAAGTATGACTATGACTGTACTTTTAAAGAAAGGTTCTAATTCATAGGCACAGGCCTGGTCATGGAACAAAAGGAACAGACTATGTGGGAGCATATAGGGTTCCTAAAAATCTGGTGAAGGACAAATGGCAGCATCCATCTCATCCTTTGTACCACCTGCATTTGGATTTAGAGGGACACAGGGTATCAGAGAGGAATGATGTCTTTTAAAGGGGTCTACTTCCTTGAATATCCAGCTAAAAACTGTGTCTTTCTTCTGGGACATATTTAATGTCATAGACTACAATGAAGAGCAAGAATAATATGTTAAAGAAAAAGCAGGCTAAGCACTATGGAGGGAAAATTGGTAACACCTGTGAGCATTATAGGTTTAAATGGCGTGTCATTTGCAAAAGGTCAGAGGTAAAGGAAACAAAAACTATGTGCACAGTAAGCATGCATACTGAACTGGTCACAAAAAAAAAAAAAAAAAAAAAAAAAAAAGTGGAAGTTTTTTTCTTAAATTTGTTTATTAAAAATTGTTTTTTAAAAAATAAAGGGAAAAGAGGGAATGTTTCTGAAAAGACGATTGAATTGCTGACAAATTCACACATGACTGCTAGGACTACATTGCTGGGCTATTTGGGCTGTGGTGTAACCTTTGACTCATTCACACTTAACCTGCAACTGTGGTCCAGAATATTTAAAAGCTATCTAAATAAAGTTCATTAGGTTAGCTCAAATATTCAAATAAGCCCAATATTAGCAACTGAGTGCTTTGAATTGCAACAATTTCCATCAATTTCTGACAAGAAATCTGAGTATTTCATCCAGGTAACTAATTATACGCAGTGGATTTCTCATATTTATTGATATGATTTTATCAATATAATTTTAATGATATATTCAGTTTAGAGGCATCCTGTTGGCATATGGTGACTCACAAAATTCATATCAAGCAAGGAGTTGAAATAACCTGAATGCAGTAACATACAGTTCTTGTGCACTGTGGTCAAATGAATGTCAGATTTTTCTCTCAGTTAAATTTGACCTTGGATACTATCTATAAATATGAAGTATCTGTTTCTGAATCAGTAATATACAACATATTCTTTAGTTTCATTTTTTTCTATTGTGCTACTTTTGGGAAAAAAATAATCATTTTTTTTAGGTATATTCTAGGGCTTTGTTTAACTGAAATTGCTGCCTAAAACTCATCTATTTAAGTGTTTTGTTTGTTTGTTTGTTTGTTTTGTTTTGTTTTGTTTTGTTTTCAACTATAATTTCTTTCTCCTGCATGGAGTAAAGATCAGCCAAGTTTTCCTAAATACCAAGACCGAGTTGTGCCCAATACAAGAGGACAGGGTAGTCTGTGGCAGAGTGGGATGCATTTAGTGTGGGAAGAAAGCTTGAGAAGAAATGTGTTGTCCATGTACTTTTATCCAGGTAGCTGCATGGAAGTAGACATTTTAGTGACAGGGAGACTGCTGAGATAATTGAAATTACCAGTTCTACTTCTGTCAGAGGCATCAGTCTGAGATGAGGGCCCTGAATCAGAAAAGGGGCATATTTGTTATTTACAGACCTGAACATTGAACCTTAATACCCTTTTGGTGCATAATGTATTGAAGTAAATCCCTGCTCCTACAGTAATAGTAGAAGTGGGGAAGCAAATTGCAGTCTTGAATGATATAAGAATGGCTTCCAAAAAAGTTTCACATGAGGTCACAACTTTAATCAATGTGGTCCTCACTTGGATAAAAGATACTGCAGCTTACTCTTCTATCTACATAACTGAAAGCTACTTGGCTGAGATAAATCAGAAAATGGACACCATCTTCTAATAAACCTTCTATTTATTGAAAAAATATTGTTTTATTTTAGAATAATCAGTATTTGTCAAAAAGCTATGCCCTTCCAGCTTCTCTGTTAAGGAAATTAAAGGAATCATTATTATCCCCAATATTGCAGAGTATTAAAATGTTTAATTCTGAGAAAATTTAAGTAATTAGTTAATGCACTTGATGCTCATTTTGCTCACTATCTTCAAATATCATCATCTCCACAATACACTCAATTTAAAATGTTAAATTAACTTCACACATGCTCTTTTAACTCATCAGTCATGCCATTTTTAAAACTCCAATTACAGTAGTCAGTCCGTGTGAAGAAGAACTTTTGGAGCCCACCCCATGAAATCCAGTTAAATTCAGAGGTATTCCAAGATGTGCTTTGCAATGGTAATACCGCACCAAATGTGGGTGATGTGGCAAACCAGAATACCTGATTTTTATGTACTCCAGCTGGTCCTCCTTTTTTTTTTTTTTTTCCTTTTTTTCTTTTTTCTTTTTCTTTTTTTCTTTTTTCTTTTTTCTTTTTATTTTGTCTCTCTTTTTCATTACTTGGACCTCTCCATTTAGCTGGGGCAAACCTTTGAAGTTCAAAGTCTCTCACTTCCTATGTGCCAGAAGTATGACGGGTGGGAGAAGAGGGGGTTTTAACTTCAAAGACCAGTCCAGGGAAAGACTGGCTGGGGTAGAAAAACAGAAATCTAGGAGAAAACAGCTCATTCTCCCCAAGAGAGAAAGGAAACATTTCCAAGGGAGCACTCTCAGCTCTTTTCAATCTGTGGGAAGAAAAATGATATGCAAAGACATATCAGTAAAAACAAAAGTTCAGACAACAACTTATAGTAAGTGATACCACTTAAACTATTTTTTGTACAGCCCTACTAAATGTTTCAAATTCTGTAGCTCTTATGCATATACAGCTCCCTATAAAACAAAAGGAACTGGAGAATTATATGAAAACAAAACAAAACCAGATAGTGTTATTTGAGAAATTAAATCTTTAATTGGAAATCAGGACATCCTGTATTAATCTTATCTGAAGAACATAGACTTAAAAGTATTATCTGAAATGTGATGCTTACAGAGCAAGAAATAAATCACAAGTGGGTATGAACCCACAAACAGATCCAGTTAGGCCCCATTTCTGCGGATACACTTATTCCTGATTTTTGTCTCTCCTCATAAGCAAATTGACCCAGCTGTGCTGGATTGTAAAATGATTTGAGGTTGCCAAACTCATTTTATATATTTGATCCACATGCCAAGAAGTGAGAAGTTAGTGAACATTCTCTTCCCCTAAACTTCCATTCATCTTTCCTCAAAACATTGTAACCAAGAAGCTTGTAATGAGCTCCTAAAACCTGAGCCATACTGGTATTTACCTCTATCTCCCTAACAGGAGACGTGTGGTTTATGTGTCTATGGAGAGAAGAATCTGACAATACTGAAAAAGTATTAATGTGTCTTCTCAACCCTTTTTGAAGATAATTTCATACAACTTTGTATTAATGTGAGTGCTGCATCAAGTACACTGGCTTGCAGGAACTGAATTTTATTTGCAAGAAAATTCAGGTCTAGATTCTCTTCTTCCTACGTTTCAGAAAACTCACTACCCATTGCTATTACTCCTGGTTTAAACTCAGTGAATATTAGGCTGAAATGAAATGATGAAACTTGTTTTCATTTTCACACATTGACTAAGTTTCCACTTTGTTCATGCTATTTAATTAATTAATTAATTAATTTATTTATTTATTTTAATCTACCATTTAGAAATGAGGACCCAAGTACTAAGTACTAAGTAAGGACGAATTTAATATTGTTTATTGGGGAGTGTGGCATCTCATCTGTAGTTTGTAATCCTGTGTCCCCTGTTCAGCATCCATTCATTTATCCTACAGTCATGTTTTGGCTTATGTTTGTTTAGCACATTGGAACCATAGCCTGTAGGTCAGTTAGACATGATTTGACCCACATAGTCACTACTGCATTTGTAACCATACAAATATATTAAAACTGCTAAAATATTTCATTACTTTGAGTTGAGATTTGTTGATTTTTTAAGAGTCAGTCCTAACAATGGGGTATTGAGTACAGGGTCTTAAATCAGGATAATTAAAATATTTTTATTAAGTATATTAAATATATTTTAATTTGTTGTTGTAGCTATTGATAATAAAGGGAGAGTTTGGTGAGATTCAAATCAAGCTTTAGGTCCAGAGTTATGGTAGGTCCCAAACATATCTGCTCACTAACTGGTATTTGCATTTTTTTTTTTATTTTGTTTACTCTTTGGCTACATCATTGTTGCCCTCAGAAGGAGCCTCAAGAGTGATGTAAAAGTGGTTGGCTTCGCTTTCACCTACCTACTGTCCTGCTCACCTCAGTTTCCTAAGTGCTTTAGAGGTTTCTCAAGCCATGGTTGAAGCTGTCTTTAGAATCTTGCAATCTGCAGAATTAATGTATATCTTCACTAGCACTGCTTTTACATAGATTAATCTGTTTGTCTAGTAAGTACTTTTCCAGCTTGGAAATACCAAATTGCTGACAAGTTACTTCTACCAGATATCTATCTTCACTTCCAATACCCAGCTCTGCTACCAATAGTGACTAACCAGCATGTAGGGATTGCCCTAGCATTTTAGTGAAATGCTCTCTGTGGTCTACTAATTCTGGACTAATTTTGTTGTACTTCTGGATTACTGTGTGTGTTTCCTATAATGATCTTAGAAAATGCAACAGGAGTGCCTTCTGTTTCAGACAGCAGTGTTTTCAGTGCTGAAGTTCTAGTACTTTGGTATTTTTTGAAGCTGCAGTAGCTATTGCAAGGTTTATATACTACCATTAAGCTTCTGGGCCATCTTTGCATAAATGCCCCCACTCCCTTACCCTCCCCCAAACAAACAAACAAACAAACGCTATATACACTTGCTCAGGATTACACAAGTACAAAATTCTGCAAAATGAATCCACAATATTTCGTTGTATTAGTAAGGCCTTTATTTATTTAGTTATTTTAATTAATAGCAACACTGAATGAGTCAACTTTGTTTTAAAGACATCTATTTCAGTAACAATTCAACAGTTGCTAATTTTCTGGGGGTAAAAGCAACTGGTTCTAAATATAAATTCACTACTAATACTCTTGTCTTACTGAAGTTACTATAGCTGCATCTTATTTTTGTTACTAGCCTCAATTTCTTGTTTATTTCAATAATTGAAATAATGAAAAAATGAATACTCAATTAAGGTAAGACTTCCATGAAAATGATATAAGGATGAAAACTCATTCTTGTGTTATACCCACACTCTGAGTAAGGCAGGTAATTTGTATTTCTTTCACGTTTTCTCTATTACAAAATAACTTTGAGAAGTCATCTCTCTGCTTTAGTAGTTTTCATTATGCTGTGATTAGGATTTTTTTGTCTGCATGTGAAATCCTCACCTCTGCCCAGCAAAGAAACTGTTAAAAATATGTGCTCAAACACATGACCTTAATATTACTTTTAAATGAAATAACCTTATTTTTCTGTTAATTAACATCAGTAGCAGTCACAGAAAAGGAGAAGTGCAAGCAGAGGTGCTGATTCTTTGTTAAAAGTATTTATTTAGGTTGGCTTAGTAAGTGTGCAGTGTTCATTTGCTTGAGATTACTTGAAAAATACAAAAACAAACAAAAAACAACTACCCTATGTTCTTACTAAAGAACTTTTCAATTTGAGATCAACGGAATCTAAATGAAGAATATCATTGCTGTGGACAGCACTCAAATTTATGAGTGAGTAAGTTTGAGGGGTTTATTGAAACAGCTGGCAAATCAGCAGGAAAATGCTGAATTTGAAAAACTATTATTTTTCCAGAGAATCAGACCTACTTAGCAGCAGTGTTATAGATGAAGACAAAAGCGGCATTAAAATATCATTAAGGGTAAGACAGAAAATGAGCAACATTTCTGACTTAAATCTGGCCACTGACAGAGGTGTGCCTTCTCCTAATGAATCATACATGGTCAATTACAAAAAGGCCAAGACCCTTATTAATTTTTACAAATACTATGTAATATTATGTTTATTTGAATTACTCTGATGTAATTCATTCAGAAAAAAATACATCTCCAATCACTACAGTGCATGTAGTTTAGAAAAATGTTTATATTTAGATGACAGATTTAGCTCCCTGTAACTTGAGATATTTTAAAAATATTTATTGCACATCCATTTTCTAAAGTCAGTAAGTCATAATGAAGAGCTGACAAAGTTTAGAATTAACTTGGGTATTTATATACTTCTAGGGACAAACAAAACTGAGGTGAGTTTCACCAAAACTGATAATAGCAGTTTTATAGTTCTGTGACAATTTCAGTGGTCATTAGGGGTAGTTTTATTTTGTATTTATGCTATACTTTATTTTATTTGAATTTTTTATTTTTTATATATATATATATATATATTTAATCCTGGCTATCAATGATATACCATTCAGAAATGTCAGGGGACATTTTTGGTCCCCCCCTTTTCTTTTCTTTTCTTTTTTTTTTTTTTTTTTTTTCCTAACTGAACTTAATGAACAGCTCAAAGACCACAGTTGCAACCTAGGAATTCAGTGTGCTGGCTCTGACAGTATTATTAAAATAGCTTTTTTGAAAGATCTTTAACTTCATCTTGACAACCACAGATGCATTAGGGGTCTTGATTTGATTTCTCATCTGAACAAAGAAACTTTTTTAATAGTTAGCTTTTTACTAATTCATGAGAGTGATCTCGAAACTCAACTAGACTTTTTGGTCTTTTATGTCAGAGGGGATACTACCATTATTGCCATCTTATAACATCGCCATACTCCAGTGCCGAAGTTATGCATTGCAATGCAAAGTTATGCATTGAAATTAATCACTGATTAAAAAGTATTTCTCTATACAGTAGGTACAGGAATCAGGAACAGGAAATCAGAAATCAAGTACAGCTAGAATGGGATTTTGGCATCTGAAACTATCTTACCATGAGTTGCTGAAATTACTGACTGAAATTTTCTACGCCACTATCAAAACCTACAGATGCTTTAAGTTCACGTGTACGTGATTTAAGACAGAGTTCTCCTCATGCTTATTTTTTTCTGTGGTTTTGCTTGCTGAAAGTTTGAGTACGGTAGGAAGAGCTGAGGTGCTGAGCTGATACCCACTAAGCCTGATGGTAATGAAAGTGAAAGACTGGAAGTGATCTCTATAGGTAACTTGGGATATAAGAGTTACATAAGCAAGGATTTTTTTCAGTTTCAACTGATGCAGCCTATCTTGTAGGGTAGAACACGCTCTGTATACAGGGACCAGTCTGGCATGCACAGAGTCATATATTAATCTATGATACTTTCTTCC
Source organism: Aythya fuligula (assembly GCF_009819795.1). Lineage (NCBI taxonomy): Eukaryota > Metazoa > Chordata > Aves > Anseriformes > Anatidae > Aythya > Aythya fuligula. The sequence continues at coordinate 81,396,788 of NC_045593.1, read as the reverse complement.
AAGAAGCCAAGTTTAACAACAGCTAGTGCATGTGAGATTCAATGGGCACATTTCTGGGGACATTCTTAGTCTTAGACATAGATTATTCTAGTGAGATCAGACTCAGTCTGCAAAAGCTCCTTGCCTTTGCAGCTGAGCAGTTAAGATTTGCTGAGACTGAAAGAGAGTGAGCATCTTTTACTCCAAGCTTCATGAGTGCTATACAAAAACAAAACAAAACAAAACAAGCCCCCCCCCCCCCCAAAAAAAAAAAAAAAAAAAAGAAAAAAAAAAGAAAAGGAAAGAGAGGGAGAGAGAGAGAGAGAGAGAAAGAAAGAAAGAAAGAAAGAAAGAAAGAAAGAAAGAAAGAAAGAAAGAAAGAAAGAAAGAAAGAAAGAAGGAAAGAAAGAAAGAAAGAGATGGAAGAAGAAATTGAAAAGAAATGGAAGAAGAAAAAAAAAAGAAATTTTTCTCACTTTTCTCTCTCAGCTTTTGACAGTAAAAAATATTTTTCCTAAAGCAGGAGTGAACACAAAGGATACTGGCAGAATATCTCAAAGGAGAAAGGCAAAATTGACTCTTTAAAAATGCATGTATAAATGCATGCACTATTATGCACATCTAATAGTGATAGATATCACAATAGCTTGATATATATGTATGTGTCACCTTCTCAGTTTCCAATGAGGCTCTGAGGCAGATGAATTCAGGCATGACTCTTGTGGTCTTCATAGCACATGGCACCTGATAGTTATTGCTCTTTGCAAAAAGAGAAGGGTTTTCTGCAACATTATCATTACGTAATATTTAACTTTTTTTGTCACAAATAGATGAATGAGGTTACTGTCTTTTGTACTGTTGGTCTAATGACTTTTTAAAATGTTTTAGAATGAATTTTGCAAATACTGCTTTCTAACAAACTCATGTTGTGCATTAGAAAGGAAGCAATAAACAGAACATGACTGCTAATTAATAACAAACTATTGGTCTAATTAGTAGATTTTGGGAAAAGCTATACTCTTTTTTTTTTTTTTCTTTTTCTTTTTTTCTTTCTTCTTTTTTTTTTTTTTTTCTTTTTTCTTTTTAATAATAGTGTAGTTAGCCCCCCATAACTTTTATTGTACATTTGACTGTACACCATAATAACATTCAAGGGGCCTTTTTCAACACGCATTGAAATCATGTTGCCATTTAAAACTGAATCCCCATAGTGTTCATTTGAAATTGTTTTACTTTGATAATGGCTTTATTAATGTGGTCTCAGTGGACTTGAAATGATATTGTTTGACCATTGTAATGTGGTTTTCATAGGCTCACAGTAAAATAATTTACTCTTGTAATGTGGTTTCCATTAGCTTGCGCTAAAATCATTTCCCTCTGGTAATGGGGTTCTCGTGGATATTCACTACAACTGTTTTGCCCTCAGAATGGTACCATGGGCAGTCTTGTGGTGAAAGACTCAGAGTATGGTGGCACAGTGTGGCTGTTGCTAAATCTGTTCTGTCAGATGGGGGCTCTAAAGATCATACTCAGCATCACATCTTACCTAGGTTCAACTGCATTTTTTGTTACCTGCCTGTTTGGCCTTTTTCAGTTTAAATTAATAAGGGCAGCTTCAACTTCAAGAATTCACATCTGAATATTCTGCACGTTTCGGTTGCTCCTGATTCTCAAGAAAAAGTTACCAGGGACTTGTCACTACTAATTCTCCAGCAGAAGTGATTTTCAGGCCAGTTATTTGACACTGAAAGGCAATACAGAGGAGTGTTGGTCTGTTTGAAAATAAATCAAAAATATAATTTCTCTGCAGGATTGTAATTTACTCATAAATTACAATGGAGAATAGCTATATTCTTTGTTACTCATAATTCACACTGCATATCAGGATCCATAGGATGGGAATAGACATGGGATATACCAATTCTATACCAGCCAGGCATTCTCTCACTGTGGGAAAATTCACACCAGAAATTTAAAACAGATATGTAGTGATTTTACACCTTTCAGATATATTCAGAGAACTTGGGTGCTTATTTTTCCTGTCCTTCTCAAGATACTTTTAGTACCTGTCTCACAGTCACTAAAATAAATATCTTTCAGTAGCATTTCTGGAGGATTTCTCTTATGAAAGTTCATTTCCTGCTGTGAGGACTGACTTTATTTCTACCAAAATTAGAAGCCAAGTGAAATTATTTCCACCAATGCCAGAAAACGTTCAGGAGATTATGTTACTGTTCCATCCATTCTGTGGATAAAAGAAGGTTGAGGACTGTCACTCTGGCACATTTTGTGAGTAACAAATTCACACACCACTTAAGAAAAACGTAATGTTGTATTTTACAGTGATCTAAGCTTTCAGAATAAGGACAGTATAATTTAACTTTTAATTAAAGATGTATTCCTGGGGATGTCTAGAATTCCAGTGATATTGGGATTTATTTTTTTTTTTTCTTTTTTTTCATTCCTTAATATTGTGGTTTGCAGTCCCACTGAATCCAAAACTATCTGGGATAAAGTTGCATACTGAAGTGGATCATCAAATTTGTGTGCCCAGTATTCATAAGTGAGACATAAAACTAATTGTGAGCCCGGAAATTGGTATTATAGATGACATTATGATTTTAAATATTGTTGTGTGTTTTAGGAAAGGATCTGCAAACACAACAGTCTTGTTGGAGAGGTGTTCTATACGACTGCACTTGTATTACTAATTTGATCCATTTGGATCAAATTTTTGTAACTGGAAAAAGCTGATTCATTTACTTCTTTTTATATGCACAAATCCTGCACTGAAGAAAAGAGAAAAAGCTGAGTTTAGAAGCTGATGGTTTGAGGATGGAAATCTTCTTTGCTGTTAAGAAGATTTCTGTAAATCTCCATAAGCAAATGGAGTATGGTGTCTAGATGTCTGAACTAGTGATGGGACTTTATACGATTGTAATGTAAATGAAACTGGGCTTGTTTTTGATTGCAGCTAGAGTATTTCCTTGTTGGTAGAAAGATGAAAAGGAGTAGGCAGGGTCTTCTTGGAATTAAATGCACAGAGAACCTCAGTTTTGACAAATATGAAGTTCAATACTGGTTACGGTATTAAGCTAATGAGTTGTTCAAATAGATGTTTTGTTAATGACTCAATCTTGCAGTCACATCCAGCAGAGCATAATTTTGGGTGGGTAGACAAAAATAAGTTTCCTGCCCCTTAATATCATATAATGAAAAAGCATTTCAGTGATGTTGCAGATCTGTCTGGAAGAAATTCAGGCAAGCTCCTTAAAGCTTCATTACCATGCACAACAAACGAACACGATAGTGGGAGGAGTCTTATGTCTATAGGGGGGTGATTTCTGTTGTTAACTATGATAAAGGATCCTCTTTCAAGTTCCTGATAATGCAGAACATCCTGGATTGCTGAGGATATATAACAGTGCAGCAGAGGAAGCTTGATGAAGTGCCGAGGATAACTAAGGGCAGAGAGCTTAAATGGTAGAGATGATTGTCCAGCTTTTAAGGACAGAGCACATTAAGTAAGTTAATGTGGCTATCTAAGGACACTGAGCATGCCCAGTGAGTGGCAATAGCTTTTTAAGGACTCAGAGCATGCTTTCGTGCACAGCTCTTTATGCCACATAATCCCTAAAGATGCCATTTTATGCCATCTGGCTTTTGTTGTTATTCCCAGTCAGCACTTCTAGATTGTTTTATTTTTTCCTTTCATTTTTTTTTCCTTCCTACTGTGAAACATATTTCCCTTTTATTTCATATATATATATATAGTTTTTCTCAAAGCTTATCCTGCATACAAATAAATCAAACAATATTTCAGATTATTATTATTATTATTATTGTTGTTGTTGTTGTTGTTGTTGTTGTGTCCACAGATCCACTTAGCAGTCATTATTAGTCACCTCTCCCCTTTGTTTTTTCATTTACTTAAACAGTGATTTCTACAGATTTTCAATGACCACTGACTCCAGAAAAAAAAAAAAAAAAAGCATTATTAAGCATCATTAATGCTCAATGGGGATCGAGTGCACCCTCAGCAAGCTTGCAGATGACACCAAGCTGAGTAGTGCAGTTGATACGAGAGAAGGAAGGGAAACCACCCAAAGGGACCTGGACAAGCTTGAGAAGTGGGCCCATGTGAGCTGAATGAGATTCAACAAGTCCAAGTCCAAAGTGTTGCACCTGGGTCAGGGCGATCCCAGGCATGAGCACAGACTGAGAGAAGAACTCATTGAAAGTCACACTGTGGAGAGGCATTTGGGGGTTCTGGTGGATGAGAAGCACATGAGCCAGCAGTGTGTGCTTGCAGCCTGGAAAGCCAACTGTACCCTGGGCTGCATCAAAAGCAGTGTAGTCAGCAGGATGAGGGAGGGGATTGCCTCCCTCTGCTCTGCCCTTGTGAAGCTCCACTTGGAGTACTGCATCCAGGTCTGCAGCCACCAGTACAAAAAAGATGTGGATCTGCTAGAATAGGTCCAGAGGAGGGACACAAAGATGATCAGAGGGCTGGAGCACCTCTCCTGTGAAGAAAGGCTCAAAGAGCTGGGGCTGTGCAGCCTGGAGAAGAGAAGGCTCAGTGAAGACTTCATTGTAGCCTTTCAATACTTAAAACATTCTTATAAAAAGGGTGGAGAGAGACCCTTTACTTGTGTAGGTAATGAGAGGACAAGTGGGAATGGTTTAAAGCCTAAAGAGGGAAGATTTACATTGGATATTAGGAAGAAATTCTTTACTCAGAGGGTGGTGAGGCACTGGACCACGTTTCCTGGAGAGACTGTGCATGCCCCATCCCTGGAGGCGTTCAAGGCCAGGCCGGATGGTGCCCTGGCAAAACCTGATCTAGTGGGTGGCATCCCTGCCTATGGAGGGCGGGGTGGTGTGGGGGTGTGTGTGAAACTAGATGATCTTTAAGGTCCTTTCCAACCCAAAGCATTCTGTGATTCTGATTGAATATAAATATGAATGAATATAAATGAATAATGATAACAATCCACGCTGGGTTCCTGAGGCCATCAGCTCTCTTTTGAAAAAGTGTAAGTAATCACTGAATCCTACAACGGACTTTGTTGAAAGGGACCTTAAAGCCCACCCAGTGCCACCTCCTGCCATGGGCAGGGACACCTCCCACCAGCCCAGGCTGCCTCCAGCCCCACCTAGCCTTGCTTTGGGCACTGCCAGGGATGGGGCAGCCACAGCTCCTCTGGGCAGCCTGGCCTGGGTCTCACCATCCTCAGAATGAAAAATTTCCTCCCCACATCCAATCTAAATCTACCCCCCAGAAACCCGTGGCCAGTCCTGAGGCTGCAAAAATGGACTCTAAGAACAATATATGATGCCCATTCATTGCACCAGGTTCGCTGTTACTCCAGAGTTTCTGAAATCAGAGGAGCACCAAGAAAGCAGCTCAAGAATTGTATTTATAGAAGGGCCATCTAAAATGATTGCCCTTAGCAGTGTCACACCAAGTGCACCCAAGTCTCTGAGCAAAAGCAATTCCAGGGATAGCCATGACTGTCTCCCCCAGTATGTTTTTTATGTGCACTACAGGCATGTTATTCCCTTCTAAAATACTTAACAGGTTTGACTGGGTTGGTCCAGCTTGGTTGGCAGATCCCCTTGTAATGACTAGACAGGTGGCCTTTGCCAAATGTCTATGCCAGCATGTGAATGTCAAATGTGTGAATGTCCCAGCACACATTGCCTTCAGTGTAGTCTTTAACAATGCATTATATTGCTTTATTTCCCCAGAGGCTGATGCATGATAAGGGTTGTGATACACCCACTCAATACCATGCTCTTTGGCTCAAGTCTCGATGAGGTTGTTTGAGATCCTCAGTTCTTTTTCTGGGGTTCCATGTTTGAGATCCTCAGTTCTTTTTCTGGGGTTCCATGTCACCATAGTGCTTGCTTTTCAAGGCCCGTGGTTGTGTTCCTGGCAGTGGCATGGGGTACAGGATGTTTCCAGTCATCCCAAGGTTGCTTCTACCATTGCAAGTGTGAGGTGCTTGCTGTCGTGCATGTGAAGGGCAGTGGGGACCAGCAGGGCACGGGGACGGCACCAGGAAAAGGGAGGGAAGGCAGCAGCATGCACATGGCTGTGCCAGCTCTTGTTTGAGTCACGCTTTTGAGTCACACAGACTTTTTCTGTGCTATAGTCATATATTTTATTGTTCTTTGATTTAAGATCACCAGGAGCCCTGCTAGAGGTGCTGGGGAGGCAGCCTCTTGCAGGGCAGGGGGCAGTCCTGGGCACTGCCTGCCCGGCTGTGCTTCCAGGGTTGCTGAGACCCCTGAGGCGAGGAGTGGAGGAGCTACACCTGCAGCCCTGGGCAGAGGGACCTGCTGCTGCCTGCTGCCCCAGCTCTTCACGGGGCTCTTCCTGCTCCTGGGGGTTGGTTGCAGCTGGGACTTTGCCAGCACCCCCACGCTGAAGAGCTCTGGATGTGCCGGGCAGCTCCTCCACGTCAGGGCCTGTGTTGCTGTTGGAGGGCGCAGGGCTGGTGCTGGTGGCTCCCTGCATGGAGGCACTGGGCTGAGAAGCAGCTGCAGGGCTGTGGGGGGTGGCGGCGCTGCCTGCCTGGAGGCCCTTAGGTACAGGCACTGCAGGAGGGGAGATGATGCATTCCAGGTAGTCTTCCTCTCCCCGCACGGAAACCTTGATGGTCCCCATGCCCGTCCTGCAGAGTGGGCCGCTTGCCTTCAGCTTCGCCCAGCGCTGGATGCAGCCCAGGCAGAGCCGGTGGTTGCAGGGTGTCACATTGGCCACATCCCTTCACCTCTCCCGGCAGACGGGACACGTCCACACCTCCTCTGTAGCCATGGTCTTCAGGCTGGGCTGGGGAGAGCTGATGGTGATGACCTGCTCCCCTGCACCGACACTGCAGAAGCAGGTATCAAATGCGCTACAAGGAAGAGAGAGGGTCACTGGCTGTGCCCCAGCCCCTCAGCAGGAACCCCCGGCTGCAGCCACAGCCACAGCCCCACAGCTGGGCTGTCCCGTGCACCCCGCGGGCAGCCCCGGGGTGCGTGTCCCCGCACACCTCACCTGCGCTGCTGCGAGCACGCCTCACTGGGCCCCGGCTGCCTGAGCCAGGCAGGGCCAGGGAAACACGGGCACTGGCTGTGGGGACGGGCACTGAGAGCAGCTGCCGATGGCCCCACAGCACAGCTGATGGATGGATGCCATAGATGCCATTTCCAAGCAGTTGGAAGAATCACAGAATGGTAGAATATCCCGAGCTGGAAGGGACCCATAAGGGTCATCGAGTCCAACTCCTGGCACCACACAGGTCTACCCAAAATTTTAGACCATGTGACTAAGTGCACAGTCCAAACACTTCTTAAATTCCAACAGGCTTGTTGGAGCGACTACTTCCCTGGGGAGCCTCTTCCAGTGTGATCAGAGTGAGGTGATTGCAGCCCTCTACTCTGCTCCTGGAGGCCTCCTCTGGAGTGCTGCGTCCAGGCCTGGTGCTCCCAGCACAGGAGGGATGTGCATCTGTAAGTACAGGTCTGGAGGAGGGCTACAATGTTGTTAATGGCAGGAAAAGAGGGGATGGTTTTCGACTAAGAGAAGGGAGATTTAGAGTAGAGGTTGTGAGGAAATTTTTCCCTCAGAGGGTGATGAGGCACCGGACCGGGTTTCCCAGAGAAGCTGAGGATGCCCCATCCCTGCAGGGGCTCAAGGCGAGGTTGGGTGAGGCCACGGACAACCAGATCGAGTGCATGGCATCCCTGGCCATGGCAGGGGGGATGGAACTAAATGATCTTTAAAGTCCCTTCCAACCTGAGCCATTCTACAATTCTCTGCTTGTATGATCGTATGATTGTGTGATTGTTTGATTGCATGATTGTGTGATTGTCTGATCCTAGGACTGTCTGGTTGTGTGATTCTATGATTCTGTGAAGAAGATCAAGACGCTGACTGTGGCAGAGTCACCACTTTTATGTTGTTTATTGAAAGCCTTGTGCCCTGCTAAAAGCGCCGCGGGGGCGGCCTCTTGCAGGGCTGGGGAGAGTCCGGGCTGCTGTTGGCCCTCCTCTTCGGGGCGCGCCGGGGCCTCCCAGGCGAGCGGTCCCTGTCCTGGCCAGGAGGAGAGGGCCCATGGCTGCAGCCCGGCACCGCAGCGTCTTCTTGTGCCGCCAGTCCCGGCTCTGAGCAGGGCTCCTCCTGCTCTGTGAGGCTGGGTGCGCTGGGTGGGTGGCCAGGATCCCCACGCAGGGCAGCACTGGAGGTGCTGGGGAGCTCCTCGATGTCAGAAGACTCTGGGCTGCTGGAGGAGAGCTCGATGATCACAGGAGTGGCCCGGGGGGAGGCAGCAGGGCTGGGGGTGGCCGCAGGACTGTCTTCTGGCTCCCTGCTGTCCTGGGAGCCCTCGATATCCACCACAGGGCCGTTCTGCTGCTGGATGGCAGGAGGGGGTTCCAGGAGCCCCAGCTCCTCGAGGAAGTCATCGCTGCACATCTCTACAGTTTCGTGAATGAGCTGCTGCACGAAGCTCACTGTATGGCCCTGCAGGGATGGCTGCAGCTCCCGAACCAAGACCAGCTCATCCAGCCCGTAGCAGCAAAGGCAGGCAATAACGTTGGCCTCCAGAATATTCTGGTCCCACCAGGCAGCCCCGAACAACTCCCTGGCTTGCTGGCGCACCCAAGGACTCAGAGGACCGAGGATAGCAGGGTATTCCCTGAAGAGGGCCGCCCATTCTTCGGGTGGGAGGCCACTCACAGCAGGCTGGGGCACCGGCTCTGCAGCCCCCTGCTCATCCTGGTGGCTGTCCTCTTCTCTCTCTGCATGGCAGGCGACCTGGACCTCTAGAAAGTCATCTTCCGACCAGATGGAATAGCGGATCGCAGTGATCTCCTGCCTGCAGAGGGGGCAGCTGACGCTCCTCTTCACCCAGCGCACGATGCATCCCAAGCAGAACTGGTGCCAGCAGGGGATGACGACGCTGGGCTCCTTTGTGGTCCCCTGGCACACAGGGCAGGTGACATCAGCCTCTGTGGCCATCGTGCTGTCTCGCTGCAGCGGGCTGGGGAGAGCTGTGGATGGGGACCTGCTTCCCCTCGCTGGCGCCGCTGCGACAGGTGCTGCTCGCTGCAAGAAGGAGAGAGGCCAGGGTCAGTGGCTGTGCCGGGGCAGGCAGCGGCAGTGCCCCAGCCCCTCAGCAGGAAACCCCCCGCCCAGCCCCAGCCCCAGCCCCACAGCTGGGCTGTCCCGTGCCCCACACGGGCTGCCCCGGGGCACGTGTCCCCACACAGCTCACCTGCGCTGCTGCGAGCACGCCTCACAGGGCCCCGGCTGCCTGAGCCAGGCAGGGCCGGGGAAACACGGGCACTGGCTGCGGGGACGGGCACTGACAGCAACTGCCGATGGCCCCACAGCACAGCTCCACCAAAGCCTCGCTCAACACTCCAAGCCTCGCACACACGCTCAGCGGGAGTCCAGGCACGAGCCAGGCTGGGACGGGCTCTGCCGGCGCCCCAATATAAGCAGCGAGGGCCGTGAGGTCACAATCCATTGCTGGGTGACCTCACAGCCAGTTTCTGGGTGACCTCAGGGTGGGGAGACAGAACGTTGTGCTGGATGGCAGCTGGCTGGGTTTTGGTTATCTCCAGAGAATGAGACTGTCCCAGAATGAGAATAATGGTTAAGGAAAACAGGACAAACACTGGCAGAATCGGCAAGAACATGAAGCTACAAAATCTTGGGCCCTTCCATTTCCAAAACAAACAAACAAACAAACAAAACCACCACCACCACCAACAAAAATAAAGTTTAGTCAAATAAAGCTGTATATACAGGGCATAGTCACGAGTGTAGGTTGTGGGCCTGTAGTACTCAGCCAGTGAGGAAACGGGAGGAATTAAACATCAGGCGATAGGGGATGTAAGGTAATGATAGACTTTCACTGTGTAGACACCCCTGTTCACAGGACACCCACCATTGCAATTGTGAATAAATTAGCTTCCCAGAAGACCTTGTCTGAGAAAATTATTGAGATACTTCTCACACCCATAAACATGGGAAGATCTACAATCCTAGGACCTATGTGCAGAGAATGTACCAAACTCTCTGTGTGAAGGGAACAATGAGAACGAATGTTAATTACTATATGTTCTGTTTATTTTTAACTTTTAAAATAGCCTTTTTCTGCTACATGGATTTTCATCTCATGATCGATGGATTAATAATGCAAGTTTCTGTCTTAACTGTTGGCCTAGCTGGGGCATTTGTGACCACAGAATCACAGCATGGTTGAGGCTGGCAGGGCCCTCAGGAGCTCATCTGGTCCCACCCCTGCTCCAGCAGGGCCACCCAGAGCAGGCTGCCCAGGCCTGTGTCCAGGTGATTTTTGAAGATCCCCCAGGAGGAGGCCCCCCAGCCTCTGGGGAACCTGTACCAGTGCTCTTTGCACTGTCCCTCCAGGTATTTATGGACCCTGATGAGATCCCCCTGAGCCTCCCCTTCTCCAGGCTGAGCAGTCCCAGCTCTCTCAGCCTCTCCTCACAGGAGAGGGGCTCCCATCCCTTGATCGTTGGCTCATCGCTGGGCTCATCCGGGTCCGGTGTCACGTGTTCCGTGTCTGCAGGGTGCTGGGGTGGCCCGGTACTGGTCAGTCACAGACGTTGTGCCTGCCAGGCTTTTGGAAGAGGGCAGTGCCCAGGTCATTCAGTCTGAAATGGCCTTCTAGTTTGGGACAGGCAGGACAGCCAGAAGGGGCAATGGTTTTAAACTAAAAGAGGGGAGATTTAGATTAGAGGTTAGGAGGAAATTCACCCAGAGGGTTGTGAGGCACCGGCACTGGTTACCCAGAGAGGTTGTGAATCCCTGGCAGTGCCCAAGACCAGGTTGGACGAGGCCCTGGGCAACCTGATTTAGTGGGTTGCATCCTTGCCCATGACTGGATGATCTTTAACTAGATGATCTTTAAGGTCCCTTTCAACTTGAGCCATTCTATGATAATAAATCATTCTTAGTAATTTTTCCCAGCACAAAGACACAAAACCAGAAAAGACAGGTGGAAGTGAACAATGTGTGTGCCACAATGGGGATGAGCGGGAGGAGAGAAGCTGACTTTTGCCTGCACTGGCAACTGGTGGGGGGAGAATGGAACGTCAATGTGAATATGATTACCAGCTTCTCTGAATTTTTTTTCTGTTTAATTTGAATCCACTAATTGAGGGAAGGGATGTCTGTTGCCAGGTAAACTCATAAAAGAAGTTTTATTTAACCATAGATATATAACAAGGGTGAAAGTCTGATCTTCAGATTCACCACCTGCTCCCGTTGGTGCATGACACTACATACCTTTGACCCCACACAAGAGGTGTGTGGACATCCCCTGGCCATCACCTACAGAGTATTAAAGCTGATACCTGTAGGAATCTGAATATTTTCTGTTTTCTCCCCCTGACAGACAAACTCACTAAGGGTAAGTAACAGACACATTAAAAACCTATGTTGTTTTATTGCATCTCTTCTGATGGGGAAAGGGTTTTTTTATTTTTTATTTTTTATTTATTTTCTTTCTTTTTTTTTGGCACTTTTCTGGAGTCAGAAATCAGGGGCAACTGGAGATGGGAAAGCTTTGACCTGAGTTGTTCCTCGGCATGCTTTTAGCCCATTGGCTGCATGGAGCAGGACATAAACTCCTTCAAAGAAATGATTTTGGATGTATTCATTATTCTGTTCAAAATGCTGTGTCAGTCAAGACCGAGTAACCCAGATTTTGTATATTATTCACATGTAAATAATGCAAAACTGTATGATCTGCTGATCTGAAATTGTTTCACAGAGAAAAATTTTAATTATCTTATAAACTTCAGAAAGATGTAAGTTTCTTGACAACGACTTTGCAAACAGAAACACAAATTAGGCCTAGATTTGCAACTCTAGTGGGACTCCAAAGATAAGGTCTTATATCCCTATTTAGGGATCTGCTTAAAAAACAAAAACAAAAAGACTTTTCCACGTGCTGTGCACCCACTATCTCAATTTGATTTGCATTCATGAAAATCAAGGTCAAGGCTAAGCCTGACTTTCTTTCATCATATTCAGAGCATTTATTACAACAGATGCACCATTGCCCCTTGAGGTGTTAGTCCTTCATAGGACACAGATTTGTCATTTAAGATCTGTTTTTTAGTCCTCTTAACATCTATATCTATATATATAGATATCTATGTATATAGATATGGTTATATACAGGTTTTTGGGTAATATTTACAATTCAGCAGTTACATTTTGTTTAGTCTTGTGGTTGACTGCATTTGTATAAGATAAGACTATGAATCACTCTCTTGAAAGATTTTGGAAGGGTTGTGATGAGAGCTGTATAAAACAAGCTGGATTTCTAAGTGCCATCACCATTTGGCACATTGGTCAAACCTTATTTCCACTGTTGTATGTGTCCCGCCTGGACTGAGTGCCAGGTGTGTGTGTTGCAGAGGATGAAGTTCAGGTGCATTCATTTCCAGTTTCTGCCTGTGAGGAGGTGAAAGAAAGAAAAAGTTGTGTGCAATGCTTCAAGGCTTAAGTTAATGTAAAATAAATCAAACCTGAGATAGTGCTTTAAAAGAGAAATCTGGCAGTCACAGAGAGGAGAAGGTGCTGGGCCTGGAAACATATTTGTCTTTTTTAAATGCTCACTTTCAAGCACGTCTGGTTTCTAGCCCAGTTTGTATCAGAAGGGATCAATTTTTTTTCCCCGTTTCCCTGTTCTACTTTTGTGCTGGTATTGTCTGAATCCCAGAGTGAACAGCAATACATCATCCTGCTTCAACATCTGCTAGAGCCCCCTCTCTTTCTAATCTGCCCAGATCCCCAAAGCCTTTCCCACCTGCTATAGCACCAAATGCTCATTATAGCACAGAGCTACGCCCTTCACTGTCCTTTCTCCCTGACTCTCAAGGTTAACATGGAACAATGACTATTATTAAACAGGGGCTCTAACAATATAAAGGCAGGCCAAGCTGGGAAAGGAGGTGGGGGGAGAAAGGGAGCTGGGAGGAATTGGGTAACATGCCAACTTTGCTGGCAACAAAGATCTGCTAGAAAGCTGTGGCCAATTTTCCAGTCGAAACATGACTCACTGAACAGAGATGCACCCGAAATAAATAGCTTCCCTGTTCTGCGCCCAGCAGAAGCAGGAACCACACCCTCCTGTGGTTTTGTGTCAGGGTACTGTGGGTACCGCTCCGAGCTGCTCGGCGGAGTGGCATGGATAAAAATGGCAATTTTGAAGGAGCTGGTGTCTCTGGGGGTTTGTTTATTGCTTGGCAAACTGAAAATCATAAGCGATTGGAAGCCCTTTCTTTTTCCTCTTTTTTTTTTTTTTTTTTTTTTTTTTTTTTTTTTTTCTCCCCAACTTCAAGCTACCGACCTGCTCTTTCTGCTTACAGTCAGCTCCATTGCCAATGGAAAGCCTGACACAGCCACACGTGGGCAGCAGGAGGAGCAGAGGTCAGGCAGCCAGGGAGAGGGACAAGCTGGAGGGTGTAGCTCCGAACGATATCCAGCTGCAGGGTGCAAAGTGACTGCCCTGCTGTAGAAAGGAGAATCCACCTGGATACTGAATTCCCTTTCTTTGTGCATACTCTCTCTTAAGATAATGGGAGTGATGGTCTTTCTTGACCTGTTGTGTCATCTGTTCAGAGTGGTTTTGGTCTTTTATTGACATGACTTTTTTTAAAAAAAAAAGAAGAGTGAAGAGAAGAAAACCCTTCTTTGGTGGTGCCTTTTGGCCCTTACACACTGATGCGTGGATGTCCATTGGAAGGACTTCAGATATGACTTGTGTTGTCTGAGGAGACTGCACATTTTTACACACATTTATAAGACCTGATCCTGGCCCCCATTGCTATCATGTCCCACAAAGTGCTTTTCCATCTCCTAATTTCTGTGAATGTAGCAGTCTCCCCTTCTTGCCCCAAACTCAGCATTGTGCGCTGTGCTATTTAGTGGGGACTGTTTAGTGGGGACTGTTAGTGTTAGGTCAGAGGTTGGACTCGATGATCTTGAGGTCTCTTCCAACCTAGAAATTCTGTGATTCTGTGATTCTGCTATGGATCCAAAACAACCTTTGCAGAGGACCTGGGTAATGACAGTGAGAAAGGATGGGGAGAAGAAGATGGCTTATGCAAATGTTGGCTGCTGCTGCTGTCATGAACTAGGTGTCCTTGTCAGATGGCAACATTCCTCTTCCTGGTCTCTGGGTGGATGGAAACATTCTGTGCTTCTCCTTTGAGGCTGTGGTTTTGAGACCATGTCTTTTTTAAAAAGCCGCTTAAGGTGTATACCTGTTAGACTTAAGCACATCATTCATTCACTTACTTGCTCATTGCACTGAACAGGAAACATGCCTTAGAGAAAGATATAAAAATAAATTTATTTTTTTATTTTTTTTTTAATTTAACCTGGACCTTATGTAAAAAAAAAAAAAAGCTTCACTGAATGCAAAATAACAAGAAATAATAGAGAAAGGAGATAAAGCATGTTAAAATGTATATTTTTCAAAGAAGTGCCAACAACTCATGCACTCTGTTTACCATGCTCAAAAACATCAAAGGTGACAGGCCACAGTTACCTGAAAACTGTTAACTATGCTCTTCAGGTGAAATCTAAAGTAGACTAGGTACAGACCTTGCTGAAAACATTTCATCTGGCTATGGAAGTTAACTGCCTGAGCCCTGTATGCAGCCATCCATAGGTAAGCTTCTAGATAAAAACTGCAAAAAGAATAAGATTTGGCCCTGAAGTGTGAAAATTAAATCTCACATGAGCCTGACTGCATTTCTGCTGAAGCCAGCTGAGGTCAGGCTGTCAGTTTCAAGGGATCAAGACTTTTGTACAAGCCAAATTGTGACTTAACTACTCTCAAGTCTTTGACCATGACATGGGTCCCATTTGTGGGATACCTTGGGAGAATTTTTATGTCATTTTTGGGTGAATAAAGTAATTTTGTGGAACATATGCATCTTCATTTTATTTTAGAGCACGGACAGGATAAAAGAGAAAAACATGCATGTTTTTTCTCTCTCTTCATGTATATATATTTCTATAATTTACACACACATACATGAAGGTTAGAGCTTATGCTTGCCAACCAAAAAAAAGGAGGGAAAAAAACAACAGTATGTTCTATTAAAAAAAAAACATCACACACTCACACAGATTGGTCTGATGACAGTTGTGGGTGGCTATGCTTCAAAGATCCCATAAACCTCCTTCAGCTGCATGAGGTTTTACTGAAGTTCAGTGTGGGTGATGGGATGTTTCCATATGCACTTCCTTTCGGTTATTGTTTTCTGGTGAGACTTCCTTAATTCTGCTGAGAAGACCACCATTTCCACTTTCCACCCACAGACCTGCTTCCTGGTCTGAACACGACCGGTGGATCGCAGTCTGGAGGAACTGGTCACACTCTCCCACACCTGCTACACACAGGTCCACCACAACAGGCATGATTGCTCATGTAAAGGATGTTGAGCATCGCTCAGAGACCTCAATACCACCAAAAAAAAACCTGCCAGTAACTCAAAAACGAAAGCTGTAAAATCTGTTTTCCATAACAAGCATTGTGGGATGCTCTAAGTGTAGATGCACGTGCTTATATCTTATATAGAGGATTATAGTAATCACAGCACACTTTACCAGGCATTAAAATACAAAACAGTGAGCGTGTAGAAAGAGCAAGTGCTAGAAAATGGCTAGCTGTCATTTAAGCCTTTGTGTTGCTTCTCTCATCTAATTCAGAAAAGAAAGAAAGAAAGAAAGAAAGAAAGAAAGAAAGAAAGAAAGAAAGAAAGAAAGAAAGAAAGAAAGAAAGAAAGAAAGAAAGAAAGAAAGAAAGAAAGAAAGAAAGAAAGAAAGAAAGAAAAGGTTAATTCAGAGCCTCACATCTGAAGTCTTCTGAATAGTAGAGGAATTTGGACATGGTTCCTAAATCTGCAACATTGTTTCTTTTCTAAAACAAACAAGCAAACAAATGAGCGTACTTTAAATAACATTAACATTGTGACACAAACAAAAATAGCCTACAAAATGCAAAATTATGGTAATTACGGGTGATCTTGACACTCTCTGCCCTTTAATCATGCCATCTGGCCTCCTCCCTCCACCAAAGCCAGGAGTTAAGATTAGAGTCACCCTTCCCTTTGAAAGTCTTGGGCTAAAACCTCCTTCCATTTGCATCGAATTTCGATGTCCTGGGGCAGATGGCCCAGAGCTGTACCCAGGGCTTGCCCCCAAAGCCAGGTGAGCACACACCAGTGAGTCCTTGGTGCATAGACCCCCTTTCACCGGCTTGCACGCACTGGTACAACGACATGATTGTGTACAGCAGTAGATGTGCACATCCCTTGTGTTTCTGCAGGCATGGTATCAGCCCCGAGGTTTGAACCATATCCAGTGGGACCCCAGATCAGCTCTCAGAGATTTCTCCATATGTCTGGTGATCATTTTGACACTTAATTGCACATACATACGCATGCATTCATGCAAGCTTCATTAAAATTATGTAGGCACTGGAAAAGCTTAGGAACCTCATGCACACTGGAATCAATCCCTTGCATATCTCCATTATGGTATCAACTTAATGACAAGACTGCATTAGTTTATTATTATTATTATTATTATTATTATTATTATTATTATTATTATTACATTACTACCATCTATCTCAGTTGTTGGACTGAGGAAGGATGCTTATTTAATGATCAGCCTCTTGACTTTTTTTTTTTTTTCCCCTTGGTTCTGTGTGTGTCCTTATGCCTCCCTCACTTCCCACTGCTCAGAGTTGTGCCTTCTGTGGTGCATACTTTCTAGCTGTGCCACAAGTGGAACAGAGCTCCTACAGGCATCAGCTTCCTGAAGTTTGCTGTCGTGGTGCAGACTTCCCTGCCTCTACCTCAAACTCACTCCTCCGGCTCCAAGCTATCGCAGTCCGGTGTCTTCCCACTCTCCTTTTCCAAATGCTTTTATTTCATCACCCAGTCAGTCACAATTTCCACCGCGGAAGCCCAACCACTCTTCTTCTCACCACCATCTGGTCATGCACTAAAGCAAAAGCTTCTAAAATTCCACTTGCACTAACTCCACAAACCTCGTTAGACTCTTATTACTTACTGGAAACGAGAGCAGAAATCCTCATTATCCATCCCTACAGAGCTTTATAACGTGCTAATCCCATCAAGCCTGCTTTTATGCGCAGGCCTAGAACCCTGAAGGAAACAAGACCTAGCAGCCATGGCCATTGCTTCTGCATTATTAGCTCCTGGGGGACAGACTTGAGGCACTTTTCCTAGCTCGGTAGACAAGCTGTTCTCTGCAAGCCTTGCCCAGGTAGAGTGGCTGTTTCTCGAATTGATGTCAGTCCCAGTAATCCTAGACTCGTCCACAAAGGCAAGCGTCGTTTTGCCTGAGCAAGGTTGCAGAAATCTGCCCTTATATTTATGCAACACAGTACAATTTGTGTCTGAGAAAAATCATATAATATTTATCTTGTTTAGTTTTGTGGGATTTCTGTCAGACTCACAAGCAGGCCTTTTGGCACTCTGTGTTATTGGAAATTTCCCAAACACATGTAACAAAAACTCAGTCAGTTTAATACAATTATCAGCTTTTACTCAGTCTGTTTTGAGTCTGTGTTTGTCTAATGTCCGGGTAGATATTTTCTACTTATTAAAATCAATAAATCTGCTACTTTGAAGATAAAGGCACAATTCATATGAAGCCTGCTGTACAGTGCTCTCTAACACTGCCGTCTACCCAAAGCATCTGACAGTGGAGCAGCCAATGAAGCTAGCATGCCTTCACCAAGCAGTGTCCAAAATCACGTCCTAAAGACATATCCAGAGGAGCTATGTGCCCTTCTATTTTCTGCCAGGATAAAGCATGTATCTAGGAACTTTATTGTATTCTCTTCCTGGGTATAAATAGACTCTGTATAAGTGGCATGTGTGGTACACACATATTTCTGGCATTGCAGCAGATGAATTTAGACTTCTAGGTAGAATGTTTACTCTTCTAATTTCATGTTAGTCACTTAAAATTGTCAATTTTCTATTTATCTTTAGATCTGACAACATCTCCGCCTTTATTTCTTGTTTCACCTGTAAATATTTGAGCTCTCATTGTCTTGTATAATATTATATTTTTCCCACTCTGACAAATTAGTATTTTACTCTCAGCACATTTCCCCAGGTCCAACACAGCCTAGGTTTCTAGGAACATAACGCTTCACACTTTTAAGTACCTGTGGCCCTATTTTATTATTATTATTATTATTATTATTATTATTATTATTATTATTATTATTATTATTATTATTATTATTATTATTATTATTATTATTATTATTATTATTTCTTCTTGTATCCATGTTGTGAGGCAGAGCCAAACCATGCTAAGATATGCTTGTTGATACAAAAGACATGATATTAGTAATATCAAGCAAGAGGCACAAATGGCTGGTTTGCTTTCAGTGTATTGAGATAAGCAGATTATAGCATGTTCTGTGTGTTCTAGCCCAGTTCCCATATTTAACTACAGAAATGCTTGGGTATGTTGAGAACACGAGGAGATCAAATTTTTTAACTTTTGAGAGAATTATCCTGTTTCCTATTCAGCAGGCTCTGTGCTAACACACTGTACTTCTTTCTTCTCTCTGACTTTATTTTTGCCCTCTCTTCCCTTCTGTCTTTCAGCTTGTCCTTTCCCTTCCTTTTGATTTTGTGCTGAAACCTTTCTCTTTTTCTTCTCTGTGAACACAGACCTGGCCTTTCCCCCCTTCTTAGCTTGAGGCATAGTCTTTTTCTTCCCTTTGGCACTAGGCATAACCTTCTGTTTCTCCCTTTCTTTATGTTGTTTGACTTTCTCTCCTGACTTCCCACATTTTCTAATTCAGGGTTTTCCCTGGGGGGGTGGTTCAAATGGTTGCCTTTCCTGAAGAGATGGGCCATCATCTCCTGCATCGACACATCTGTCAGATGCTCTCTGCAGACCTGGTGACAGACCTCACTCGCCAGGCTCACTCACTGACCTGTCTTGCAACTACTTGTGCAGCTTCAGAGCCTTAGCTGCAACTATGATGGCTCCTTGTGAAGTGAGGAAGATGTGTGACACGTCCTGTGTACGTCGCTCAAGATGCTGGTCCTCATGCATCCACATGGTCCTGTACAAGTTGCTAAAGCTTTGGCAACTGTTCCTGGGTGTCTTGCAAAGATCTTTATGATCAATTAAGTTAGCTCTGTCTCACAGCCTGCAGCATACGTCTGGGTGTGTACTCTACCTGTCCCTCCTCCTAACGAATCTAGTGGCTGCACAAAAGCAACAAGTATTTGTTGTATATCAGCAAAGTTAGAGCCTTTTAGAGGGGTCATGGAAAATATTATTGCTGTTGCCCTTAAGAAATATCATCTGTTCATTTACAAGTTTTGTTTTTCAGGCATTTTCCTCTGTGCTTCCATGACTCCTGGGCAGGTTTCTCCCTGTCCCTGTGCTGCTGAGGAGGTGGCTGATTGTCTTTGCACCTGGAGGACACCTTGCTTCCTTAGCACAGCTCTGCAGTTTGGACCTCAAGCCCTGTCAGCCTGATGTTTCCAGACAATGCTCTCTGTTCCTTCTTTGCCCTGCCTGTCCTCATGCCCATTGTCTGTGCCAGAACCACCCGTATTGCTCTGCTCAGAGACTTGGGTGTCTCTTCAATCTCTTCCCCTTTAATTTTTAGCTTGGTAGCATGGCCAGCTATGGGCCTTCTCCTGTGTTTTGCATGAGGGGAAGTAACTCACTGCACAGAAAGTTTCACTTGTCCTTTTTTTTTTTTTTTTTTTTTTTTTTTCATTTCTTCCCCTTTGCCTCTCTCTCCCCTAGACCAGACCCATTTAGCTCTCTAGCTGAACCCTGTTGGAAGGACAGTAGCCAGAAGCTGAGGGGGACATTTATTAAGGGTAATGCAATCACAGTGTGCCATACATGATAAAGGAAGTAGAAACAACACAAAAAAGCACCAGATTTTGTTGAGGGCTCTGATCTCAAGTGCTGACTCAATAGAAATGATGAAAACTGTTGTTCATTTGAGAGTGATGGTCAGATAGGGAGACGTGGATATGTTGAAGGGAAGTTGCAGCTGAAAAAAAAAGTGTCTGGCTGGAATTACAATGTACAAAGGAATGGAAAAACACTTACTAGTCTGTGAGAACTAATGCTATGCAAATTAATTCAATTCAGCATTAACTTCATGCAGATCCATCTGCATAGCATGTTGCAGGCTTTTTAGAGGTGCTGTAGCTGTTCCAGATTGCTGAACGAGACCCCACGACTTCAGAAATGTTGACCAAAGTCAGGATTTCAAATTGCTCGTGTCGCTGTCCTCACCAGTGTTCTTGTACCGCTCCTGCTCCTCCGGCTGTGGAGTCGTGGTAGCATGCAAAGGCTCTGGTTAACCTATGTCTCCACTGAGCTTTATATGAATATCTGCTGTAGATATTTTACTCAATTTCTTAAGTTTGGTGCTTTTGTAAGATTTTCCTTTAGACATACAAACTTCTTCCACGTGATTTTGCATGGTCTGTGAGAAAATAGATTGTCAATGCAAACCTTAGTCTATTTCTTTCCTGAGTATTTATTTTTTCACATGCAAATAGAGCTGCTTGTGTTCATTTTAAAATATATTTTATAATTATTTTTACTTTATTCTCCCCCTCCTCCCCCTAGAATAGAAAGCTATCAAAGAGCAGGCAGGAAAAATGTTTAATTGAGTGTAATAGCAGTTCTTAACAGCATCAGAATAGAGTCTGCACAAAAAACTTTGAAGCACCAGCACTTCTTCTGGATAGATTGACAATTGTCTCAATCTCCATTCACCTTATGTACATGGCTGTCAGTATCTGAGAAGTACCAGTTTAATGCAGTGGGAAGCGAGTAAGGAATCAATGCCAGAATTTTCAAGTTTAGGGAAAATATGAGAAATAATATCGCTTCGCATAAATGTCATTCACTGTGCTGTGCTGCCTAAATTCAGTATCTAAATTTTAAAAAAATAAAAATCTCCAAGTGTTAGTGAGATACAGTTGATCTGTGTTCCACAAAGGAGTCAGATAGGGAAGGCCAGTTCTAAAGTCATTCCCTCTACTGCGAGGATGCCCAAAGCTATGTTACCTAGAGCAGTCCTGCTGACCTAAGCAGGCTGAATAAAAGGGCAAGATCAAGCAGAGTGGTTCTCCAAGATAGCCTCTCTCAACACAAAAAGAAAACCTAAAGCCAATTTAACCATGCAGCTACAGCTTTACACTGGTGGGATGAAGAAGGTGCTCTATCAGCTTGCTTGCCCAACTTGTCTCCTCAGCCAGGGCTGCTCTCAGGCAGAAGGTGGCTCAGCTTCAGCAGTCCCACATGACCAGAGGCAATCCAAAGCACCTGCAGATAGGCTGCCCATCCTCTGAAATGTGCCTAGGAACTGTGTGCCCCACAGGAGGCAGCCAGACAACGGCAGTGCCATCCTGATGGAAAAGATTCATCTTTGTCCTTCGGGGTCATGCCAAGGTCCCCAGCCTGAACTTGCTTTCCCTTACGCAAATGTAAATCAAGAGGAGCTCCTCCATGATAAACCTCCCTTGCAAACTTATAACTAGAATAGCCCATATATATATAACTAGCAGGCCCATCTGCCTGCTCAGCTTAATGTCATCCAGATATCTGATACGGGATATACAAGAGGACAATGATACATTTAAAGTTAAAAGTGAGACTACAGGTGTCACCAAGTAGAAATGACAGAAAGGGAGCTGTGCCTTTTATGCTGGAGAAAGTTTGGCAGGAGTTTCTTACTCAGAGCACAAAGGCCTACCAGGCTACCACTTCCCAGGCAAGTTGTGCGTAGCCACCCTGTCCTCTACCCAACGGGAAACCACGCAAAGCTGATCTTTACATTGTCCCTTCCCAGCCCTAAAATAACTTGGAAATTGACTTTGCTCTTCAAAGCCAAGGCAAAGTGAAGAATGCGTTTAGAGTATTCCATCAAAGATAGGCAAGATTATCATGTAAATATACTGTGAAAACAGGTTTGTAAAGACTCTTTAACTTTTTATTTTTATTTTTTAGTGATGACGAATCACTACTGCCATATTAGGATGCTAATAACAGCTGCCCTCAGTAATATTACCAAAATACAGAGTGTATTTAGGAACATTGCCTTGTGAATAATGGTTCTTTTACAATCATATGACTGTAGGAAAGAAAAAAAAAAAAAAAAAGAGACAAGAACTTTGAAAATTGTGTTCAAAGCTTCCTGACAGTGGCATGCAAAACATGGCAGAAAAGCTGGAGAAAACTAACAGAATTTAATCTCAGTTGCCCTGAACATCATTTCTGGAATTTTGTATGTTACTTTTCAGTGCTTTATTATTTTTATTATTGTGTACGATAGAGGTTCTGATACTGTGGCATGTTGAACTTGATAACATGAAAATGAGAGAAAAAAGAGAATCCCTCTTAGCTTGAATTAAGGTTGCAGCATATAAGCCTTTATGAAATGGAAAAGCACCCCTAGTTTACGTTTGGGGTCTCTGAAGCTCAGGCAGTTTATTTACAAATTGTAGCAAAGTCTGACAGAGCAATGTGGTCTTTACATAATTTAATATAAGCCATTCCTAGTTGGATCCATGATAAGTTTTGTGTTGAGAAGGAAAGTGTGCAACTGCAGGAGGAGTAAAAACTTTCTTGGTGCCCTATGAAAAGAGCTTTCCACAACCTTCTGGCTGCTGTGCACTTTATCAGCCCTGGCCAGCCGTGTTTCATGCAGACCACTGTGCGACCACGGGTAACCCAGAGCAGCTCCCAGCCTACGGCCAGCCAAAGAGCGGAATGGGACTGAAATAATTCATACTCCATGTACCATAAAATTAACACAGAGAGATAGAGAGAAAACGCTTCATTCATTGCAGCTGGCATCCTGATTATCAGGCAGGCTATATAAGCAAATACGGCGTTGAGCTGTCAAGCCTGAGGTCACGGCTGCTCCCGGATCGGGGCGGTTTGGTATATTTTAGTATGCATTCATTACGAGGCACAGCGTGCAGTTAAGAAACGCGCTTGTGGCGCCAGCGTGTGATTATGGCAAGACAGGCTGACCACTGGGAAATTGCTGAGCTAACAGGGAGAGAAGCCGCACTGCGCCGCACCGGGGCCACCCCACCGGCACACCTTGTCGCCGGCCACCCCACTCCCCTCCTGGGGCTCTGTGCATCTCTTTGGTTGTTTCTCTTACCCTCTCCCTGTTTGTTTTTTTTTTGTGTTTTTTTTTTTTTTTTTTTTTATTATATATATATAATTTTTCTTCTCCCCCAAAAAAAAAAAAAAAAAAAAAAAAAAAAAAGTTTGAAAGCCCTAACCACAATGTAAGACAAATAAAAATAATGCAGCAAATCAGCTTCATGCTTAGTGGTCAGCCAGCTGCCAAAATCCCTTTCAGAGTGACCATTATGTGAGGCAGGTAAAAGTCAGACACCTTAAAAATAGTGACATTTTGGTTGCAGCATGCAGTCTATTAGTCTGCGGGGTGGGGGGAGGGTTGGGAGGGGGCTGTGGGTCAGAAATGTCTTTCAGCCCCTTGCGAGCATTTCTCCTCTGCACACAAATGTGCTGTTTCCTTCCACCCCCCTATTCCTTCTCCCCCCTATCCAGCTCTTAGAGTTTCAAGCAGCCTGTTTATTCAGGGAAAAAAAAAAAAAAAAGACTACAAGAGTTGTTAAATAGAGAATTTGGAGAGGGTGTCAAATGATAACCATGACAACTAAGGAAGCAATAAAGAAGTGAAGAAGCCCTAGCCCTGAGGATTATCTCTCAGTCCTGAAGAAATCCATCAACGGAGGTGAAGGGTGCTCTGCTGAGGGCACCTGGCCTCAGACAGATACAGGATGTTGACAGAGCCAGCGTGGCCTGCACTTACAGCACAGGTTGCACTAGGGAAGTATGCTATAGATACTATAGGAAGACCCGGTAATGGCAGGGCAGAGCTGCAGAGCTGTCCCTGAAACCCTGAGCAAAAGTCTTCACCTATCATTGCTCATGTAGCAGTAACATTTCAGATGGTGCAGAAGTGCAAAGAACATCAATAACTACTGAATAAGTACTGGCACCTTTATTTAGACATTGTTTCCCAAATGTCTTTTTTTTTTTTTTTTTTTTTTTCCCCATATGATTTTCAAAAGGTTCTGCTAAAAAGGGTGGGCTTCAGTCAGAGCCACGCTTAGGCTGACCACAAGCTCTCTGTCCCCATCCTTTTGTTATCCTTTCCCCAGTCCACTCACCCCTGTAAAACACCTTTCTAAAAACTCCCTTTGTGCTGCTAACCCAGCGCTCCTTGCCCTGTGAACGTGACAGTCCTGAGCACACGAGCACCTCATTTTGGATGGGCAAGTTGCTTTAGCAGGGATAAAAGAGCTGCTGATATGGGAGTATTTAAGAAAGAACAGAAATAGTAAGAATGAAGCCCTTTCACAACCCCAGCTCTCCATACCTGTAAGAATTCTGGCAGTATAGTCTGGCTGGCAAAGCAGAGAGCAGAAACAAGGAGCTCTTGTTTCTTAATTCAGTTTAGGATGTGTGATCTCTAATAAGACAACTACCTGATTTTGAGCTTCTTTCTGCAAATGTAAATGAGAGCAACTTTTACCTGACACACACTGCTGAGAGGATACCTGTGTTTGCATGGTGTGTCATATCTGTCATATTGGCACAGGAAGGCCAATGTCCTAATGGTGCCATTTCCCACTCTGTGAAATGGGGGAAAAAAAGATCAAAAAATGTACCTCTTTTCATCCCCATTTTGCAATCTGTCAAGGGAAGGCAGGTTCTCGGAGCATCATTTATAAAGCTTTGAGATCTCTGCAAGAAAGATGCTCAACAAGAGGCTGTTAACAAAAGCAAGCTTTGGGAAACTTAGATTATTGAACTAGGGCTGTGCAAAATTCACACTGAATTTGATACATGCAAATTTATTCTTCATTTTCAGTGCATGAGGGGTTGAACAAACCTCAAATGCAAGTGAAACATCCGCATGTCACTGACTGTCACCCACATCTCCAGGCTTTTCAGTCTCCTCTCTAGAAGGCTCCTCTGCCAAGAGCAGGTCCTCTGTCCCCCCGGGTCCTCTCTGCCAAGGGATCTCATCCTCTTCTCCATTCATGCTCTTCATCTATTGAAGATTTCCTCCTGAAACCCTTTTAAATACTTCAAAATTAGCAGGTTTCTAGAATCCTAAATGGTCGTTGTGGCACAGCACTTCCAACAAATTTAGTTGTTTTGCTTTTACAAGAATTTAGCTGCTTTAAGGGGTACTTTAATGGGTGCTTTTGTACTTTAGGGGTCCATGCCTTGGCACAAAACTCCTCTAGGCTCCAGCAGCTGCTAGATGCCCGATTTCTAATTGCATATTGTACATGCACACAGAGATAATTCCAATGGGCTAAACAGAGCCCTCTAATTCATACCACTTTCCTGCTTATTCTGAAATTTGTAAGTTAGATATTTTTTATGCTGCTCCCATGCTGACTATTCTGGGCTTTATTTTAAATAACAAGGATTTTATTTTTAATAATGGAAATCTTAGTTATTTAAATTGGAAGTCACAATCTCTATTTTTCACAACAGATGCTCTGTGAATTGTATGAACTTGTGAATTTCAAAGCTTCTCTGAAGAATTCAGAAGCACAGCTAAAACTTGTAAAGTTTAACGGGATAAAAGTGAAAATATCCCTGAGTCCTGACATCTATTTGCTCTAAACCTTACTTATGTAAAAAATGCCAGGCATCTTTTTTTTTCCATGAGCTTTAAAAGCTATAGGATTTCACTGGTAGTGCAAACATAAGCCATTGATGTTATACAGAGAATGAAATCTACAGATGATATCTTAAAAGCCCTTTCCAAATTGTAAAATAAAATAAAAATTCCTCTGTTTGGAGGAGGACGTTGCCATTGACTAATGGAGAGTGCTTTAGGAGCAACAGCTTATCACACAAGACCCTTAAGGATCTTGTGCAACCCAGACTTGGATCCATTGGCTGCTGGTAGGAAACAGCTGAGAAAAATGTGGCATTTTTTTTATGTATAGCCACTTTTCCTCCCAATGTGTTCTGTGCACTGAGGCTCATCTTTTGCCCAAACACAGCTCGGTTGTTCTGACATGTCTTCTTAACAAAACAGCTGCTGTGCACTTTTGTCTGTACTTTGCATCATTTGTGAAGTCTGCTTTCTGGAATCAAAACAGCGCTGAGCATGTGGTTGCTTCTGCTCCTGGTGCTGGGCTGGGCTGCTCTGAGGAGGAGAAGGCAGGCCTGGGTGTTTGTCTTCTGCCCCAACTTCCTTTTTGTAGGGCCTCAGGGTGAGCAGAAAAGAGGGAGGAGGAGCAGGAGCAGCCCTCGTGAAGCAAAGGCACAGCTTGGTGTCAGGTCTGGTGTCCTCCTGAAGACCTTGTTGAGGCAAGAAATGGGGCTGCTGCACCCTGTTTTTTCAAGCCTTGCGCTGTTGCCTCGAATAGCCGGTTTGCCACGTGGGCCCCTGCAGGATCCTTGCACACACCCCTTTATTTTCATACTTCAGGCCTTGCCCTTTGCTGCCTGAGCCCCTCTGCTTGCAGGCTGGCTGCAGCAGGGTGCAGAGCCAGCAGTCGCAGAGCTGCCGTGCGCACAGCTGCCACGGTGACAAATACCGCATGGACTGCGTCTCCCGTTACGCCGAGCCTTACAAGGGATGCAAGGGAACAAATGCTGGGTCTGACTGTCAGATTCTCAGATGTGTCACATATTTCTTCGGAGCTTGGGGCTGTTGCAACAGCTGTTTGTAAACACTGCAACGCCAGCATTAGGCTGGGGAAGGAGAGTATTTTCTTGACTTGGAGCTTCCTGAGCCATCCTTAAAAATGTTGCAAATACACAGGCACTTCTGCTGTTGATCTAAATAGCAACCAGTGTTGGCTTTCAGTTGCAGGGGCCGGTAGGCAGGCTCCATCCCTGCGTCCTCCCGTGTCGGGTGACTCATCAGCAAGTCTGAGAATGTGCAGCAGGCTGCGGACCCCGGCAGGAAAATACAGCAAGCAGCTCGGGAGGCATCTGGGAGCTGGAGGGGATTTGATCATGTTTGGTCTGATGCTAAAAACAAATTAAAGAAAAAAAAAAAAGTATTGCTAAAATGGGTGGGTTGAATTCCAGTGGGATATGCTAGGCAGTGAAAGACAGGCTCCCTCTGATTCAGAGAAGTTTGCTTGGTAAAGGGTAAGCGTGTAAACAGGGCTCAAGTGATAGGAGTCAAAAATTATATTGGAAATAGTGCCAGAGGGGCAGATATTAATTTGCAGCCCTGTGCTAGGTTGTTCTGCAGGTTCCTGTCCTGCACTCCAAGTAGCAAAAAGCACACAAAACTGGGCCCCCATAAGTGCTAGAGGTGAGGTTGGGCTCTTGGAAAATATGCTTTTCACACAATACAAATGAGAGCAGGAATGGGAAATGACATCTTTTGTTCTCTGCGGATGTACTTTGGCTCATGTAAACTTAAAATTTAATTGTTTTAAATTAACTGTTTTAAACTTTAATTTAATTGTTTTAAATTATAAATGTCAATTCTAACTCATACTGTGGAAGTAAAACAGGCTTGAAGGACTGTCCTCCTGTTTTGTCTCTGAAAATGAACTTACCAGCACAGCCCTTTTCATATTTTAGTGTTTAGAAAGATTTTCCTCTGCAGTATCTCAATGATAAGGTCACAGTTACTTCCCAGTTTGACAGGGGAAACTGGGAAAGTCTGAGACTAAAAGCAGGAAGGACAGCTGTTATGATAAACTAATTTTGCCCCAGTGAGGTAAGAAGGTTTGAACTTCACATTGTAAACTGTAAACTTTCCTTCAGTGTTACTTTCCTGGGGTTGCTGTTGCTTAACAGAACTTAACATAGGAAAACTAATTCAATATCTCTGCTTGTAAGGTAATATTTTCAGTGTGGCAAATCTGAAACCAGACAATAAATATGCTATTACATAGGCACCTAGATAAATATTTTAGTCTCTAGAGAAAAAGTAAAGAAGAGAGGTAGGACCTTGCCATCTCAAAAGAAAAATATCAGAGATGGCTCTGGTGAACAAATAGCATCAAAGCTGTTGAACCACTCTCAGCTGACATGTGTAAGCCCAAATAGCATTAGGCCAATGACAGAAGCAGGGACTGTATCTGAGAGCCTTTGCTTCCAGGATATGGACTTTTTATTTACAAGGTGAGTGCTGTTAATTGCAGCATATCACAAGTAACTAATAATTTGAAGAAAGCTCAGACTGGCCAGTGAGCATGGTTCATTGCTGAGTTGAGGATGACCTGGGAGGGATGTGATCATCTTTTGGGATACTGGGACTTTGGGAACTGTGTGCTTTCTGGCACTAGTACTCTTTGGTTTCAGCCTGCAGAAAGGGATCCTTGGAGATGAACACAGATCCTACAGGTGCTTGTGTTTGCTCCTTGGGAAACATGGCACTTCATGCCCCCTTACTTAAAAGCTTGTGGAAAATTAGTCACACAGAAATGTGAAGGAAAAAAAAAAAAAGGTCAGTACTTGGAGATAGGCATTGAGCTGAAATCTGTTGGCTTAGCAGCAATATCTATCTTGCTGCAAACAGCAGGTCACTCTTACACCCTCAAAAGTCTGGTTACTCTCCTTTCTGTCATTAATGTGGTCCTTAACTGGGAAAGGAAGCACCAATCTGTCAAGGAGGAAAGTTACTACTGACATCGTTGCACCAGGCTGACCACCACCTGCCGCAGAAAGGGCAATTTAAGCCTCCATGCTTTCTTCTGTGTTAATTCCCTTGTCGTGCCCCTAGAATTTAGCCAGTTGCCCTCACACTTGCAGCAAAGCCAGGCAGCTTCACTCCTGGCAGGAGCATTCCATGAGCAAGAGGAAAGTCATGGGTGAAAGGGAGGCACAGACTTCCCTCAGGGAATTATTTCTGTGTGAGTGCGCATTTTCTCACATAACAATTACTATGCTCTAGCATGAATCATGGAAGTTACTCTTTTAAATAGACAACATATCCTCTTTTCAAACTGTATCAAACATACAGCGAATTGGGCTGATACGCAGCACTGGTCCCAAAACAACAATGTTAAATTTAGAAACAGATATGCTGTGACCCCACACATTCCATTTAAACTCAACAGAATCCACCTACAGTAACTATTTTGGCTCCACTGATGTTGTCAGCAATGAAACTAATATGCATCAAGGCTGCCAAGTGTATAGCAAATAAGATCATTATTAAATATACAAGACTATTGATGTTTCATTACGACTAAAAAACACCATAATCCTTCTTGTTGATTCTTTTGTGAATAAAGTCAACACCATCATATTGCTCTCAATGACCTAAAGTAAAATGTTGGGAAATACCATTATCCTTACTTGACACTGGGCTAGTGTATTCTTAATTGCAATTGGACTCTTCTCCTGGGGAAAGTAGCAGGTTCCTAGCAGAGAAAAAAATAACTTCATCATCATCAGTGAGAGAAAGTATTTCTTGATTTGTAGAGAACTAGTTTGATTGCATTCATAATTTCAGACATTCTTTTCTCCTAGCCTACTGACTTTTCCCTAGTCAGGAGACAACAAGCAATGCATACCAATTGATTAGAAACAAGGATAGTTGCAGAATTATACCAGTACCACATTACTGTAATACTCAACATGAGCTTTGCAATAATATTTCTCATCCTAAAACTTTATGGATCAGCTCCAGGTGTTCCATCAGACATCAGAGGTTACTTCATCTTTATGGTGGTGTAACAGGGATGGAGACAGCAGCCAATGGACAGGACACTATGCATTTAGCACTGCTATTCTGTGAAACATATTCTTCCCAGAGAAATGTTATTGGTTCCCACTACCCTGTTTCAGGGACAGATTTAGGCCAGAGAAGAAAGTATCCTGTTTCCCAGGCATCAGTTACCAGACTGGATACTATGTGATGCAGTTTCAGAAGGCATGGCTGGCTGGTCAGGATGATGCCTGATTCCCTTGCACCTAATTGAAGCAGTCTTGTAAATTTCAGTTGAAAATGTAGCCTGAAGATGGTGATAACCTGAGATCTATGAATCTTAACACAGTCTGGGCTACCCTTTCAAGTTGCATTAGCTCACAGAGATCATGGAAACACCCACACCAGCTTCCCTGTCTCAAATTCTCCAAATACTTGAAGCAGCCTGTCCAACTGCCAAGAAGACGGGGTCCAAATAAACAAAGGGCATGCTGAGCATTCAGAAAATGCAGACACTGCTCCTCAGCTTTAGCCAAATGCAGACATCCTGATGAAACTGGAGGAATGAATTTAAGAACAAATGTATATGGCTTGGTGGGTGTTTAAAAACTAGAGACTGATTCTCAGGAATTACTTTCAAAACCGAGGGCTGATTTAAATACATATATGTAGTTATTTATATTTACAGAATATATGGAGGATGTTATTTCTATCTTATGCATTATAATTTCTGGTTCAATAAGATTTCCCAACAGGTTGGATATCTAACTTGGCTGAATAAAGTTAATGTAACTTATGTATAAAGAAAGATAAAATTTAACCAAGCAATTCATGTTCAACAGAAACCTTTACAAGGGTGGAGTTATTCTTTTGCCTTCAGTGGATCTTAGACTTTTCCAAATGGGTGAGATCATTTTGCAAATCTTCATCTGATGGTGAAAGTAGCTGTGCATTCAGAAACCTGAGCCCAAGCATACTACAAAATTGCATCCATGTTTTGCATAATTAATTGTATCAAAATTCTAGAGCCATCATCTTCCCCTCACAGTTATCTCCCTCCTTTGATCTTTTAATTGTGAATCTGAACTTTTCTGATTTTCATCCTCCAATTTTAACTCCTTTTGAGCTACAAAACTAATTCCTCCACTGAAGAGTAACTTTTCCTCTTCAGTACATTATGAAAAGACTGAAAGGAGAAACTCCTCAGATAACTTTGTTCAAAACATATTTCATAAACTCATGATAATTTGACCATTTTTTTCTTGCTGTAAAGTTGACAGTAGTTTAGTTTTGATAGTGCCAGGTGGTAATCCAATGTGACTTAGATTTCCTATTGCAATAACATTTGGCAGATTCGTTCCTTGATGGGAGGAAACCATTTTTATTTTTAATCTCATCTTTTGATAGAACCATAAATATAGAAAGCCTTTCTGATAGAAATCTTAAAAAAAAAAAAAAAAAAAAAAAAAAGTATTACATGGTATAACAAACCCCGTTTTAATTCTTTACAGAAGTCTGTTGTTGTGAAAAGTAACAGAAACAGAGGCATAAAATATACCAAGAATGGGTATACTCTCTGTATAACATTTTTCTGAGTCTTGAAGAGCCTCTGCTGAATACCCAACTCTGAAATTATTCAGAATGTACTTAGACCTCCCTTTAACTGGAAAACAGAAATTTATCTTGCTGTTTGAAATTTGCTTACTGCAGTTACAAATGTGAAATTGATCCTTAGTAGACCTTCACTGACATCAGTAGAGTTCCACTAGACCTAAATAAACCTATCTACCCCTGCTCAGACACCCTGGTGATGAAAGCTTTCATATATCTATGTAAATGGACCAGTCAATAAACAGATCCATTCATATACATTATTTAGTTCAGTACTCACACCTAAGAGTCTACCAATCAAACGTATTAAAAGAAAACAGACTGCAAAAAACTCACAGAAGCGCTGTGATATGTGCAGCCACCAGATGCTGTTACACAGAAGAGTGCAGGTCCTTCTTGCTACTACTTCCAATACCAGTACCAGAAGAAAAGTCCCTGAGGAGCTGGCGTGATGCATGAGTATGTCCTGACCCTTCAGCAGTGAGTGGGCTTGTCTGCTGTTGCATAGAGGGAAAAATGATGAGATAAAGTAAGGTAAGGAAAAGAATTTAAAGGTTAACTCTTATAAAAAAATCACCATATAATTTCATTTTGTCAGATTTTGTCTGTTTCCTACAAATCATAGAATCAGAGAATATTCCGAGTTGGAAGGAACCCATAAGGATCATCAAATCCAACTCATGGCACTGCACAGGTCTACCCAAAAGTTTAGACCATGTGACTGTCCAATTGCTTCTGAAATTCAGACAGGCTTGGTGCAGTGACTACTTCACTGGGGAGCCTGTTCCAGTGTATGACCACCCTCTTGGTGAAGAACCTCTTCCTGATGTCAAGCCTAAACTTCCCCTGCCTCAGCTTAACACCGTTCCCACGGGTCCTATCACTGGTGATTATGGCGAATAGGTCACCTGCTCCTCCACTCCCCATCACGAGGAAGTTGAAGATAGTGACGAGGTCCCCCCTCGGTCTCCTTTTCTCCAGGCTGAAGAGGCCCAGTGACCTCAGCCGCCCCTCATATGTCTTCCCCTATAGGCCTTTCACCATTTTAATAGCCCTCCTCTGGACACTCTCCAACAGTTTCATGTCCTTCTTGTACTGTGGTGCCCAGAACTGCACACAGTACTCAAGGTGAGGCTGCACCACCACAGCGTGGGACAATCACCTCCCTCAACCAAATAGCGATGCCCCAGGATACGGCTGGCCCTTCTGGCTGCCAGGGCACACTGCTGACTCACATTCAGCTTGCTGTCAACCACAACCCCCAGATCCCTCTCTGTGGGGCTGCTCTCCAGTGTCTCATCACCCAGTTTGTACATATAGCTAGGGTTGCCCCGTCCCAGGTGCAGGACCTGGTGCTTGCTTTTGTTAAACTTCATGTGGTTGGTGATCACCCAGCTCTCCAATCTGTCTAGATCTCTTTGAAGGCAACTCCTATTTCCTTTTGCCTGATGAAGGGGACATGGGACTTGCAGTGAAGGCCAAGTCAAGAGACAACAAATAGTACCCTCATCTTGAAAAAGATAAATTTCATAACAAATTGCATTATGAAGAGCATGGACAAAATATCAGCTGCAGAACATTGTCCAGTGTGTTGAGTTTAAGATGCCTGTGGAGAAGCTAAAGAGCTCCAGTGGAGGGCCACCACGACAGGCAAGATCTTGAGGGCATCGTGCATGGGGGAAGGCGAGGAACATGGTTAATCTGGGCAAGAAGAGGCAAAGGGATGGTATAAAAGCAACCAACATCGGTATGAATAGCTGTTACAAGGACAGCAAAGCCTAAATTCTGGGTAGTGTTACACAATCTGACAGGGGACAAGGGCCACAGGTTGTGTGCTCAGGGTTTGCATTGGACATTAGAAAAACTTCAGCAGGAGGTAGTGCAGGTTAGAGGGGGTGACCCAAAGAGGCTGAGCAATTTTTGTCCTTGGAGATTTTCAGGACTCAGCTAGACAAATCCACAGCTGACCTGACCTAGTGTTGGCAGAAATCCCATTTCTAAGGGGAGGCTAGATTAGATGACCTTCAGAGGTCCAACCAACACTTGCATGATTCTCTGGGTCTAAGAAAGTAAAAAAATCATAACATAGCTTAGATTAATTTAATTTACTGTCTCAGAGCATTGAAGAGTCCTTTTGACTCATTTCTAGCAGCTAAATTCTAAGTAAGTTATGTGCAAAACAGTATTTTCAGAAGCTGTCATATGAGGATCTCGTTCCATCAGAAGAAAGGAAGTTCATCAGTTAGTACACTTTCCACTGAAAATGTTCTGCCATCTAAGGGTTTATTACTGCCTGCTAAAAATATCAGGAAGAAGGGGCTGCTTACCTTCCGTGAGACCTGTGGAAGACCAAGACTGTGTATTTTACAACAGATAGCACTAGTCAGTAAAGATCATGCAAATAGAATCAGCAAAATGTAAAGTAGGATTTGTTCTCTCCCAGATCTTTCCGGAACAGGAAAACTATCTAGGTCTATTTACTGAGATAACTTGTTTTTTTCCATCTCCAAGTCTTTCTTTCTCAACCGTTTCATACCCATTTAGAAGTGGACTCTGTAAACAGCCTTTGAATTCAGGGAGAGATTGGGACATCTTTAAAATAGTCCACAAATAAAGTAAAATTCAAATTAGAAGCTTTCTTTTAAAAGCAAATAGAAAAATCTCAGTGGCTTTAATGTCCCTGTTAGAAGTGCTGTCTCCTTTTTTATCCTGTGAGATAATAACTATTAGGTGTTTCAGTCATATAGAAGCATGTGTCTGTCCTTTCTCCATAAGGTGAAAAGAGTTGTTGCTGGACTGGCCACAGAAATACTAGGCAGGGGTAAAATATTCATTTTTAATGCGTTACAGTAAAGCTTGGGTCAGAGTCCAGGACCTGTGCTATACTGAAACAGTTCAGGAAGTATCAGCTTGCAGAGAGCACCGCAGGGAGGGTCAGGTCCCTATCCAAGAGAAGAAAAAAACATCAGCTCCAGAGCTATTTTTGTCACAATTTGCTCTATAAATAGCCTCACAAAGAATTGTCTGAAAAGATTCCCACCTATGGTAGCGCTGGAAAGTTTCTCATTTGGTGGCTTGGTTGGGGAGCATGGAGGGACAACAGCTGGGTCAAGGTGCTCCGCACTTTACTCCACCATGTTAGTACAATGTGGCATGACACAGATGAAAAATATCCAATATGATGGGCAACAAAAGACCAAATATAAGCTCAGCTACTCCAATTCCCCTGTCAATAGAATGAGCAGTCGTGCTCATACCTACTTTTCTGCAACCTTTTCACAGCTGAGATCATAACTGGAATGAATGTTCATATCAGCTAGAAAGACATGACCTCTCTTGTTTACGTCAAAAAGAGAAGCCTGGTAAATGACTCTTTTTCTACTTGTTTTGAAAGTCGTCATCTGTCATCATGGAGAGTGACTTGTCAGTTTCACTGTCCTAAACTGAATTTCTAGCATTGATGAGAAATGCTCTGAGGCTAGATATTTATTCTAACTTTAGGGTTTGACTCAATTTTTTTGCATGCTTTTTGCCAGTGTATAAATGAGAGGAAGAAGAGAGCAAAAAAATGAGAAAGCCTGAAATCCCGTAAAAAAAACAGTCAGAATAATATTAAGCTAATGAAAGTACTATATTTGCTCAAGAAACAAGACATTGTGTAAAAACATGAATCTCAGCACTTTTGTTAACAACCCAAATGATTCAGAGTTTGGATTTGGTCTTTTGTTAGTGCCGTTTTAAAAGCCACATCAAGACTATACACATATGTGTACAGGCAAGGGTAACCTGCAACACATTTTTTCAATTTTATTATTATTATTATTTTTAATCCTTTAATGTGGTAGCTCATGTTTTATTATAATAGTAAGTTTGTTTAATATTTATATACCTGATCATCTGTCTCTGTCCAAACTATAGCAACTGCAAATGAAAAAAGTTTCCTATATTTCAAAATTTGAAGCTCTTTTCTAAAAATAACAGGTATTTTGAAGAATACCAGCACTGGTGTCTTTGAGTTACCAGCTATACCAGCTAATGTGTCCTCTCTTCTTGATGCATTAGAATTTATCTCAGTGCTTTTTTTTTTTTTTTTTTTTTTTTTTTTTTTTTTTTTTTCCAGTTGTGCACCTTCCAGGGGAGGTGTTGTTTTTCAGTTAAAATACATTTTTCTGTGTCATTTTCCTCAAGTTTCAAAAATCTTGCCCATATAGCCCTAGCTGTTCTTTTTTTAAGAGCTTACTTTTTGCTGCCAAATTGAAGACAAGATTGGCAGGAAGGTTGTTCTGGAGTAAGCAGAGCAACTGCAGCTCCAACCTAGTCAAGGAAAGAGATGATGATGGTCTAGGGTTTGGGCTGTGCTTGAAAGATCTGTGTTCTTTTCATGTTTACACCACAGTCAGCTTGTATATCATTGGGCAAACAACAAAGTCTGCAGAATGAAGTCAAAGTTAGTCTTTCTGCCTTGTGGAGACTGCTGCAGTAGATTTGGTGATCTTGATAGAACAGGTGCCTAAGGGATCTACCAAGGTGGGCATGTCATTCAGAGATATCTCAGCAGAGCAGACCTTTTTGGGACTGTAAAGAGGTAACAACTTTCTGCTAAGGTTTCAGTTCTCATTCTTTTGAAATTACATGGTAGCATCAGCCCTCTCTTATATCCGGAGATAGAATAACTTTTTAATTACCTTTTATCTTTTTATTTTTCTCCCCAGTTTATGTAGGTGAATATTGTCACCACTAACATACATGAAAAATTTGGTAGTTGCTCTAACTTTTAATTGGAATAGACCACAGAAGGTAGTCAGACAAAATCTAGGCAGATCTCAGTTGAGGCATGAGATAGTTCTTTATCTACTGAGTGTGGTTAGACCTCACACAGTTCTGAATATGCCCAGATTTCTACTGGCAGAAAAGGTGAGGTTCTCTGTGGGCTGGCTGTGGGTGTGTGGGAGGTTTGTGATAATAATAGGATGGTTAGATGATATTTAGTGCCTTTTGTGCATTCACTTTGTAACCCCTTGGTGCTCCAGGGTTGTTCCCTGTCTGAAAAACCAGAAAGCAAACACTTCCTGAAAGCACAGTGAATCATAAGGAAAGATGAGTTTGGGTGCTACAGTCATGAGATGCCTGCAGTTTCAGAAGCTTCTGATTTGCTCTTCAGAAACACAGTACAGAGCTATATCACATCAGATGGTTGTAGATCATCGTATATATAGGAACTGTAATGGATTTACAACCATTGCTGTCACAGAAACACATCTTTAAAACTTGCTGACAGTATGCTACAAAAAGCCTTTTTCTCCCTACTGTCCTGTGTGCTGCTCCATGCATCAATGTTCACAAATATTTTATTCCTAAATCTAGCCTTCTGTATGTGTATTCCTCATTTCTTCAGACCCTCTGCAGTGTTTCTGAACTCAGTTGCCCATCAGCAGAAAACACCCAGAATATAGTTGACAAGGAACGTCGGTAAAGTAAGACAAGTAATATACATGTATTAATATATTACAAAATTTCAGGTTATCTACAAATATTCTCCCTCCCTCCCTCCCTTCCTTCCTTCCTCCCTTCCTTCCTTCCTTCCTTCCTTCCTTCCTTCCTTCCTTCCTTCCTTCCTTCCTTCCTTCCTTCCTCCCTCCCTCCCTCCCTCCCTCCCTCCCTCCCTCCCTCCCTCCCTCCCTCCCTCCCTCCCTCCCTCCCTCCCTCCCTCCCTTCCTTCCTTCCTTCCTTCCTTCCTTCCTTCCTTCCTTCCTTCCTTCCTTCCTTCCTTCCTTCTTTCCTTCCTTCCAAGTTGATTGGTGCTTTTGCACTTCTGTGGAACTTTGGCTACAAACATTTCTGTGGATATAGCACTGAAAACTGAAATCAAACAACAGCTGCAATAAATCCCAAGTCTCATTTTTACAAGGCAAGTCAGGTCATTTGTCTTGGTAAATTGAAGTCCATGTACAGCTCAGGAGGGAAAGGTGACAGTATGAGCCAATGCCACACAACTCCCACTGGTCCTTGCTCACAGACCTTTCCTTCTAGCTCCCCTGATGACCCAGAATGAACTTGACTTCAGACTGAGGAAGGTGGGAGGAAACTAGCACTAGTGCCAGCTGCCTTTTTCTTACTATGCCAAACTTGTCACAGAAACAAAGATTGTCTGGAAAGTGGTTGAGGAGTTACAGAGCAGCAGAGAAAAAAAAAAAAAAAAAGCTCTAAAAAAATAGAAGATACAAATAAAATATATCAATAAGTTAATGCCAATAGATCACACTGTAAAATGATTAAATGAAAGCTCGTTTGAATTTTACCACTTGCTGCTACTAGTGGGTGTCTTTTCCCACCACACCTCTATCTTCGCAAATGAGTTTAGCACCATGAAATGATGCAGTTACGTAGGAGTGACAACTATCAGGCAGTCAATATGCCTGAATAACCTGAACTCAGATGGGTCTTTTTCTCTGGGACAGCCCTAAGCTGAAGAAAAACGTACACAAGAAGGTTTATGTTGCTATTACACAGGCTTGCAATGTGTGCATCTCAGTGTATTGTGAGGAAATAGTGAATGTTAAACAGGTCACTGTTTATCCAAGCCTAACTGTCATTTTTGTCACGCCTTGTGTACTTAGTACGTGATCATGTTGAGGAACAGAATCCACTGTCAGGGCTGGTCAATGCAACCAGGAACTGAGTTTCCCAGTAGCTCCAGGCTCCCTTTCAGGTTAAGCCTGAAATGACTCCTTGCCTATGTAATGATGTTACATAACTAGAAGCATTTGGGAGATTATTCAATTAAACATTTTGGAGAGGAAGGAAAAATGCTAATTTGTAGAAATAAATCTGATTTTAACCAAGCAACATGTTTCCTTTTAAAAATACTGTGGGGAAAACATTTAAAATTTCCCAAAGTAATTCATTTTTAAATTATAGTTTTGATTTTTTTTTTTTTTTTTTTTTTTTTTTTTAGAAATTATGGCAACTTCTTTAGAAGTATAATATATTGTAAAATGAGAACATACAAAATAAGCTGCAAATGAGCTAATCCATTGTAACCAATCTACTTTCCCCCTCCTTTCACTGCTTTTCTACTTTTCTACTTGTCAGAATTTTGTACCATGAATTCTACCATATTTTGAGATGTGAAGAATTTTCCAAATGGCAGTGACTCTTATAAAATTGGAAAACTTTTAAATCCAGCTGAGAAGCCACTAGGTTTAGGCTTTGAAAGTAGGTGGTATAGGAACGTGGGACAGCCTGTTTTTACTGGGGTGACTAGAAAAAACAACTGAAACAGTTCAGTTCAAGTTAAGGGTTGTATCAGAAAGCCAAAAAGAAATTTTACCACAGGAAGGTAGGTATCTGGCCTCATGCTTTAAAAGCTGTCAAATATTAGAAGTGTTTGAAGAAAAACATTCCCTCTTTTAAAGACAAGTTCCACATACATCTTGAACTCCAATCCCACAGCAATTTGCCATTAAAACTGCAAAAAAAGTAAATGCCCAGTGTATTAGCAGTGAAGCCTTCTTAATTGCAGTGCTATAAATGCTCTACTTCAGTAGGAACAACACACAATGGCTTCTCCTGATTACAATTATGTGATGAATACATCTGAGGAAAAAGTCAATCAAAGTAGACCATGCTCCTCAGCCTACTGAAAAAACTTAATTTCACCAGGAGAGAAACTGTAGTGTGACTGAACCAGATCTTGCCTCTCAGAAGCTCTGCTGCTGCTGCTATATTACACTGCTTGTGAGATCTACAGATATCTGAATCTGTGCTGAGATCTTGTGTTTGAGGTGAATTTACTAATTTCCTTTTTTTTTTCTTTCTTCTTTCTTTCCTTCTTTCCTTCTTTCTTTCTTTCCTTCCTTCTTTCTTTCTTTCTTTCTTTCTTTCTTTCTTTCTTTCTTTCTTTCTTTCTTTCTTTCTTTCTTTCTTTCTTTCTTTCTTTCTTTCTTTCTTTCGTTCTTTTTAACATTATTGCAAACTTAATTTGGGGAAAATATTCTTGAGTGTTTTAAGTATATTTCTTTTCCCTACTGTTAGTGGCACGATCTGAATATATATCCAGAAATCAGAAACTTGACTGCATGATAGTTTAAATGTCAGATTTTTGATTTAATTGATTCAATGGAATATTGCTTGTCCAATAAATATGTGAATTTTAAAAGCATAAATAACAATCTTGCCAAAAAAAAAAAAAAAAGAGAGAGAGAGAGAAATTGTGTATAAACAGGACAATTATTTTTCCCCTTGTGCACTAGTTTCATTACATTATTTGGACAATATTAAGGGCTGTCATATTCAGACAACATCAACCTGAAAGCAAGTTTGTCTGTAGAAGGCAAACAGGAGTGGGCTTGAAGTGTATGATGTACATCTGTAAGAAAGGCTAAAGGCTTTCACAAAATAAGATTTCTGAATATGTATTCTACATTTGCCCTGTGAAGACAGTACTTTTACATTAACTATTAAAAGAGCAAAATTTCCAATCAGAAAGTAAAATGGTGATCCTGGCACTCACCACTGAATTCAGATAGCTGGCACTCTTGGTGATCAGTTTGGAAAACAGAATGAGTGGAAAATATAGCCTGTTGGCACATCAGTGAAATAGCTATGGAAGCTCCACCTAATACAGCAGAAAGACCACTTTGGGGTGCTTCTGGCTACCCCTATCAGGAAACTTCAAATTGCAGGCTACTGAACAGTATGGTAATTTTATATTAATTCCTTAGTTGTCCCATGAAATGACAATGTCTTAACTCTAGCTCTTGCCATAAGTGATAATAACAGACATGATAATGACCATTATCAGCCATGTTTCTTATGCTCATGTTTATGAACCAGGTGAGAGTCTTGAATGAACAAAGCAGTTCAGATGGCCCCTATAAAAAATGTGAGGCACAAAACCTCCTCACCTTCTCAGGTGAGGAGCCTCCTCAGCATTTGAGTCACACTGAAGATATAGAAACATAGGAGTTGGTATGGTTTGACCATACAATGTTATGGCAGAATATGTTTAGTTCTTTGACACACGAATTGTAATATTATTGAAGTAAGAAAGAGAGATGCAAAGTGAGAAGAGAAATAGAAGGAATCAATCTACTAAAAGGGATAAAGCAGAAAGATAAAATAGGAAAATAGTTAAGAAGAGGTGAATCTCAAAAAAAAAAAAAAAAAAAAGAAACTAAGAAAAAAGAATGTAGTAATAAAATCTATTTTCCAATGTGCTATTTGAATTAGATAACCCTATTAGTTAAAATGAGTGATACTGTTTTGTTTGAAAGTTGATGCTATGTAATACTATATACCACCATGCAGTAGTGCCAGGATGTACTGGGGTGGTATAGCAGCAGATACAGTTATTTGCTTGATTTAAAATATGAAGAAGAGAAAGGAGGGAATTCAGAAATACCTGCCTATTTTCAAAGTGAAATATACCAGGTTTTATCTCTGAACTTACATAAAATGTAGCTAAATTGCATTTTATGTGAGTTTAAATTTTAAAGTAGATGAAGTTTCTAGTTTGTAAAATGATGTGCTTTGTTCAACCCAAACAAAATATCATCTTCTTTATTTTAAACTTTGATGCAGAAAACCAAACTTAAAAAAAAAAAAATCATGTCAAAATGAAAACAGCAGGAAAAAAAAATCTTTTCCTTTTCCTAAACCTTAGAAGCCAAATATTTGCACAATCCTCTGAATGTCCAAAACTCCCTTCTTGGCTGCTTCTGCAGCTGCTGTTACTGAATGAAGTCACATTACATTGTGCTGATGAGAGTTTCATTCACAAACAGGAAGGAGATCTAGCCTTGTAAGGGCAAAACAAACAAGTTTAGTTCACTGGATAAATGAAGCAATGGACCAGGGATTCTTTTCTTTTTTTTTTTTTTTTTTTTTTTGAGACAGCAGGAAAGGGGGGTTGCTGATGAGATATTTTGGAACAACTTGCAATTAGGAAGGAAATATGAGTGGGTGTAGATGAGAAGTAACTCACACTCATATGACACACACGTTGTGAGCATGTTAAAGTCAGTCTAAAACAAAGGGTGGGACTGTCAATTTAGTGATGTAGAACAGAGGGAGCCGTTTGCTTGTTTGTCTTCTCTGTAGTCAAAAGTTTCAGGTGTTTGCCAGCTGGGCTGACTGAGAATGATCCTGATTGAGAAAGCATGGTGTTTGGTAAATGACCAGCAGATCGTTTGAAAGACTCATCACCCTTCTGTTAAGCCATGTGTCTCTTTTCGAGGAGTTAGTCTCACAAGACAGAAAGTTAAGAGAGAACATAAAAAATGTTTTCAGATATGGAAGCTTTTGACTGAAGAAACTGTCAAGGTAATTTAGCAAGATCTCATTGTTGATCATACCTTAAATTCCTGGTAGTAGATCAAGAAATTGTCTCATAAGAACTTATCAAGAAACCAGGTGGAATCTCAAGTTAATACCATAGACATATCATGTTCATGTTTTAACCAAACTCCAAAATCAAGACTTTTTAATTAAAAATGAGAGTGTCAGTAAAAATCCAGAGACATGGTCAAAAGGGGAAATCATGTTTCAAAATCTAGTTCATAAGACTGAAAGATTCGTGATTTTTATGTCAGTGAATGGGATCTGTAAGTATGGAGGCTTGAATGAATAGCAAAAAGGGGAAACAGTTACAAATCAAGATGCACTTCAATTAAATTTATCAAGAGAATAGGAGGTAACCAGCAAAATCACCCAAATATGCACATTTTGATTAGACACTAGAAATAGCCAGGATTTTCATTGTTGTGCTTAATTAAGGCCAGGTTATCGTATTGTTTACACTATACGGAATTTTTGAGCCTGAGAAATTCAGCTGTATATAAAGTAGATGCATTCTGGTTATATTTCCATCAACAGTGAAAATGTTATTCAACATTTTGTTTTGTAATGAAAAATATTAACTAAAATTATAAGGCTCCCTTCTAGCTTTAAGCAACTAGTACAGTCCTACAATGTAAAAGAGCTACTCTCTATTTTACTTTATATATACACATACTTTTTTTTTTTTTTTTTTTTTTTTTTTTTTCCCCAGAGGAATTTAAGATAGAGATTCCTTGGAGTTGAATACTGTAGATATCCAGGAGCAAGCCAGTCCAAAGCTTGCAATTTTGTTTTAAAGTGTAAATTTTACAAAACCTTAATAAAATGGGTAATATTAACAAACAAACAAACAA
Organism: Aythya fuligula; assembly: GCF_009819795.1. NCBI lineage: Eukaryota > Metazoa > Chordata > Aves > Anseriformes > Anatidae > Aythya > Aythya fuligula. The sequence goes on along the minus strand of NC_045593.1, from coordinate 81,354,211 downwards.
AACAAAAAAAAAAAAGTGAAAATTGAGGAATATATCTTCCTTTTCACAGAGAAAGCAATTTGACCACATTTGAAGATGATGATTTTTAGCAAAATTTGTCCATTATTGTTAACTGAGAGGCATTTAAGCAAATGGAAGGGAAGCTGGCTGCTGTTGCAAAACATACATTACAGGAACTAATGACCTATACCTACAGATAAAGATGATTCTTTCTTGCATTTAGTTTAATACAGATTTTAAAAAAGTAAAATCAGCAACCTGTAAAAAGGTTCTTCTTCTTCTTTCTTCCTCTCATGAATAACCTAGTACTGGTTAAATAAAATACATATATAAATATATTTTCTTTTCTTGTTAAACTTCAGGCAGCATTAATTTCGTACACACTGCCATTTTGTCTGAGCTTGGGCTCATCTATAACTTTGTAATTCCATTGCTTAAATGGTTAGAATTCAAGATAGAAAACGTTGTTTATCCTTGGCTGGTCATATCCTTTGATTTTTTTTTGTCCTGGAGTTAACTCTTTTTTGTGATTAAGGAACAAGTGCTATAATCCATATGTAAAATCAAAGTAGCTGAAGGATCTTCAGTAGCACTGAGAGAGTTGTGAATCAGTGTAATTGCTACCTGATAGCTGCCTTCTTGTATATCTAATATCTAAATAGTTTTATGATAACTTGGAGTCTGTGGCCTTAAAGTCTTTGTAAACTCTTTCTCTCTTCAGAGAACTTCACACTGGTGTAAGTTTCCCCCTCTGAAAAAAAAAAAAAAAAAAAAAAATGTAGCAAGATCTTTCTACTCTTTTCTCAAACAAATACTTATATATTTTAGATGTAGACAGAATGTTGCTGGACAGATGGTGGCAGGCACACTTGTTACCTATCAGAAAAATATCAGGAGTCTCCAGATACAGCTTGGGGCTTGGGTCAGGTCTTTCAGTTATTTATTCTTTTTTGTTTTAGACTTCCTAACTCACTTATGTGTGTTTAAACATGAGCAGTGAAACAGATTAAACAGTTATCAACAGATGAATGTACCTCAGTCTTAGACTCAGTAGCTTACTGGAAAGGCCAAATAGCACCAGGTCCCATACAACTTGAGGCTTAGACTAGTCAAGTGTGATAGCCAGACATTCCTCCCACTCATCTGCCAACAGCAGGTTATTTGGCTGGTGTATGCTTTGTAACTGTTTTCTCTGTCAACAGGAGAAGCTGTACAAACTCTCCAAGACTTGAAAGTGAATTGTTTGTTTTTAGAACTGGTACATGAGTTATGACTCTCATTGGTTGGTCGTTCAAACTCCAGAATCTTTAAAAGTTTTACTGCAGTCACCTCCAGTTACAGGTAGCTAATCTGTCTTTCTCCTTTGAAAGAAGCATTTATAGATGGACCAATTTCAAATACAATGTTGTATATTAAAAGATTTTGGTCTGTAACTCTCCTAAGGAAAACATAATTTCTATGGTTAACATACCTTCATAGCTTGAGCAAGAGCACAGCACCTAACCAAAGCCTGCATGGAGGTGCTGTTGTTATCTCTATAAAAGTCACACTAAGCTACAGTCCATATTATATTTTATATTTTATATATATTTATGTAACTTATATTTATATAAATATATAAATTTAATATATATACAAATATAAAAAATAATGCAAATATAAATATATAAATATAAAAATTATATTTCGGCTCCGGGGCAGATGTGTTCTGCAGCAGAGCAGGGGACCGAGGCAGGCAGGGCTTTTTGTCCGGCATCGAGGCCACCCAGGGGAGCCGCTGGGACCCGGCGGTCCTCGCGAGGGAGGCTGACGAGGCGAGGGCGGAGCCAGCAACGTCCCCTCCCAGGCTGTTTAAAAGTTGCCCCTAGGGAGTGCGAGCGACCAGGAGCGCGGCGAACAGGGCGGGCAAACAGGGCGTGGCAGTTAACAGGGCGGGCAAACAGGGCGTGGCAGTTAACAGGGCGGGCAAACAGGGCGTGGCAGTTTGCGTGGCAGTTCGCGCGGGCAGGGCGAGCGGGGGGCTCATCGTCACTCTGTTGCAGCTGCCTCTCCCTTCGGTGCTTGTAACCTGCTTGCGTAGAACCTGACCATGGTATCGACCAGGCAGAAAACCGTGGCCTCCGCATCTCGTGCGGCATCTCCAGCCACGGTCACCAGTGTGGCTACTCAAACGGAGGGCTCGGGGAAACACGCAGCCGTCCAGGTCCTGGGCTGCAGAGTGTGCCCCAGCCTTCTGTCGGTCTCCGACAGCAGTGGTGGGTATGCCTGTGGGAGGTGTGCCCAGGTTGAAGAACTGCTCAGCCAGGTAGCGGAGCTCTGGGAGGAGGTGAACAGGCTCAGGAGCATCAGGGAATCAGAGATGGAAATTGATTGGTGGAGGTGCACTCTACCCTCTCTGAGGCAGGCTCATGAGCCTGCCACAGCACAGGCATCTCCTGTTATGCAGAAGACAGAGGTTCCCTCCTCCTGCCAGGCAGCGGGAGGAGACCTAGATCAAGGGGGGGAATGGAGGCAGGTGCCTATTCGGGGTGGTAGGCGAGCCCTCTCTCTGCCCACCTCACCTTCTCATCTACCCTTAAATAATCGATATGAAGGACTAGAACAAGACAATCTAAATGACAAAGTAGATAAAAACCCATCCCAGTTGGAGGGGGCGCCTAAGACAAGGCGACCTACACATCGCATTGCCACATCATCCTTCAAAAAAGAAAGAAGGGCTATTGTTATGTGGGGCTCCCTCCTGAAAGGGACAGAGGGACCGATATGCCGACCGGACCCAACCCGCAGAGAAGTCTGTTGCCTCCCTGGGGCTCGGGTGAGAGACTTTGCCAAGAAAGTCAAGCGCCTGGTACGGCCCACTGACTACTACCCGCTACTGGTCTTTCAGGCTGGTAGCGATGAAGTAGCAACGAGAAGTCCGAAGGCGATCAAAAGAGACTTTAGGGATTTGGGGCGACTACTTAGAAGATCAGGGGCGCAGGCTGTGTTTGCCTCTGTCCTTCCGATAGGGGGGATCGAAGCTGAAAGGCGTGCTGTTCACATAAACTCGTGGCTTCGAGACTGGTGTGACCGGCAGAATTTTGGGTTCTTTGATCACGGGAAGGTCTATGCTACACCGGGCCTGATGGCACCGGATGGGATGCGCCTCTCTCAGAGAGGGGTAAGGATCTTTGGTCAGGAGTTGGCAGGGCTGATAGATAGGGCTTTAAACTAGAGTCGAAGGGGGAAGGGGCTAAAACCAGGCACGCCGGTGAAGACCTAAGGGATGGTACGCTAGAATCAGAGGGGCTGTGTGCCAGTGAGGTCCTTCGGTCAGATCCACAAGGTGCTGAGTGTAAGGAGACGCACCTGAAGTGCTTCTACACGAACGCACGCAGTATGAGGAATAAAATGGATGAGCTAGAAGTCCTGGCCCTGTCCCGCAACTACGACATCATCGGCATAAGCGAAACCTGGTGGGATAAGTCCTGTGACTGGGGTGTTGCGATAGATGGTTACAGGCTCTTCAGGAGGGACAGGCAGGGTAGGCGAGGTGGTGGGGTGGCGATGTATGTGAAGCAGGGGCTGGACTGTGTGGAACTTCAGGTCGGCAATGGCAAAGTTGAGAGCCTCTGGGTAAGGATCAAGGGACGAACGAATAAAGGGGATGTCGTTGTGGGAGTCTATTACAGACCGCCTGGCCAGGACGATAGCGCCGATAAATTATTCTCTACAGAACTAAGAGAGGCCTCAAGATTAACTCCCCTTGTCCTTATGGGGGACTTCAACTTGCCAGACGTTAACTGGGAGTGCCACACAGCTGACACGAGCAAGTCCAGGAGGTTCATGAAACGCCTCGATGATAACTTCTTGGTGCAGGTGCTAACAGAGCCGACTAGGAAAGGTGCCCTCCTAGACCTGTTGCTAGAAAACAGAGAGGGTCTGGTGGGAGATGTGGTGATTGGTGGCCGCCTCGGTCATAGCGACCATGAAGTGGTTGAGTTCAAAATTTACGGTGACAGAAGGAAAAGTGCCACCAAAACCTCATCCCTAGATATGGGGAAAGCGGACTTCAGGCTGCTCAGGGAACTAGTCAGCAAGGTCGCCTGGGAAACTGCTCTTGAAGGCCTCGATGTCCACCAGTGCTGGTCATTCTTTAAGCGATGCCTCCTAGAAGCACAAGATCAGGCAATTCCTAAATATCGCAAGTCAGGCAGGCGGGGCAGGAGGCCGGCGTGGCTGACCAGGAACATTCTAATGGAGATTAGGCGGAAACAGAGAGTGTTTCGCTACTGGAAGGAGGGCCAGGCGTCATGGAAAGAATACAGGGATGTTGTTCGTGTTTGTAGGGAGAAAGTTTGTGTGGCCAAAGCACACCTAGAGTTGAAGCTGGCTGTGTCTGTGAGAGAAAATAAAAAGGGTTTTTTTAGATATGTGAATGGAAAAAGGAGAACTAAAGAATACATAGGGCCGCTCCTTGATAGGGAAGGTCTCCTCACAGACAATGACATAGGCAAAGCAGAGACGCTTAACGCCTTCTTTGCCTCTGTCTTCAATGCCGATGATGGGCTTCGGGACCCAGGGTGCCCTGAGCTGGAGGACCGGGACGGTGGGGATGACAAACTCCCAACCAACCCTGAACGTGTGCAGGATTTGCTACTCCACCTGGATCCCTACAAGTCCATGGGTCCGGATGGGATTCATCCCCGGGTGCTGAAAGAGCTGGCAGACGTCATCGCGGAACCTCTCTCAATTATTTTTCAATGATCCTGGGAATTTGGAGAGGTCCCGGTAGACTGGAAGCTGGCAAATGTTGTGCCGATTTTCAAGAAGGGTCAGAAAGAAGACCCTAGCAATTACAGGCCTGTCAGTCTCACATCAGTGCCTGGTAAAATCATGGAGAAGATGGTTCTCAAACTTATTGAGGTGCACCTGGGGGGACAAAACAGTCATTGGTCCCAGCCAGCATGGGTTTGTGAAGGGTAGGTCCTGCCTAACTAACCTGATTTCCTTTTATGATAAGATCACCCGTATGGTGGACCAAGGGAAACCAGCTGATGTGATTTTTTTGGACTTCAGCAAGGCTTTTGACATGGTTTCCCATAGGATCCTACTGGACAAAATGTCCACCATACAGCTAAATAAAAGCATCATACGATGGGTGAGCAATTGGCTAACAGGCAGGGCCCAAAGGGTTATGGTAAATGGGGCTGCGTCAGGCTGGCAGGCGGTCACCAGTGGGGTCCCTCAAGGCTCCATTTTAGGGCTGGTACTTTTCAATATTTTTATAAACGATCTGGATGTAGGAATAGAAGGTATTTTGAGCAAGTTTGCTGATGACACCAAACTTGGAGGAGTTGTGGACTCGAATGAGGGTGGAAAGGCCTTGCAGAGGGATCTGGATAGGTTGGAGAGCTGGGCGATCACCAACCGCATGAAGTTCAATAAGAGCAAGTGCTGGGTCCTGAACCTGGGATGGGGAAACCCTGGCTGCATGTACAGACTGGGTGATGAGACGCTGGAGAGCAGCCTAGAAGAGAGGGATCTAGGGGTCGTGGTAGACAGCAAGTTGAATATGAGCCAGCAGTGTGCCCTGGCAGCCAGGAGGGCCAACCGTGTCCTGGGGTGCATCAAGCATGGCATCGATAGTAGGTCAAGGGAGGTGATTGTCCCGCTCTACTCTGCGCTGGTGCAGCCTCACCTTGAGTACTGTGTGCAGTTTTGGGCACCACAGTATAAAAAGGACATGAAACTGTTGGAGAGTGTCCAGAGGAGGGCTACGAAGATGGTGAAAGGTCTGGAGGGGTAGACGTACGAAGAACGGCTGAGGTCACTGGGCCTGTTCAGCCTGGAGAAGAGGAGGCTGAGGGGAGACCTCATCACAGTCTACAACTTCCTCGTAAGGGGGTGTCGAGAGGCAGGAGACTTTTTCTCCATTAACACCAGTGACAGGACCCGCGGGAACGGGGTTAAGCTGAGGCAGGGGAAATTTAGGCTTGACATCAGGAGGGGGTTCTTCACAGAGAGGGTGGTTGCACACTGGAACAGGCTCCCCAGTGAAGTGGTCACTGCACCGAGCCTGTCTGAATTTAAGAAGAGATTGGACTGTGCACTTAGTCACATGGTCTGAACTTTTGGGTAGACTTGTGCGGTGTCAAGAGTTGGACTTGATGATCCTTAAGGGTCCCTTCCAACTCAGGATATTCTATGATTCTATGATCTTTTATATTTTAGATGGGGCTCTGAGCAACCTGATCTAGTGGTAAGTATCCCTACCCAAGGCAGATGGAATGGAGTTAGATGATTTATAAGGTCCCTTCCAACCCAACCATTCTGTGATTCTGTGATCATCATCAAAATAGTTAAGTTTTCCTGATAGGTGTAACACTTCCTAACTTTCAGACATAAGTAGCTGGCTGCCCGTATTGAACTGGAAGTACAAACAAAATGTCTCTTCAGAGGGTTAACACATTCTAAATACATCAGGAAACCACACAAAAATATAAGGGTGCTGCCCCTTTCTTGCAAAATGTGACCTGTCAAGGAAGTCCAGTGGGAGCATTCCCATGACCTCAGTCAGCTCCTGAAAGGACTCAGCTTCTGTCTTCTCAAGAACAACCTTGATTATCATGTCACAAGCTGCTCATGGTGAGTTTGGCACTTTTCAGAAAGACACTTAGCACTTTTTTGCCCTGATGATGTGCAACTGATCCACAGCAATTGTAGTTTGTAGGGTACTTATTAAAGCACTCACATTGGAGGTCAGTCCAGGGTTGCTCACTTTGCTCCCTTTGTCATTTATTGCAGGGCAGATGGGCTTCTTTGCCACTCATTTTCAGAATAAAGCAAAAGTATTCACCTGCACTAGCCATCTGTGGAAGAGAAACAACAGCAATGTCATACCCTTATGCAGGAGTGGAGGCAGATTAACAGTACTGCAGCTTGTAGTAGGAGTAAATACCAGATGAATACAATCCTGCAGTTCCTGCTTTAGAAACCACAAAGACACACATCTCTTCTTACAAAAATACCCTCAATATTGTGCATCTACAGAGCTCTGTTTTTACAAAAACAGTTTTCCTTGCCTTTTTTGGCCATATGCTCTGCATCATCATTATTAAATTATGAAAAATAATAACATTGTGCTAGCTTGAGATTATGAATGCTTATTTTGGCTATGTTACACAATAAAACAATAATGGTACAAAAAATATTTTGTTGGTTTCCTATGTTACCTTTTACCTAAAGACCTCAAACAATTGTACTGACAATTTACTACTCAGACATGTAGAAAATGGACATTATTTTTTCTAAGTATGAGACGCATAGGATTACAAAGGCAAAATTTACTGATGCTTCCATAAACACTATGCACATTCAGTCTTAGGCGCCCCAATTAACTTACCCCCATATGCATTTCAGGGAATTAAACCTCTCCATATTTATTAATAAATCTAAAGAAAATTGCATTTAAATTAAGTTTTACTGAATTATCTGTCCTCTCTGGAAAACAAAACAAACAAACAACAAAATCAAAAACAAAACAATCAGAAAGCAATGATGATTTTGCATCTAAGAAATATAGGAGTCAAATCAGATGCTATATGTGAAGATTTTGGTTGAGGAGCCAACTTGACTGATGTAGGCTGGCTTCTTGTCTTGCAACACAGTGAAACAAAGTGCAAACCCAACAAAATAACTGAGGAGGTAAGCCATTGCTACACACTGTCTAAAATGTTTGTTATTCAGGAAAGGGACACTAATAAAGCCCTAGTGGTACTATCACCATTTGAACCTTTTTTTCCAATACCTGCAGCCTCTGCTAAAGAAGTGTAGGACCTAGATTCACTCAATAGATATGTCCCTAAATGTTGTTGACCACTACTTAGTACGCTTGAAGAAAGTCTTGTTCAGATATAGTTTACACAGTAGGTATATAGGAAATAGGATAAAGATGGTGTATGTGTCTAACCCAGCCCAAACAAGAGTTAAAGCTATTGACTTCAGACATAGGGAGGACATCAGGTATTGTGCACCTGCTCAGAAGTTTCCAGGTTCAGTAACACTGCAGCTACAACATAATACTCCATTCCTTGGCAGCAGTACAGGAATGCTGCTTGCTTCAGCAGGTCATTAATGACTGTCTTTTTAAAGTGCTTTCAGATCTTCCAATTGAAAGCAGTGCATGTGAATTGCTGTATTAAATAAATAAATAAATAAACAAATAAAATGAACAATTGGTCCTGACCCAGAACCTTCATGCCAGACTGACTACTCTATGACATCCTTTTGTCTCATCAAGTGCCTACTGCTTCATTGAACGGAGATGAAGCTACAAACCTTTGCATTATATTCCAAGAGCCACCAAGGGAGCACAGCAATACAGAAGGCTACAAAGCTGGGTATGTTGGAGTACCTATGTGCAGTTTGTAAGGATTCTGTAGCTGTTTGGACTTCCCTTTTCTCATTTATATGAGAAACTATTTTTAAAATGCTCTCTTCAGGCATCATGTTGGAGATGACAGAAACAAACTGACTATCCATTTTCTCAAAAGATTATGCAATATACAAGCTGTGTAACAAATAAAATATGAAGATGCTTGCAAAATCCTATCTTGATTATGAACACCTTGCACGTGTACATATGCAAATATGGTTCCTGAATGTTGCAATTAGAATCTTATTTCTGCAATTATATGATTTACCTCTGGAAAGAGAAAGAATTGATGTCAATGCAGGAGGTTCCCTATAAATTGTATTCATTACATATTTTACCCAGTCCATCAGGTATCAATAGTAAGCTTGTGAAGAAAAGACTACCGACTATCTGCTTTCTCTCTTCACCTCATTACAACTCACAGTAGAGTGATGGAGTATACTGCCTTATACCCTAACAGTCAGAGCAGTGACTGTCTTTCTTACCAAACAATTTCTGTAAATAGCTGGAGTGAAATAATGACTAAGTGAAGAAACCCGAGGAAATCAGAATCTTGCCTGGTCTGATACCTGACAGCCAGAAGGAAACATTGTCCCAGTCTTGTCACACCACATTGCACTGCCTGAAACTCAGACAGTGGGAGCTCTGTGTGCCCTCAGCCACAAGAATAAGAAAATTAAATATTTTGAATTATTTAAGTCTTGTTTAGATAGTTAAACGTATGCAGCTCAGGCTTCCTGCCCTTAATGTGTCATTTCCTGTTTAGGTCAGAATATTGTGCTTAAGTACCAGACCTCAAATTTGTCACAGCCCTGAAAGGCCTCAGCCTGAACTCCTTCCGATAATTAAATTTGATGTAGAACTTCAGCAGAGCTAGCTCAGTAACTTTATTATTTTTTTTTTTCTACTTTTGTTTGTTTGTTTGCCACTGTGATAATTCTCAGAGTAACATATTTTGCCACTGGACTGAGAATGATAATTTATTTAATGAATTCTGAACAACAAATAATGATGCTATTCTTCCAAAAGAGCTCCATCTGAAGCTTGAAGACACAGAAACTTCTTACCATTAAAAACAACAAGAAAGTTGTTGTTTCCTTTCTCTAAGGACAAAGAGGGAAGGCCATGATCTTTGCCTGCAGGTTGTTTGCTTGAACTATGACAACAGAGCATCGACAGCATCTTTAGTATCGAGTGCTGGGCTAAGGGTACGTCCTGTGTGCACTTGGCTGAACTGTCTGGTCGGGATGACATCATGGTTTGCTTGTGGGAGAAGCGATGTCAGGTCATTCTGATAGAAGGTTATTCTGTTAAGATAAGTGTACCATTTCAGTAAACAGGAGGGTTTTAGTGCCATGGTTAGAAAACCTTTGGCTTCTCTAGGTAACCTGAGGGATCAGGCAAGCAGGACTCAAGTCACTCATTTTTGTTTTGTCAGAATAGATGAGATTCTGTTTTCTTTCAATTACTGTTACCTGCTTCCTTTCCATAATGCAGAATATGCCTGACATTTAATAAATCTATGAACTGTAGAAAATCCAGCCTAAACCATACTTCTAAACCATAGGTGTGGCTTTCTCTAGAAGTAGCTGAAGTCAGAGGCAGGTGCAGCAAAGCCTCGTATAGATTAGGAGATATGCCCAAGCTGGAATAGTCCTATAGCCTATGTGCACTTGGAGTAACTGAAGAGAGGAGGTAAAGGAGATCCAGCCATGGGTCTAGGCAGAAAGATCTGGCAAAATGAATACCCCTGTAGTATAAATTACTTAATGTAATTAATTTATTAAGCAACGAGTGGCACTAAACAGGTGAAAAGTGGAGGAAGCACTTGACACAAAGTGGACTAACCTGACTGCAAGTTATCAGAACAGTCTCCTATATCAAACATCATTTGCTAATCCCTGAAGACAGAAAAATGAACAAGGATGGATTACATTTTGGTGAAATAGGCTTTTATGATTTACTCACATGTCTCTGTATTCCTCAGTGTGCATCAATATTTTCTATAGAAGAAAGAGGTAGTAACCCTCAAAATAATAGTCCCCTTTTTGACGATACTGTGCAGCACAATACTCTGCAGGTTTAATTTGAACCAGAGACTTTTGGACATTTCTACCCACTACCAATTCACATGGTGAAAGTAAATCAAGCCCTATATAAACAAAACAGATGGAAGTGACGCTAATAGTACAATGTCAGCAGTATCCACAGATTGACAGAGCTAGTTATGTTGCCAGATGCACAGAATGTTGAACTACTTGTTCCTTATAAACTAGACTTGATGGAGTATGTCAATGTCAAACTCCTTGCTGATTTACACACGAACATACAAAGACATGCACACTCACAGATACTCACGTTCCTGTGATCTATATCAACCATACCATCTGCTTTCTGCTTTGCATGTGGTAGCTAACTAACTATCCTACTGTGCACGGGTATCACTGAGTACATGCTGTGGAGGCAAACAACTTTTTTTTCCTTTACCCTATTTAATGTTATAAAATAGGCTTGTTAACATTTGCCATCTAGGCACGTATATTCCACATGTATTTTTGAAACTTGTTTCTCATTTTTATTTATTCCTTTGGCCAGTATATCTTTTCACATGCCCAGAAATTTAAAAACATCGGTCTCTTTGTGGAAACTGTAGGGCTTCAAGCACACATTGTAGCCCTAACCTTCCCCTTGGAGGAAGCAGAAGAAAGAGAGCTCCAGAAAGGCAACTGCACATAAGACAAAGGTAGCATTTCACCAGCTTTTGCAACAGACACTCTCAGCTGGGCCTGTTGAAATGTCTTCATCATACAGCAATATTAACTGTGAGCGCAAAATGTCAGGAGGAGGATGAGGTGCTTGGAGGGACAGAAAGCTGACCTAGCTACCACCAGCACCTGACGTCTCTTTCTGACCCATTTCATTGTGTGGCACCTGTCATTATAACAATCTTTCCAAAAGATCTACGGATATTATACTTACCCTCTGGTAACTAGGTAACATAATCTCCCGGAGGCTAGCTAATTGCAGCCCATGATAACCTCACATACAGCAACTGTTAAATTTTTCATTTCTTTCAAATTATTATGGATCAGTGGAGAGGGTATTGATTTGATTCATTAACTGATTCCCAGTCTGTTCCAAGGTTAATGATTACATGTATCTCAATTACATCCTTAACAGGTTATACTGTATGATTTGTTTCAACTGCAGTGTACATTGCGTATCTTCCACAGCTGAAAGCCTTCTTAGTACTTGATGATTTAATAAGGCCTTTTTTTCCATTTCACTGAACATGCCTACAAGGCACAAGTACATCTGGGACAGCAGCAAAAAGAAAGCTTTCCCAAAATTCTTTAAAGAACATGTGCAAGACACACTCTGAAGCAGTCTCAAAAGGCCATAGAGACAACCTGAGATTCTTCTGAGTTTAAGATATTTGAAGACAATTCAGAAGGTACTGGAGGTAATGGTTGATTCTCTCTGGTTTTATTACTTCATCATCACTTGAAGTTCATATTACCTGTCAATTAACTTTTAAGCTGCTTTGGGTTACTTGAGTGAAAATGACTTTACAAATCTTGGATGAATGTTTGTCGTTTTAAGTTCTCTGTTTAAATGGATTGTGTATTTTACCAGTTACACAGTGATTTCATTCTTCTCAGAAGTGCTGTGGGTTTTGGTTTACAAGAGCTCCCTGAATCTTCACACTGAGCTTTAATGTGGTCACAGGAAATAATATTTTTCATCACTTGCTACCCTTGGTGTGGCATTATTCTTTTTGTTGTTATCAGATTTCGGCCTTGTTTTTTGTTGATACCCATGGTGTCAGACTCTGTACAAACAGCAAGTGGCAGTACCCAGGGAAGTAACCACAGGAAAAAGTAGGTGTGGGAAACATTACACAATGGGGCAGCATGAGACCTGTCAGAGAAATTTAGGTCCCCTGTACCGATGGCTAGAGAATGGTAATTTGATGCTTTCTCTTCCCATTATGTTACTTTTGCACCCTGTTTCATTAACTGCCTGGTGCTGTTGACTTAGTTGGACAAACACTGGGTGATGAGAGAACTTTTACTGTGTGATTTTGAATTTTAATAGTATAATACTACACTTGTCTGTGACTACTTTATCCAAGGCTGTCAAAGTGCAAATATTCACACTCACTGCATGTCTTTGGAAAGGCCAGATATTATTACAGTCACTTTCAGATTGGTAAATCGAGAGTTGGAGGGATCAAGTTAAACAACCAAGGGCGCAGAACAAGTCAGACTTATAGGTATGGTGACGAAATTCTTGAGTCACAGTCTGTTGTTGGGGCTCCTGATCCGCATTACTTCTAGCAGTTTGCAATCTGCAGGAACACAGAGCCTTTTATCCTTTCATTTCTCACTCACTCTCAATCCCTTACTTTGGAGCCCTGAGATACTGTAGTTTAGTTTAGAAACTAGGAAGCCAAATGAGTATAGTCATGAGGAAAGACTTCAGTTATACAATCCATTAAATAAAACAATAGAGCTTGCAGCTGAGCTATTAAAAAGCGCAGAGCAATTTTTATTTCAATGGCTACATTTTATTTCCTCTTCTGAGTGACTGCTAACAAAGGGCTGCTGAAAGGACTGGATAAAAAGTAGACGTCAGATGCAAGATCCATGAGTTAAACAACATTATTAGATACAATTTCATAAAATCTAGTTGCTTTTCTGCTACTAGAAATCATGTCCTTTTGTCAACTTGTGGTCACATCAGCACTTCTGTTGATATAATTTGCTCCAGCTGCAGAGCGTAGCTGGCCTGCAAATCAAGAACTAGAATAGGGACAGTCAGGAATAACTCAATGGCTTGGATAATGTGCAAATCACTACGCATCTTGCTATTAGTATAGTTTATTTTCTCTCAGAATATTTGGAACATGAAAAATTTATCTTTAGCAAAACAGCCGATCTGACACTTTGCTGAGAGCAGAACTGGCTGGCTAGCTTATTGTAACACCCCTCCTCCCCTCACAGCTCACACACACATACACCCCCCACTCTATAATCATTTAAGTGGGATTATCATATCAAAACCCTTCATTATCTTTCATTGAATTCAGACCAAACACCTAATTTCATATATTGTTCGAGGTCTCCCTATATTATTGCTCACAATCCTCTACATTCACTTTTTAAATGTTTAAAAGTCTTTTTTTTTGTCTTTTTTTTTTTTTTTTCTTTTTTATCTATTTTCACTTCATTTCCCACTTTTACCCTTTCCTACCTTTTACTCAAAATGGACAGATTAAGAAGTAGTCCATCCTCTCAATAATGAGATCCTTCAAACTCCAGCCTTCTGGACAGATGGGAACCTGGTTGGAAATGAAACACAGCACATCTGGTGGAGCACAGAATGAATGAACATTGTGCAAAAAATGGAAAAAGACTTACTGAAGCAACCAAGCTCTTTTGTCTCCACATGAATAGAAACCATACAGAACCAAGATGGTGTTATCACAGCCCGTATTTAAATATACTTTTAAAATATACTTTTCACGTAATACAAAGAAGGCAGTTGGTACCAATGACCTGCAAAAGTCCAAAGTTTTTAGGTTCACAATGAAATCAGAGCTATCTGCTTGTCATAAACAATTAAGGAAAACAAAACAATAGGAAATACAGCTGGAAGCAGCCCTGTTAACAACAGTGATTAATCATCTGTGAAAATGCCTCAGAAAGTTTGTTGTTTCCCGGTGCAACTAAACTTCACATCATTTCTGTGCAGAAAGGGAGCAGCTCAGTGCAGGTGCTATGAGCACTGCAGACTCTTTTCTTGAGCTACGTTCAACTGCCCTTACAAAAGAAGTATTTTTCCTCTTTACCTTACTCACCCCAATTAAAATCCCATTTAGGTCCAGTTTATCACCATTTAACCCCACTGGCTTGACTTTGTCTTTTTTTTTTTTTTTTTTTTTTTTTTTTTTTTTTTTTCTCAGAGTGGGATTATAACTTAGCTTATAATATGTTAAATGCATGAAAAAATACAAACTCTGACACTTTTATCAAGGTTTTGCTTCTTGGCAATGAGCAAGGCTTAAGCTTCTTCTAGCATTATAGAAGTGCTCCATCAAACAAAGATGGTGGATGAACTCACAATAATTGTATATTCAGTGTTTTGTTATATTACACAGAGCTTCAGCCTATACAATTCTTTATCACCACATAAATTGCTCACTAAATGCCAGGCCAAAACCAATGTTGAATAACTGATTAATAGCTCTCCAGATTCCATGATGGAAAACTCTTTCTTCAAAGTGTAAAATGATGGTTAAAAAGAACAGCAAAGTTTTCATCCCTGACCTTCTCTGAATTGCATATTGTTAGGTTGGTAGATTGTGGAGGGCTTTTCTATCATTCAGCCATTGCCAGAGGTAGGATGTGACTGATCAACACTGAATTTACAGTAAATCCTGTATTTTTTATCTTGAAAAATCTAAATCTCATAGCAGAGTATTATATCTCTTGTTCCCATTTACATAATTTATTAGGGAATATATATTACCTCTTTATTTGATATCAGTATTTTCTGGTGATCAGTATCCTGATTCCAAAATGAGAAATATTAAACACATCTTCTGTCATTCATGTAAAGTGAACAATAACATCAATTCACAGTCACCTTTCCTCCTTTGCACTTAGTTCTGCATGTCTGTTTTATCTCATCAACACAACAGACAACCTCGGCTCACTAGTATTTTGCAGAACACATTTAAAAAACACTAGAGCAGGATTGGCCACAAAGCTGCTGTGAAACTCGGGAACAGCAAGAAACTTTCACAATTATACAGTGCTAAAATGAAGTCAGACAATTGCCACAGATGCTGCAAAATCAAGACTCAAAATAATTTTGAAATGTGAACTACTTAATCAGCTTTCTTCTCCAAATTTCATTCATTGTTTTTATCAATGAGGTATTCTTTTATTTTGTTAATAACAGCAAGCAAATATAAAAATCCGTGAGCAGTTTGAATTTGGTGATCTTGACCTAGACAATTACAGATTAGTTAAACCAAAGAAAAAGGAACTTTGAAAGTGATTAGGCAGATCTAAAATACTGCATCTTTCAGCCTTTTGCTGATGAAAATCTAAGACTTCCAGTAGCCATCATCACTTTCAAATAAGAAACTGGCAATTTAATAAAGCTCTGTGATAAAATACCATTAATGCTTTGACACTGCATTCAGCCGTCATGTCTGAGTCATACCAACCCTAATAGTACCTGTCCAAAACCTGAGTTCTGTACTATTTTTACATAGATAAGCTTCTGCTGTCAGCTGATGGGTAGCTTCTTTGTGGCTGTCCAATAAAGGCGTGGTGCCATTCCCATGCTGTTAAAATCTTGGTGTTACTGGTTCTGCTGGTGTGGTGTTGCACCTCTCACCATGGCTGATGGGAGGATGCTGCAGCTCTGCCTTCATCTTCAGCTCTTCCAGTCACACAGCATTATCCCAGCCAGTTTATTTCCAGAAGAAATCATTTGCTAACATAGTCTTGGCCTGCCTCTTGTTTTCAGAATACAGAGGGATTTTTTTTCCCTTTTTAGTTGAAACATGCAAGTATAGTACATGAGTCACACTACAAGCATGTGGATGCCAGCCTGACTGCGTTCTACAATGAGATGGCTGGCCTGGTGGGGGATAGGAGAGCAGTCAATGCTGTTGGTCCAGACTGGTTTTTGGCACTGTCTCTTGCAGCATCTTCATTGATAAATTGATGGAGTTAAGTGGACTGAGAGTTAATTGAACTGATGGTTTCAAGGCACTGGGGTCAGCAAATCAAAATCCATTCATCAGTGATGTGCTTCAGAGGCTGAGGTTGGGTCCAGTATTCCTGCACTTTAACATCTTCATTGATGGGGCAGGGTGCACCATCATCCGCAAGTTCACAGACCATACACAGCTGCAGGTCAGGGGAGGTGATCATTCCCTTTGCTTGGCACTGGTGAAAACACATCTGGAGTGCTTGTTCCAACTGTGGGATCCCTAGTAGAAGAGTCCAGTACAGGGCCACGGAGATGAGCAGACTGGAGCATCTGGCTTACAAGGGAAGGCTGAAAGTGTTGGAACTACTCAGTCTGGAGAAGGCCCAGGGAGAACTTGTCAATGTATATAAATACTTCACGGAAGAGTAAAGAAGATGGGGGCAGGCTCTTAATGGTACCCAGTGACAAATCAAGTGTAACAAGCACAAATTAAAATATAAGGAATTCTATTTAAACATGAGGGGAAAAATGTAAAACTTATGAAATACTGGAACAAAGTGGTCATGGAGTCTCAAACTGCACAACAAAAAACTGGACACAGAGCTGGGCAGCTGGACCTGGATGGCCCTGCTCTGGCCAGCGGGAGATTGGTCTAGATGATCTCCAGAGGTTCATTCCAACCTTAACTGTTCTGTGCAATTCTGCAAATAAAGTTCAAGCTCAAATGAGGAAAGATGAAAGCGAGCTTCAGTGAGTTGGCCAGGAAATCAATCCATGATTTGCTGATGGCTTCTGCTCAGCAACCATAGAGTCACCAAAGCATTTTCAGAGATGGTCATCTGGATCTAACAGTTAAAATTCTGGAAAGCTTAATTAAGCAATCATGAGAAGACTAAGCCTAATCATCTTTAAAGTTTATTGCAAGACCCACCCCATAATCAAGACTTTACCACAAAGA